>NC_064434.1:40221254-40577504 GCF_023343835.1 Lagopus muta | reverse complement strand
CAAACACTCAATTCTTATGCTCTAAACATAATGCTGAAAAACCTCTTGTCTTCAAAGTCTGTATTTGACAAAGATAGTTCATTTGGCTCTATGTAATCCAGATACGCTCTTCAAAAAAGTTGACTGAGTTCTAATTAAACATAGTGACCTGAATTCTTGTACTTTGTAATAAAACTAGATTAGAAGTTTACTGTTTCATTGAAAAGATAAATAACTTTCACATCATTTTGTTGTCAATCCAAAACCTGGAATCTACACACTCAAAGAAGCAGGTAAAGTTTTTATATTTTTTGTCAATAAATATTTGAACACGAAATTTGAAAATATTATTCTTGTTAGGACAATGTTTGCTAGAAAAAGGCTTTCCATATTTTAGAGATTTAAAGTAAAAGGCAGCAAGTGTTAGTCTTAGTGGTTGTGATTTCACTGGTCAATCTAAAGCATAAATTGAAAATTTTACCTTTTTTCAGATATCTTGTTTAATTATGTTAATATTGTTATGAAGAGCAGAAAAATGGCCTGTATTTGAAAATAAAAGAAACATCTTGACATGGGAGTTAGTTTTAGGGAAAATAAATGTTGCAGTCCATCCCAGACTCTAGATTTCTGGATTCTAGAACTGAGTCATATCTCATAGCATAATTCTTAATTTTTCAATCTACAGCATATATCTTTGGTGTTGGGTTTTCTTGTTTTTGTTTTTTGGTTGTGTGTGTGGATAGCATCAAAAAAAGAATAAGTTATAAAGAAAGTAAAGTGAGAAATAAATAAAAGTGGTCTCTTAAAGATAAATATTGTCCCATTTTTAATGTCTGATGTTAGAATTTCTGATGCAAATATCTTAAATTACTGATCTTCAAATTATTTTTGAGTGTACTGAACAAGCATATAAGTTTGATTCTGTTGAGTCAATAGGAATAAATATTTGCAAATCATGAAATTATAAAATAAATTCAAATTTCAGATCAGGAGGTTTACCACTGTGAGGTCACAAAAAACTCCAAAGATGAAATTTCCACAATTTCTATAGGCAACCTCCTCCTACTTAATCATTTTATTATTTGTTTTGGTTTTTGTTTTGTTTTGTTTTGTTTTGTTTTTTAATGCCATGTTGAAAATTCCCTGGTTTCAAAGTATGAAGTATTGTGCAGGTTTGGAAAGAGCATAACTCCATAAAAAATTATTAGATTCTCTTCTAAGAAGGTCCATCTCACAAGAACTCCACCTGCCTAACACAAGTTCTTCGTCAGGCTGAATAAGTTCTGCTCCCCAACCTTCTGTTAACACATTCTCTGCTCCAGACCCCAACCATATTGGTGACCCCCATTCAAGTTTATTCATGCATTATGAGGCCTACAGCTGATAATAGAATTTACATATGATCTAAGGAACACTATTATGGAATAACCACTTTTGTTGATTAACTGACTATGTTCTTACTAATATAAATGAACAACATTCTAGCTCAATCAAGAATAAAAGCTTAAAAAAACAGTTCAGTACCCAGTTGAAATTTTGAAAATTAATTTCCCTCATAGTTCATAACAGGCACTCTTCTCATTTTCTGATCTCTATTGGCATTTATCCTAAAATTTCTGATATGACCTCTTTACTCATCTCTAATATTTTCAGCCTACGCAGTTCTGGAAAGTTCAATACAACACAAATTTGTCCAAGACCTATGAATCAAAATCTATATTGACAGCATCAAAAAAGAAGTCTGCCCTCAAGCTCAAAGTCCTCAGTTGTCTACACTGAATATACCTATGTTTAAGCTCAACAGGAGCATATCTTACGCCAGTTTGGACATAGCATGCACTGTAGCCTACTAGTAGCCTTTCAGCCTCCCTTTTAATTTAAGAGCTTAATTTTGCACGCTCAAAATGCTCAGAAAGTCCTCTTGCCATGACTGGACATGATTCTGTTCCTTAATTTTTGATCTGCAGGCACTCATTCCTCTCCTACAGTTTCAGAGAAACTGTAGTGAGAGATAAATGACTAATTCCTAATAACCTAGAGCAGTTTCTACCGCTCTGGTTGGTAAAGATACACTGATAGACAGCCACAGGGCTCAGTCTAGACAACTTTAAATGAAATTGTAGATAAATGATTTTGTGCTCGTGAACACACTCAGTGCCATAAATTCTGTCACACAGTGCTTTTCGTTTCTTTCTTAAAGATGTGATCTAGCACACTCTGTAAAAATTGACTCAATTTAAACCTGCTGAGAATATATGTTTAAAAACAGATCTTCCACTATTTTAAGTAGCTCCCAATTCAAAAACCTGTTAGTTTCTCTCTCGTAGTGTTTTGCTTTAAAAATAAATTAATGCACATATTTACTAAAGACTTGAACATCAAGAGTTCAAGACAATTTTAATTTAAGCTCTACTTTCTAGAAAGCAATGCAGTTTATTACAAAATAAAAGAAAGCAGAAAAGTTGCAGTTTAGAAGAAAAAATGGGCTAGAGGGATGATATTTGAAGTTGTTTTTTCATTATACCTAAGCATCTATCTAGTAGTATTAAACAGAATTGAATTTATAGCCTTTGGAATCATATAGTGAGTCTTGACTGGTCCATCTAGCTTACTATGTTATTTTCAGGTATTTTTTTCATAATCACATCCAGCACGATAACTGTTAAATTCCTACAGATAACTTTAAGTACATAAAACAATTTCTTTTTTAGAGCAGGGAGGGTAAGACATTACTTTTTGTTTTTTCCATGCAATCACCAAATCTAAAACCAGGATCTTGCAATCACAAGACTAAGTATTTAACTAAAAATATTTAGTTGAATAACATTATTTAAATAAAATTATTAAACAAAATTATTATATAAAATTATCGCACATTGTTATAGAACAAGGAGTTTAATTCTTGCTTAAAAATGCATACTGCCTTATAACTTTTCATCACTCATTCGTAATACTGCTTTCCTTTCTTTCCTAAATAGGAGTCACCTAATGGTCACATAAAAGCTAAGAAAATTCTATATTCTTCTTCTATACGCTTCGAAATTACAAAACAAAAATGAAATGAAGGAGAATGAATTCTTGGTTTGATGCAGGCAGATAGAATATAACCCTTTGTTCATGGAATTCTTTTTAAGTAGGGGAATCAAAAGAAATACTGATCATCAAGAGGTACAATGGAAGTATGACTTAAAGGACCCGTAAGATTACTTACTGGCAACTGTGCTTAATTTAAATTGCATTTGTATTTCACCCATATTACAATCAGACAACAGTACTAACACATTTCTGAAAGTGAACATCTAAACGAATCAGTGCTACAAAAATATTAGCTGTAATATGATGTATAACCCAATATATCTGGCACAGTTGAACAGGATATGGCAAAGACATAGCACAAAAACTACAGCCTGCATACTGTTTTACCATTATCTCAAGCCTGCTAAATTAGACCAGGTCCTTTTCCTTCACTCTCTTACTTTTTTTATAAGGAATAGGAAGTAATGTAAAGGAAAGATGATTGCCTCTTATATTCATGAATACATCTCTCTTGCACATTCAGAATAAGAACAGGGCAGGCAGCAGTTTTCGCTGGAGAAATTTTAGCATAAAGATTTCACAAGCTGGAAGGATTCCTCCAATTACCAAATTTGAGAAGCAAGAATAATCTTAACCATCTACTTTAAGAACTGCTGAGCATACTGATTCAATACTGGATGGTGCTGAGCACAACAAATATCAAATTGTTCACCTGAGACACCCTTAGCTGCAGAAAATCATATTCTCCCATTCACTAGAGCAAAGAGGAGAAATGATTCTCCAGACAGTGTTTTCCAGGACTTCCGCACAGGACCACAGCCAATAAAAAAAAAAAAAAAAAATGTTTTTGGACTGAACAGTTCTCAAATATCTCAAGTAAAGTATAATAGAGGAGTTGTCCAAAGCGTTGCTCCATGAGTAGTTTTAAACCTATTTTAATGAAAATTTTATTAACAATCTAGAAGAAGATATAAGTAGTTAAAATACAGAGGTTATGACTTTGGAAGATGTTATGAATAATAAAGAGGGCTAAAGACTCTACAGAACTTACAGAACTAGAACTAGTAAATCAATAGTCCAATAGAACAGAAAGAGAACTGCACAGTGTTACCCAGCAGTATAGAATAAAGAGCAGTATTATTGTAGGAAATCAGCATAGAAAACAATGCAAAATGCACAATAGTAAAAAATAAAAATGATACAGGAAAAAGCCTGGGAATGTGTAGAACCATCTTGAAAGCTGTTTACAGATTGCCTGCAAGATAGACCAAGATAGCCCATCAGAAATAAAGACTTTCCCAGTGAAGATTTACTGAATGGAAAATAAATCTGATTCAGTCAGCCTAGCTAATTTCTAGACCAGCCTTGGTAAAGGGAGGAATATTTTCAAGGAGATGATCCATGCATGTTGTGTCCTGACAATCCCAGAGCAGCAGGTGTTCCTTAGAAACAACTAGCAGCTTGTGCTGCTTGGCTGTTGTAAACTCTACCAAAACAAGAGAGTCAGCAGAGTTATTTAACACTGATTTGAAACAGTCATAACTCGTCTTGACAACTGTATAGGAAGTTCAACTCAGAGGAACAGAATATTTGTTGTTTGAAAACATTTTGCCACCTTTATATTGATATGAGTAAACTGACAAACTCAATTTGATTTTCCCCTTTCTATGACTTACTTGTTAGTGTTCTTAACATACTTGAGAATCTTTGTCTTCTCCTGTATTCTTTTTAATTCCTATATCTAGAAAGCGATATATACTTGGGGTGCTATTTCAAAATATGAGTTATTTTCAAGATCTACCATGGCTTTTCTTTGCAGTTTTTTTCTAAATAGCCTAAAGTAAGTTGCTTTATATAACATTCTTACTACTTTCCAGAGAGCACAGAGCATTACAATAATTTACGCAAATATGGGTTTTCCTGAGTATACTGAAAAAACAGGATAAATAGAGAACTAACTACATAAAGCAGATTTCTCATCTTCATAGAAAGACTCTTGAATATTGTGGCAATCAAAATATTATTTTTTCAGCCTGCATTTAAAAATCAAATTGAGGATTCAAAACAATTTAAAATATGATCAATTTCTACAAAACAAACTGATTCAAAGTAGTAATTATTCTACTGCCATTTGAAAATAAAGATGAGGCTGAAAGGCAGGAAAAGGAAAATGGTTGAAGCCAAAGGTACCTCAGCAGGAAAAGAGGAGATATAGAGTAAAAATTAATCTCACATTTAAGACATTCCTGAATCTCCTTTGATATCCCTATATTTTGTGAGCCAGAACTGGAAAGCAAAACTAGAGATATTGCAGAAGTTTCACTGGCCACTAGGCTGTTACTCCATGACCTCTTCTAAATGGCTGCTCACTCTTCCTATGTCTTTCTCCTTTTCTCTTTGTTCTATATTTGTGTTTTATATCTGGTGCCAATGGCAATAGTATATTGGAAGAAACAAGGTTCAAGCTTTCTAAGCCAAGATGGATTTTCAGCATCTGTGGCTATATAGTATGGTCAAAGAAAAACAGCCAAAGGGCATTCAAAAATCATATTACTGTCTACCATCCTATGCCCTTTTAACTGTTAAAATCCCTGGCCCTGTATCTAACCTAAACAATTACTTCTGGCAAATTACCTTATTCTGCCTGCAGGAGCACACTGGACTTGCACATGCTTTTCTCACAATTTCCAAACTCATCTTGAAGGTGCACTGTCCCAAGCTCACAACAGAACAGAAAACATTTAGCACCAGGTGCTAGAGCTTCCTCAGCAGTTGCCTAAGCCAGGGTTGGCATATGGCTTCTGATCCACAGTGTTGAACCTCCTACTAAGTCTTGCACCTAGTAAATGAGAAAACCATTTTCAAACTCAAATGACTAAAGCACTATAGTTAGAAGACTCTTAGATTCCAGGCCTCCCTGGGCTTTAACAGTTTTAATCTAGTATTTCTAATGCTCAGCAGACCCTTCTTTCACAGATGAAAACCTAGGATGGAAGTCTGTCTAGTAAACTTAATGTATACAAATATCGTTCATTCTATACCTTTAAATACACCAGATAATTTATTTGTAGCCCAAGACAATTCCTTTTTACCTAGTGCAGCCCAGGAAAGCCAAAATGTTGGGCAAACCTGGTTTAAATGTTTACTGACATAATTGTTCTGGAATAATCTAGCAGATGTTTGGATAGCCAGGCTAAAATCATCTTACAAATGTTTTGTGACTGTTTGAATGTCACAATACAATGGACAAAAGAGACAGTAAACAAATTTAGACCATTATTTTGTATATTGAATGACTACATTCATCACCTCTTCCACTCGTCTAAATGTCATACTAATTTCTTCCTCTTTTCCTTCCTCTGCCTCTCCAGCTACTTTTAAAATGCTTACAGAAGCTTTAGAAATGTTATATACAAATGAAATACTGATACTATCAAGATATGCATGAAACGAACCTACGTAACCATGTAATCTCCTTAGTGTGACCCTCTTCTCCCATCCTCCTCCATTATTTGCTGTGGTCACTTGTTCTGTCATGTCTAAAATTAAACTGTACACTTCTCCAAGCAGGAACCATGTCTGATTTGTTCTATAAGGCCTGTTGCATACTTTAAACTGTGTTGTTTAGTCCTGGGTGAGAAATATCTTCCTCAGTCCATGATATATTTCAGATTTGCAGAGAAATCTTAATCTGTCTGAGAAAATCTATATTTAAAGTCAAGAGCCACAATCTGTTGTGTTTACGAGTCTACTCGAGGGAAGTATTGCTGTAGAACTCTATATTTTTTAAACTCTTCTGTCGACATCTACTCCTGCCCACAGATATAAAAATATGTCTACATTTAAAGTCAAGAGCCACAAACTGTTGTCACCAACAAAGATGTTAAATAGCATCAGTACCAAAACCGACCCTTGAAAAATAGCACTCATCGCTTGTCTCCACTTGGACACTGAGCCACTGATCACAGCTCGAGTAAAACCATCCAGCCAATTCCTTATGCACTGAGTGATCCATCCATCAAATCCATTTCTCTCCAATTTACAGAGAATGATGTTGTGCAGAACAAAAATGTCAAATGTTTAGCACTAGTCCAGGCAGGCTACTTTTCACTTGTTCTCTGCTTCCCTCTCAGAACATTCATAGCTCTTCAGATCCCAGAATGGGATGTTTTTGTGTGTTCACTCTAAATTCACTTGCTTCAGAGCTTAATTCAAGGATCTAAATTTCACTGTTGCCAAAGTGCCTGAAAACTCCCTTAATATTTCATATCTTTGTTGTACTTGAAGTAATAGAACTTCAGCTTCACATTAATAGTTAGGGAACTGTGAGTTTATATATGAATAATTGTTGTCTGCATTATCCACAACAAAACATAATCATAAACTAGATGTTACACCATTCCTTGCATTTCTCACATTACAATATACTGTGAAAAACTATTTAAAGACCACTGTTTCTACAGAACTCTGATTTATTATTTGCCTAAAAGACAGGAGATATTCTCCAATATCACACAGTGTCCTTATTTATCAATATCAACTCTAAACAAAAATATTAATAGTCACCCTAAATTATGCTTGCAGTGCTTGAATTTTCCTCAAATCTCTTTCTACCTACCACCTAGCATATGTGATTTCTATCTTTGATAGATTCACAGATCCAACAGTATTTTATGCAACTAAAAAATTTCCAATTCACCGAAGATTCCTATTTGACAGCTGAGTGACTTGATTATCTTTAGATCTCATAAAGTAATGGTATACATTTCATAGGATCAGTGTCTCCTGGTCTCTGTAGCACTATGTTACTACAGTTTTCAATACATTAAGTAATCTCTGGAACACTTTAAAACAGCATTTGCCAGAAAGAAAAAAAACCTTTACGGCATTGCACAGTAGCTCTTGTTTAACCATGAAGACCAAATTTAAATTTATGGAAGGTGAATTTAAAGAAAGTGTAGTAATAATTTCATCTTTCACTAAGATAATGATTTAGTTACAAACCTGATCTCAGGAGAACTTAAGGGGATAATGCTGTGCAACTACAGACATATTCTGCACTGTGCTTAAAAATATGCACCAAATGATGTGTTGCTAATGCCAGAGTTAATACATCTTTCTGTAATAAACCTATACTAATTTATACATAGAATCATAGAATTGCTCAGGTTGGAAAAGACCTTAAAGATCAAGTCCAACCACAACCTAACCATACTACCTTAACAACCCTCCACTAAATTATGCCCCTGAGCACCACATCCAAACAGTTTTGTGTTGCAATTTAGGTTCTACAGATAGTCATCAGTGAAGATGCATAAAAAATAAAATCTTTTTTTCCTTTTTAGTTCTTGGTGATTAGACATTATATCTACTTCAGAACTTGATACTTAAAGAATGATCACTGTTAAATATATTCCTGAGAATGAATTAATCAAAGCAGTAATTACTAAAACTGCAGAAAAATGTCAAGAATAAAACACAGTACACATTTTTCCATCATTCCCATTTGTAAGAAAATGGAAAAAAATGAGAATAGTCTAACTGTTCAAAACTTGATTCTAAATTATTTTCCTGAAGAATCAGTGTCTCTTTCAATCACATCTAGATACTTAATTTATGAAAGAAAAGCAAAAGCCGCTTTCTTTCTGGTGTAAGGAATATACCATTTCCTATGCACTACGGATAAATTCCTGGGATGCTGTGATGTAGTGATCTAAAATCATATTATTATAATTACTTTAGTTTAATTAGGGAGCAGCCATAAAACTCATCCTCTGTGCTACAATTTTACTCCAATATTGCAGTTTGTCAACACTGTTTTAATCTTATGACACTTAATTATTTCAGTGCCTCTTTTACAGATTAATTTTACAATTTTCAAATGAATCTTCTGATCATTTATCAGATATCAAATAGCAATAGAAGCTGCACTTGCAAAAAGGTCTTCATATTTTAATATCTTATTTTAAAGTTGTTGAATTTCTTCCATGGATTCTCTCTAGAAAATGACATTAACAACTCTTTTTTGCTGCCTAGGTGCAGGAAAAAAAAAAAAGTAAAAACAATGTAAAAATATTATTTCTTTCTTTCAAACTGTGCAAAGAATTTATAGATAACTGTAAGAAACAATCATTCAATCATAATGACTGATTTTTTTTGTTGTTTTTGTTTTGTTTATGAGATACTTGGTGATTCTGTCCAAAGGCAAATGCTTAGTTTACAGACAGTATTGTCATTCTTAAAATCCATCAACCAAATTCTCCAGCTATGCTTTTCTACAAAATACGAATCAGTCACATCAAAACTGTAAGCATCATCTCTTTCCTTTAGTTTGTTTTTTGAAAAGCATTCTCATCTTTAATACAATTATTAATGTTTTTAAGATCATGAGGAAAAAAATCACAAAAACATACAATAGTGCTTAAAAATGGAAAAGCGCTATTAGTCAACCCCCAAGTCAACACTAGTAGTTCTTTACTGCTTACTTATTTGCCCATCTCACAAATACAAAATAAGTATTTGATTACCTTGGATTCTGTTTATATGCTGACTGCTGCTGAAATACATGAAGTTTGGTTGGTCTTGACTAATAAACTCATTATAATTAAAATAGCAACATAGACAATTGTGGAAAAATTTGAAGTTTACACATATAAAAATTCTGAGTTGAATCTTGGCAAGATAATATGTCTTTAGTGATAATTAAAAAATACTGACAATCCTTTTGCACTTGCAAAGAGGAAAGTGCAGGGATTTGGAAGAAAATTTCCACTAATTATTTCTTCAGTAATGATGTCACAGACTACAAAAAAAAGAAAGAAAACAAACAAACAAACAAACAACAACAAAAAAAACGGGATGTTATATTTTTGTCCATAGTTTTGTTGCTTCTGGTTATAGTCTACCTCAACAAATAATTTATTGATCTGCAATCCAATCATTAGGGCACAAATGAACATTACTTTTTAGGGTCTTGTAAAACAAGAAAATGGTTGAAAATATTTTCATTCTCAGTATCATATCTCATGGAAATATGAAGCAAATAGCCTTCTGAAAATGAAAATAAGCATTTTAAATCAGAAATTCTGAATACAGTTGAAAATCAATCAGGACTACAGTTTAATAAAGTCCCACTAATGAGGATAGCTATGATAGTTAGCAGATTTTAGTCCACTCAGAATATGTAAAGAACTTAAACAGGAAAGAAAAAATCCTGGAAGCCAATGTCTCCAGATATTTTCAGTCTTAAAAGCATGTTCTGGATTATTATTAGCTGTAAAGATAAGTCTGTAATTTTGCTTCAGGTTACAGAAATTTACACAAGGATGCTGCTTTACACCAGCATTAAGAAATAAACACATTTTTTAAACAAAGGATCTGGAAAAGAAAAGGAATGGGCAAGAAAAACAAAAATTTCCAGTATAAACTGTGGTGATGGCTGTTAGCAGAGACAGGAAAAACAGTTCTCAGAGGGTCCTTAACTAATTCATCTGTGTCCTTAACTAATTCATCTAAAACAAGATTTGATTAAAGGAGGTGAAGAGTATAATTTGAATAAATAGTGTCTTCATTCTATCTTAAAAATTAAAATCTGATTGTGACCATTCTTATATCTGATTCACTTTGTATTGACTTAAAAAAGACCTTTTTATTGTCATAGTAAAAAAAAACCTATGCCAAAGTCAGAATAAGGTAAGATTACCAGTTTTCAAGTGGCTGAACCTGTCAAGAGAAGGCAGAAAAAGTAGAAGAAATTAACTGTTCAGGACCGTATTCTGATTGTTTGCAATTCTTGCAAGTCAATCAATCAATCAATCAATCAATAATTACAATGTATACATCTTACATATCAAAGTTTGAATGCAGTATAGTTAATTCATTTAACAGGTAAACGTACTAAGGAATGTGTGAAAGGATATGCCACAGACCTGAAGTCCATAGAGCAGAGCTCTATGTGCTTCCTGTCCCACTGGGATTCCAAGATTCAAACACAGGGAGCAATAGATATATCTGATGAAGAGAAAATAACTTAATAAATGTTTACAGAAGTGCAGAAATAGTACTTTTTGTATTGCTGCTACTGTCTCTGTATAAAAAGCACATGTTGTCTCTTAAGTTTTTACAAGTTAATGTTTTCAGTAAGAATAACCACTTGTAGAAACCCATTCTTAACTTCTAGAGAAGATTGAAGTGCAGCTGTGATTTGTACTTAATCTAGGTTCACTTTTATAAAAATGCATTGTTTAAATACTCTTTCTAGTCTGGTATCCATCAGTGTAAGAATTAATCCTTGTACAGGCCTGGAAGTGTTCTGTAAATATGAAAAGCTAAACTCAGTAGTGTGCTGAAAATATTAATAGACATGTCTGTCCCAATCTTATCAAATGTAAGAACACCATCTCTCTCCTTTAGAAAAATGTTGCAATTTTTAGTGTTGACTGTTACAAATTTTCAGGGTGATACTTGGCTGACAGAAAAGAGTATGTTTATAGCAGTAGGTCTTTGAGGATAATGCCATTCAATACTGACTTGGTTTGAAACCCTCAAAAATTGATATTTTCTACTGTCCAGTTCTGAATTTTATTTTAGTGAATAGATGAAAGAAGTTTGTACAGACAGACCTCTTCATCAGATCATGTGCATCAAAGGAAGCCCTTGATGACTAGAAAAGAAAAATATCACACGTCTTCAAAAAAAGGGAGTGAGGGAATTACAGACCAACTCAATCTCTGGAAATATTGTGGGGAAAACCCTCCTGGAAGCCATAAACAGGAATGAAAAGATAAGGTTTTAAGAACAAGCAGAGGAAATTTACCAAGGACAAATTGTACCTAACCAACTTAGCTCTTTTCAGTAATAATAACATTAGTTCTTTAGATGAGAAGACAGCAGCAGCTGTTAATTTTCATGACTGTTGAATAGACTAGAGTGTCTGTCCTATGGCATCTATATTGCCAAACTGGAAAGATAACAGCTGGATATAAGTTGGAGAAAAAAATTGGCTGGACTTGAGACAAGCAGTCAAGAATTTCAGATTTAGCTGACAGTTAATAAGCAGTATTTCTCAAGGGCTGGTACAAGAGCCAATGTTGTTCAATAACTTCATCAGCAATCTGGAGAGTGGAATGTACATCAGCAGATTTGTGGGTAATGTCAAACAGAAAGGTGAGCTTGATGTACTAGAAGGTGTAACAGCTATTTTGAGGGAATTTAGCAAAATGGAGGAGCATCTAATTAAAACTTCATGAGATTCAACACAGGCTGATAAAAAATTGTGCAGTTTGGATGCAGAGATACTGTGCATAGTACAGTTAGATACTGACAGGTTGCAAAGCAGTTTTCGAAAAAAAAAAACAAAAAAACACCAAACTGGTCTCTGTGTCCTAGTGGACACGCTAAAGATGAGTGCCTTTAAAGTAAATGCACAGTGGTCTGCACTAAGAAAAAACTATACTCAGAAGTTCAAGATAAGTGATCATGGTTGCCTAATTAGCAATAATCAGACTACTTTTGCAGTACTGTGTTCAGTTTTAGGCCACCAAAAAGATGGGCATACTGGAGTCCAGATGATATCATCAGGATGGTTAGAAGGCTGGAGTACTTGATGTAGAAGATGAATATTGGAGATCTGGGTTTCAGCCTGCAAAAATAGACAGGAAGATCTAGTAGCTGTTTTAAGTTACCGGAGAAGTGCTTATAGAGTCTGACTCTTCCTAGAGATGCAAAGAGAAAGGATGAAAGGCAGGAAGGGAAATTGTGTCTAGACATAAGTTTTACATTTTGAGAGTGGTTAATGCTAGAACAGACAGTAGAAAGGCTGTGCAGTGTCCATCACTGGAGATGTCCAAACCTTGGCTTGGACATAATTCTGAGAAAACTTCAGTTCTTTCTGCTTTCTGATTTGCAACCAGACCTTTCTTCCAATCTTGTTTATTCTATTATTCTATCAAATTTTCTAGGAGATATATATGAGAGGAAAAGACTGAAATGGTAAGCAGCCTGTGTTAGCATTGCTCAAGTTGGGCTTAAGAATGATATTTTACCTTCCTCAAGGAGTAAATACAAATAGTGACTTTGTGGAGAAGGATGTGGGAAACACTTCTTTGGCTACAAGTAGGAGCTTCAAATGTGGGCTGTGCAATAAAACAGACATAGTCAAGGGAACTAGAGAAACCTGATTGCCCTGATTTATTTGACCCCTAATGTATTAAAAGTCAGAGATCTCATTTTCTAGGTCTGATAAGAGACATTTTGTAAGGATCAGGCAACATTTTGGAGTTTTCTTATATGAGCTGGCTATATATCTTAAGACAGGCTTCAGGAACATGAAATTACTGATTATTCAATAGGAAAATATATTATTTAGTATATTAAAAATAGGAAGATGTTGATTTAGTATATAGAAAATATTATAACACATAATATTTGCAAATTTATACATTGGAAGCTTGTTTGTGTTAGAAGAAAAATACAGTTTATTGTTCATTCAGTCAAACAATTACTGCTACTACTTAGTCAAACAGAAAATAATCTCTCAGGATCTCTATTCTGCTCTTAATAAAAACAGGTCACATGGGAGATTAATAATATATTTATCACAGAAGAACTGCTAAATCTGTAATATCTAGTATAGCAGTGTTAGCAAATATGAACACAGTAGTAAGATGTAGGCTCGTGCACAGAATGTCCAGTAAGCCAGCTATGTATCTGTTGGTAAATATAAAAGAAGTGCTTTCTTCATCCGTAGCCCAGTTGAAGGCATTTCCAGCAGCAACACTGAACATCCTCTAATTGCATAGTCCAAAACAAAAGTTATTTTATACCTATAATTGTTTCTTCTTTATTTTTTTTTTTAATTTTAGATTATTTTCACTATTCTCTTTTCTGGAATACTCTAAAATATTAAAGAAAAATCTAGGAAGGGAAGTAGAGAAATACATGTGCCAAGATTTCCTAAAATATTCTATCAACTAAACTTACATGGGCAAGCTGACACCTAGTGCAAAAAGGGATCACACTACAGATGGTGGTGCTATTACTTTTTAAAACCGAAACTGACAATAATTACACTGCTGTAGAAAGAGATACTTAACTTGTAAGAGAACAGAAAGGCCAGAAATGTGTCTTACAATATCCTTTCTTGTTCTTAAAAACTCAGAGCTGCAGATATTCAGTGTCAATTATGGTATCATTTTGATCTTTTCTAACAGATCAAAAATTCAAGTTTCGTTTCTATGTAATCTGATAGATTTTCTTCTAGTAATAACTTTTTTTTACTACAAATTTTGAAGTCTGATAATGATTTTGTTGAAGGCAAGCAAACATTCAAGTACAACCTGTAAAACTATTAATGCAGCACAAATATGCTCAGTTGCAGTTCTCACACAGCCAAAACACAATGCATTACAAGGCCAGCAATTGCCAAAGCCTCTGATAGGTTCCTTGCTCTTTTGAACAAAAGACTCTGTGAAAAACAAGATGCTATGCATGAGATTATTAAGAATACTGGCCCACACTCAACTATGATTAAGTAATCATTTCTTAATTTCAGGCAGGTCACAGTAATCTCTGTATTCTCCTTTTGTCTGTCCTATTGATTGTAAGGTCAAACTCATTAGTTTAAATCACCTTCACTGAATTGAAGCTAACATTTTACCTTGCCATAAGGATAACCAAAGAATTTTCATTGTTACATTATTGGTTGCAGAAAAGTAATTTAAGTAAAACAAACAAACAAACAAACAAAAACCTATATACCCTTATTCTTACTGTGGTCTACAATGCATGATGTGAATCTTGCCACTGATATCAGATTCTTTATATTTTCAGCAGGCTAAATTTTCAGGCCTTTAATAGTTTTGATATTTGATAAATAGTTGACCTTTACAGTTTAGGAGAATGACTATTCTCATACATGTTACTCTGTGCCTGGAATGAACAAGAAAAGAATTTTCATGTAGAATGAAATACACAGGCTTGCTGGCACAGTTCACATATGCATCAATCATTAAAGATATTACATAAAAATATTTTTTTGGAACTGAATTTAATCAAAGTATGTCTTGGCAGGAAACATGTAAGGGTTCTCTTAACCCTGCAAAGACTTTAAGAGAAACTGTGAAGGACAGATACCCTTCTTTCTTCTGTATACTTTCTTTTGCGACTCTCCATAGGGATAAGGTTTTGTTTGCTTTGTTCAATCTATTGCATTAAAAAAAATAAATAGTAAAAACTCGAAACATTTTCATTTTGTGGTTAGAACAGCCTAAATTCAAGTTTATCAGCTGTCTCAAACAACAATTTAAACAAAATAACTTTATTATTTTGGCTGATTTAGTTTTCCATCTGTATTACTCTCTAAAATAAAACACTTCAAATGAGAAGGAATTTGCTGGTGACCAGATAAGCAACAGCCAACTGCTTTACCTCAGGAAATATTTTTTTGTACTTGCTTGCAAATAGTTCCTGCTGGGCTCCAGGCTATAACATGCTGTAAACTAATTACAACATGCAAAGAGATTTTTCCTGTCATATACAGCTGCAGGAAAACATCTTATTATTCACTGCTCTAGTAAGGGGAAAAGAGAAGACTACAAGTGATGCATAATATGTCTTATTTTGAAGACTGTTGCTGTTTTTTTTTGTTTGTTTGTGGTTTTGTTTTTTTGTGGGTTTTTTTTTTTGATTGACACTATGATGTTCTAAAGCTAGTGGTATATCTTTGCTTTTAAATTAGGGGTATTGATTTTTTTTTAAAATATAATATATACACAACAATCCTGAGAAACTCAAAACAAATCAAAGCATTTTCATAAATAATGAAGAAATAATCTTACAAATTTATGGTTGTCATTTTATATCAATAATCTCTCCTACACTGCTTGAGCATTATTTCATTCTTTTCATATTGCTATAATATAGAAGTAACAGTAGTTATGATCAATTGCTACACTAAATATACTGATATAAACACAGTCCACTGAGATATACTTGCAAATCAGATGATCTTATTTCTATAGTTTCAAACTTGCTAATATGGTAAGTTATTATTTTATATTTCTAATGCTTAAGGAACCCCTTTAAAAGTTCCAGTTGTTTCAAAGACAGGCCCAGCTGAGAGATAAATGACATGACTGCAGTGTACATTATTATTTTATTTTAGCAGACTTATTTTGGGCAGAGAATTTATCTGCAACAAGGATGTTCATTAATTCTTTTAAGAAAAAGCCAGCCATTCTATGTTATTGCATATTAGTTTATAGTCCTATATTAAATGCAAATAATCTAGTTCTTTAAAAAACAAATTATTAAAAGTTATTATTTTTTATTATTATTTAAACTTCCATTAATAGGAATCACTGATAATAATTACTGTGGAGGTTCAATGCACTTTATGCCCTGAAAAGTACTAGCTGAACAGAATGACAGCACTAGTTTCTCATCAGACTTTACAAAAGATACTGCTTAAGTATTTAAAGTACCTCTTCATATGGAAACATAACAATGGATTTTGAGGGTAATATACGAAACACTTGAAGGCTGATAGGAGATACTGTGTTCAGTAAACCTACTGTAATTTGAATGATATGTTTAAAAAAAAAATTGTTGCTCCAAGTACTGAGCAAATGATTTTAAGAGATGACAGTAAAGATCTGCTCAAAATGAATATATCATAACAACTGTTAGGAAAAGCATTGTTAACAAGAAGTGGATGGCTCTGAAATACTGTAAAAACAAGCAAAAACCTCTTGCCTATATGAAAAATTGTTTAGCTAAGATGTTTATGTGGTATAAATACACCTTAACAGGAAGAAAAAAAAAAAACCCTCTTATTGATTAAAAATGGGCACCTGGACATAGGAAGAGAAATCTGTTCTATTTACACGCTTATAGGTGCATTCCAAAGCAGTTCCAGAAGTATATAAACTACTCTTTTATGCAGAAATAGTAGATCCCATTCAGGGAGTCTATTTACCAGACACTTCAAGGTCAATGTAAGATAGCTGTGTTTTCTCACACTGGGCCTTAAATCAGTCTCTGTAAGCTTCTTACCCTGTAACAGTAACAATGGCCATTCTGTGATGGTAAATGATCGCAGAGAGTCTTCTCAGTTCAGGAATGGCACCAAGGATGTTGAAACTGGACCCTAGAAATTGCTGTGACCCTAGATCTCCAATCTGCCTCCCTTGCTCTGTCTTTTAGATTACAAACGCAAGGAGTATCTACTCTTATTTACCCTAAAGCTATGGGAAAATCTACAAGACTTGAAGTTCCAAGCAAAAGGCAAGATCACCACTGAGATGGGAAAAAAAGCCAGCTGGGAGTAGGATTTGTAAAAGTAATACATTATTTAAATGAGATCAAACTTAGAGCTATCATTCTTGCATATGCACATGTACATAGGCAAATGTATATATATACACACACATATATAAATAGAAACACATATGCATGTAAATGTACTGTATTTGAACAAACTTATTAAGAGAAGTAAACTTATGCTGGAGTTAGATTCTAGCTGCTCCCTGGGTAAGTGTATTGCCTAAATTATTCACAGAATCACAGAATAACAGAATGGCCAGGGTTAGAAGGGAGCTCAAGGATCATGAATCTCCAACCCCTCTGCCACAGGCAAACTCCACATTTTATACTAGACCAGGCTGCCCAGGGCCCCATCCAATCTGGCCTTGAACACCTCCAGGTATCCACAGCCTCTCTGGGCAGCCTGTTCCAGCACCTCACCACTCTCTCTGTAAAGAATTTCCCCCTGACATCCAACCGAAATCTTCCCTCCCTCAACTTAAAGCCATTTCCTCTTGTCCTGCAGTTATCAACCCTCTCAAAGAGTTGATTCCCCTCATGTTTGCAGGCTCCCTTTAGATATTGAAATGCTGCAATGAGGTCACCTTGTAGCCTTCTTTTCTCCAGGCTGAACAAGTCCAGCTCCCTCAGCCTGTCATTGTAGAGGAGATGCACCAGTCCCCTGATCATCTTTGTATTACTTCAGGTTAACTGTTCATTAAACATTAAACAAACATTTCTAATGCCATCTATGGCAAAGACGATACATACTGCCTCAGCCCAATACAATTTCTCAGCTCATATATTTTCAGATGATAGTCCATTTTTCTAGGATATGATACGGAGATAGTAAAATCTATATTCAAAATTGAGCAGGGAAAACAATTAGTATAAAAAATCCAAATTATAATTAAATAAAGAATAGTTAACTTGAAGTAAGCAGGAAGAAAACCTGAATTTGTCTTTAAACAAATCAGAAAAAGAAAGATGCTTCAAGGAAAGTAATTTATCCCAAGCAGAAGAATACAGAGCTGCACATTAAATGAAAGGAATTGTTTTGTATAAGTATTTTGCCATAAAGATTGGATCTGTTTTTTATGAAAGAGTGAAAGATTTTTTAAAGAAAATCTTTTTGAAGATTTTTTACTTAGAAAAAGTGCATACTTTTGTAATTATTGTTATTCTTGACAGTATTACTAAGCTATTATTTCATAATGCATATCCCATTTTTCTGGGGGAAAAAAATGAGAAAGATGACATAGTACATATGGAATGTAGTGCATATGGCATAAAAAGTTATAGATGTGTGTAGATATTTTCGCATATGGTATCAGCCTGAGAATATTACAGCTTTAACATTTAGTCAGATTAAACAGTGTTTTAATTCAGCTGCCTAGTATGTCTTTCAGAACAATTTGATTCAGCCTATGATTATCTAAAGGTTTTTTAATGTCCTGTGGCAAGTTAGTTTCATCATATCTTTTCATACATATATATTCCCTGGAGGTACATAAGAAGAAAAAATATCACCTGTTTAGTTTCTGACAGTTTCTATTTTACACTTCCATCAGTTAAGAAAATACTGAATTCTGATGAATTAATCTGTAAGAGTTTTGGGGAACTTACAGATCTGAAATATTTTTCAGTTAATAGCAATGTAAGCCACAACACAATGGAGAAATGCAGAAAAGCACTCAACTTCATATTCTGTCACTTTAATGAATACATATTCATAAATTCCTCTTCAGAAATTACCCATTTGGAAGCAATCTTTTGGAATTATGAGTAAAAATGACACTTGAGCAATTTATTAAATAGTTTAGTGAGGCTATCTTTTTCAAAGCTCTTTGTTAACTGATTATTTTATTCTGACTAGGCTAAAATCTAATCTCTCCATTAGCGTTCAACAAGAAAGATGAGAAGTACTAGGTAGCTGTAAACAAATAATTAAAATGCATAGATGCCTTACATGGTAGACTAAATGGATGCAATTATCACAGGATTATACAAAGATGAGACATTCAAAATTGCCACCTGTCCATTTGCTCCAGAAAAATAAATGGGTGCTCTGTAAGTGGAAAAATGTGGTCTGTCCTACAGTGGATATTTCTAACAACATCTGGGATTCAGTTTTAAGGCCTTTTGGATGACGGTAGCCTTGTTAAATTAACAAATTTTCTTATGGAAAAATAATGTAATTTCATATTCCATAAGTAATTTTAGTGTATACAGATTTATTTGGTAATTAACTATATAATATCTGTTATCCACAGAAACTAACAAATGCTAATAAAAATAACAACAAAAAAAAACATACTAAAAAAATAAAACAAAAACAAAAAGCACACCCCACAACAAAATGTTTTATGTAAAAATCACTGAAGGTGTAAATCCAATAGAATACTATCTACATTGTAGATGTAGAACAGTCCCATAGAAAATTCCTACAGGAAAGCATAGTTCTTGCAGTTGGCAAAGGATAAGTTTTGGAAGGGAGAGAGAGATTTTTGTTTGTTTCTGGAGCATATTCTCTGTATTGCCTGGGCATCTGCATTTTCCTGAAAGTAAGTTTTTTTGATTGTGACACTTTTCAGGCTTCTGCTGGACATACTTTATTACAGACTTTATCTGTAGCCTGCAGATCTAATATTAGTTCTGTTGTAGAAAGAAGGAAATACCAGGAGGAATGCACTGAAACACAGTAGTTATTGCTCTAGGTTCTCTGCGGCTGACTCAATTATACCTGAGTATGACTTTCAAGTAAAATTCCTACAAAGTTTGAAAAGGCAAGGATTGAATATGAATAGACTCTAAAGATTCAAGTTTTACAACATTAGAATTGTTGTCATTCACAGAATCACAGAATTGCCAGTGTTGGAAGGGACCTCTAGGATCATGAATCTCCAACCCCTCTGCCACAGGCTCAAACTCCACATTTAACCCCTCTGCCATCAAACTCCACATTTAATACTAGACAGGCTGCCCAGGGCCCCATCCAATCTGGCCTTCAACACCTCCAAGGACAGGGGATCCACAACCTCTCTGGGCAGCCTTTTCCAGCACCTCACCACACTCTCTGTAAAGAATTTCCCCCTGACATCCAACCGAAATCTCCCCTCCCTCAACTGAAAACCTTTTACCCTTGTCCTGCAGTTATCTACCCTTTCAAAGAGTTGATTCCCCTCCTGTTTGTAGGCTCCCTCTAGGTATTGAAAGGCTGCAATGAGGTCACCTTGTAGCCTGCTTTTCTCCAGGCTGAACAAACCCATCTCCCTCACCCTGACTTCATGCGGGAGGCGCTCCAGTCCCCTGATCATCTTTGTGGCCCTCCTCTGGACTCTCTCCAACAACTTCCTGTCTTGTACTGAAACTGTGATTAGTAACAAATATTATTATGACGTCAAATTCTAGTCTGATCATCATGTTCACAATGAAAAATACAGCAAAATTGCAGCACAGTTCATGTTGTTGTTCCCAGCTGAGAACACATACAATAGCTTAGTCCTGTCCCAGCTAACATTTATTCAACTGGCCTACTGCAACTGGAAAAGGTTCTTCCCAGTTTTGTGGAGAAGAATGAAACTGAAAAGGGCCATAATTAAGTCAAGCATTCATTATTAGTAATGTATGATCACTAGATCACTTTAAAGAAAAAAGAAAAACAAAAAATAAATTGCTTCTACTTCATGTTCTTAAAAATACTTCCTAATAGTATCTTAAGGCTCACTGAATTATGAATTTCCAAATGGCTTTTGGAAAAAGTAAAAAAGTTTTCTCACTGCATATTGAATTTAACTTTGCTTGAGCTATTAGTAGCTACTCACATGAAAGAGAACTAGTTTTTCGTATTTCAGAAACAAGAGAGAGCTGGAAATTGGAGAAACACATACTTTCACTAAAAACTGTTTTAAAACTTCAAGCAAAACATTTTCTATTCACTACAAACATGGAAGAGCTGCTTAGGAATATAGAAAGGACTGCAATAATATCAGAACTATTTATCAATATGTTCAATCTGATTTTTACTCTTTGAACTTAGATTAGCAATAAAAATGAAAACAGGCACTGAGATAAAGGCTTAAGAGATTGATTATATCTCTTCTTCATTTTCAAATACAAAGTATTTCTGATTCAGTATCAAAATACTTTACTTTGACCAAAAGTCAAAATGCCAACAGCAAAAGTTGCTGGTTTTCTTTGAAGGAATTACTTAAGAGCAGATCTGTCTGAACAAACATAATATATAATGCACTTGCAACGTAGCATACTTTCAGCCAAGTTTTGCTGCAATAATTTAATTTTTAAGTCATGCTCTCCTCGAAGAAATACAGATATTTTTGTTCACTCTTCAAAAAATATAACAGCACACCAAAACTGAAAAACCAGTAACAAAAATACAATCAAACAAAAACTTTATCTAAGTACCATACCGAAAATAAAATTATTACGTAAAGAGAAACGATACCTGTTTTATCTATTAACTCTTTAATTAATAGCTGACAGAAAGGACCCAAGTCTTATTGTAGTTCACTACAACTTATCCGTCTAAGTTTAACTGCTTTATATTATTAATGAATTACTATGCTCTGCTAAAAAACAAGTTCTTATTCACATGTTCTTGATGGCAGAGTGGCTTTAAATTTGAGAATGAAGCACGAAAAGTTCATGCAAAAGAACAGTATTGTTTTCTGTAAATGAAGAAGTCATAACATTAGACAATGCAGCAAAAATATTGTCACCTGACCACAAACTATATTTTCTTGATGTTCTTTAAAATAAGAACAAACAAACGAAAAAAAAAAAATAGTGGTTAAACAATTGTACTGATCTTTCTGACCTGAAAAAAAAAAAGATATTTAAATTTTAATAAAATGAATGGAAGTCTTAAAAAATGCAAATAAATAAACATTACAATGGATTTTCTCAGATCAGTGGGTGAAAATGCAAGCAGTATTACTGTAAGCATCAAGCAAGTAAGTCATATGTTGATTTTATGAAGCATCCTCAATCAAAGTAAAGAATGCCACTAACAATTTAACTAAACATATTTGCTTTTATGCCATCATTCAGTATAATGTATGACTGCAAGACATAGAGAATTCATATTTGGATTTCCCCTAGCAATATTTTAGATTTATAGGCTCTAACTTTTACTGCATTTATGGAGTCAAAGATAATATATGATAAATATATGCTTAATTTACACAAAATAACTAGTTATCATATAAAATATATCTTATCACATTGCATTTTATGATTAGTTATGTGCACCAATTATTTCATGTGCATTTTATGGCATTTTAAAACGAAGTGTCAAAATTACATACAATAAATGAAAGTTGAATACTATTTCTTTTTGTGTTTTTTAATAATGACAGCAAAGTAAACAGGTAGAGAGATGCTTTTAAAGTTATCTATGCACAAAGCTTTTTTGAGATTCTGACATTAGAAAAGTGAAATTAATTATAGTAGATAAAACTACTTGAATATCAGCAGTTATTTAGCACATTTTAAAGAAACTAACAAAAAAAAAACAACGACTAAAATTGGAAGATATATGTATCTTATTATGAACATTTTGATTTTCTCTTGGTTTTTCTTTTCATGTAGGTGTCTAAATGAAAAAAGCATTAGCAAAAGCATTTTGTTCATGATTTTTTGAAATCTGTGAAATCTGTTTTTCACGAGTAAAAGTCTACCTGCTTACCACTCTGTCAGTATTTATAAATTATTTTAATCAACAACAGTTTTCAGTCTCATCACATGCCATTTAACCTAGTTGAACTGCTAGACATACGTTTGCGAATTAGGAATTATTAACAGGGAATCAGGGAAAAACTTACCTAATTGTCACTTACTACAATCAAATATTTATTCAGGTGCATATTCTGAACCAACTTAGATGACAGTTGCAGCTTTTGTTTCATAATGGTCATTATGCCAGTAACATTCATAAAGGCCCAAATTTAAGGCCATATTTTTCACCATTGCTTCAAATACTAACTCAGTATAAGGGTTTACCCTATATGCCTTCATCTCATTATTTTTTCTTCTAATTAGCTGTTGTTCTTATTGTTTTTGCTGTAAAAGACACTCAGAAGGACCTAAGGCAACGTCTACAGAAGTTGATGGGAACAATTTTCACAACATTTGGTGGACACTCAACAGACCCACAGTCATCAGTGTAATCTCCCAGATCTATAAAATGAACTGTGGATTTTAAACAGACAGTGTAAACAGGTTAATGAAATGAATAGAACATGAAACAAAGCAACATTATACAGCACTAGCTAAGAGTACATTTATTATGTGACTAAAATGCTCATAATTGGTACAAATGTTACTTTTAATGGAGCATTCTGAACATTAACGTGAGAAGTTTCTGATGCTTATTGTTTTCCATGTAAACAAATGATCTTTTTTTCTCTACTACTACTACACTCTCAACTAGGAAAAAAATATATAAAGAAAATTTATATTAAAGAAAAAGATGTGTTTCTGACTAGTATAGCATTTCTTACAAAGCTGCAAAAAATGAAAAGTTGAAAGCTACAACAAAATGGAAAATATTACCCATACACTATAAGGAAATGATAAATAGTTGCTTTAAACATGAAGCATTTCCTTAGATACATTTGTAATAATTATAACTTTTCTACAGTGCATTCATTTTTTTTCCATGATGAATTCCAGAGGTTAATTATATATTTCTTAAAGAAATCTTTTAATTCTTTTAAAACTGTTAGTTGCATTGTCTTTCTTTCTTTTTTTTTTTTTTTTTTTTTTTTTTAATATTCTGAAAAAGGTTATATAGAAAAGTATTATTCATCTTCTCCACATAATTCTCACTTCCTCACATTTTCAACATGTCTTGTCGTATGATCACATACTCTAATCACTCTAATCTGAAATATTATACTACTTGGACTTCTAATTTTTGGAGAAAGTAAAACTTGCATTATTTCAGCTGAACCTTTGAATTGCAATAACTGAGCCTTTTAATTGTAATAAAAATGCAGTCATGTGAACTATGTTACCAACTCTTGTCATATGGAAACCAAAAATAATATTATAAATTAGAAGAGTATCATGCTTCAGGAAAACATTCCTATATTTTAAAGAGGAAATAAGAAAAATACTAATCAATACGTTTCACTTCGTTTTGTTCACAGAGTAGTTGTGTTTGTAAATGTCTAAGAACTATTACTGTCATGTACTTCTCTGGGATTTGTAGTTCCTCAAATGAATCAAGGATGGTGGACTGAGTCCCCTGAAACTAAATTGCCAAAATACTAATCAAGATGATATGTATTCAAAGATTATGTTTATCAAGTCTTCCTACTTCTTGTAATCTCAATATCTAATGTAGAAGACAGAAGCTAAACAGGCTTTATACTAATCTGTCATTTACTTGTTTAATAAAAACACATTCCAATCACTGTACCTGTAAGATTCCTTTAAAGTGAAAATATATCTTGCACATGTCTATATCTCCAAATGTGTGTTATAAGAAAATGTTATCAGCAAGTGTTTATCTTGGTTTAATACAACTGTGCAACACCTCATTAACCCTTGCAAAGTAGTTTACACTGTTTATTGTTGTCACAGATCAAAAAGACTAGCATGCTTGCAATACTAAGGGACTGATATGCACTTCTGATATAAAGATTGTGTTTGCATGGGCAAAAGAAAAAAACAAAAAAAAAACAGCAAAACAATTGAGATTCTATATCTATGGATTAAACAATAAAAAAATAATATCCAACAATGATACTCCCATTCTCCCAATCTATTTTAACTGAGCTAACTAGTATTTCTCTTTACAAAAATAAAAAGCACTATAAAAAGGGTACATGAGAAAATCATACGCTTCTCTTTTAAAAAGAGAAGCGCTTAATTGGCTTCCTCAATACATTCAAAAGTTTGCAGGAAGAAGTAGACCATTGTAAAGTACCTCCTAATAACACAAAATGAAGTATAAAATCATATTTTGTAATGTAATAATAAGCTAAAATCCTTTAAAAAAATGGAGTGAGTTCATTATAAGGCTGTACAAAAAACCCTGGCATTTCATTTCAACATTGCTACAGCTTTCTTGACAGCAGATGCAGATGCTTAGTTTAACACTAAGCATCACAGCAAAAGTTATTTACTTTATACTGTGTAATAATTCATTGTTGCCCTTGACTGTACACTAAATGTCACCCATCACAATGATAAGAATATAAAAATACATATGATTACACACTAGTGTCTCTACCTAATAAGATATGTTAATACTGGCTCATTGAATGTGATTTTCACATACAGAATAAACAAATTAAAAATTTCCATTTAATTTAAATTAAATTTAAATTTAAAAGTTTCTTTTTATATTTAAAATTGTGCAAATAGAACATCCTCTGAATAAAACAAGTGGTTTATACAATACTGTAACATGAGATCATATTTTTTGGTGTATTTTTTCCACTTACATGGCACTCAGACACTAAAAAGTCATGTCATCACAAACTAAGACCTATATGTGGATTTGTTCAAAAATAAAAACGACCAAATCCTTTTCTTTTCATGGCATGCATTTTAAGGATGTTGACAAAATCTTCAGAAATCAAGTGGAATTCTACTCCAAATAAATTGCCTCCTGAGCAATTACAAGAGTATGTGAGTAACTCTCTGCAGACAAACGTGGTTAAAAAAATATTTAATTTTGGAACTGTTACTATCGTCATCAATTCAAATAGAGCAAGCACACGCTTAAAATTTAAGACAGCTTGGTAAAGCTAAGAGATCTTGCTCTGAGATTTTCCATCTGGTGTAAAATAATTTAATAGATGCACTAACTTAAAGAAAATGCTCATAGTTGGATTTATAAGGCACACAAGGTTGTTTTCTTGCAAGTCTGTAACTCCTACTGGCTTGCTGAAGGAATTTAATAGCTTGCAAATTTGGAGCTGATCAAAAACTTTATGAAAATTCACCTGAAACTAAACTAGTTCCCTGTAAAGGAATTATAAAGTATATATATATAATAGTTAGAGTTATAATATATATATAGAGTTATATATATATATAGAGTTATATATATATATAGAGTTATAATATATATATATATATAATAATAGAGTTATAATATATATATAAATACTTTTTATTTATATATATTATTTATACAGTATTTATATATATATAATAATATATTATATTATAAAGAATTATAAAGGAATTACAGAGAAAAAAAATAGTTCTATATTTGTAGTACTTTACTAACATTTCATATAAAAACTATAAAAAATAAAATAAAAAAAATTCTGTGAACTTCTCTGGTTTCACCTATGTAGATAAACTAAGGGAAGGACTCAATTTTCAGCAGTGGTATGCAGTCATTCATACAGTTTAGTCATTAGCACATTCCTGTTCCCAGTTTTGGCCTGTGCTAACTTCACTCAGACAAAATCCAGATGCGGTTCAGAGGAAAGTGTCAGTATGCTCTATGGGTAGAATCGCTGAGGTGATGGAGCATTCGGTCATATGAAACACGAGGCCTGCCATGTCACTTGTCCTCTGGGATAGAAAGTAGTAAGCCCTGGACCCTTGCCTTTGGGAAGTATATACAGAGTCATTGAGAATTGTCATGCTACTATCAGAACCAGTGGGAGATCATTTCACAGTGATTTCTATAGAAACATGATAGGACAGTCCTGTCCTGTCTTATTTAAGTTGATACTTGATTTTAAAAAATGCTTCATCATCTTCTATTTTTCTGTTGGAGTTTTCAACAGTACCTATAATTACAAATTCTTCACCTACTTCTTATGGGACACACAGACTTTAGGAAGGAGCATGGTTGAAGGAACTCAAATGCATTACTCATATCAAGTTTCCAAGCAACGTCACTGGAACCAAAAGGGTCTACTTGAGTACTTTGTGCTCTACTGGAGTACAGGGATTCTGAATTGCAGCTCCACATCCTGACTGTAGAGAAGCAGTTGAGACACTATGGAGGTTTCAATAGTCTAGAATCCTTTCTCCTACTCTCAACCAAAAAACCAAAGCCCGAATATGAACTAGCTATAAAACAATTAGCTATATACTGACAAGATACCAGTCCTTCTTTTGTTGATAGCACCTACAGTGAGGATCTCCCACCCTCACCAGTCACATCTCTCACAGCCCTGTTGATTTGCTGGAATTGACACCTTAGCCCTTACAGTTTGATAAAACCTTATCAAGGTACTGAGAATACCAGATTGTGGCTCAGTTCAGGATTCCTTGCAGACCACATTTTCAAGAAATAATGCCTTAAGGATGAAATCTATACCTGTCTTTCAAAAACTTCTTCAACATTCACTTGCTTTGTAATGTAAACAGTAAACTGAATTCTGGTCCTGCACACATAACTTATGAACTATTACTGCTGAACATGACAACTTTAAAAATTTGCTAATCCTATTTTTTAATTTGTCTCTAAATTTTTTTTAGTACTTATCATTCTATTTAACTGTTTAAATTATTTATTTACGCCGCCTGTACCGTGAACTCTACAAAGGAAGCAGTTGATATTTATTATGTAAAAAGAAGACAAAGTCTGTTTGGCAGTACAAAATTGTCCTAGGTTACAAGAAACCCCAGTTAATTTTTCAGTACTACCCAGAAATTTCCACTGCCTTCACCTGCAGAATAATTTACATTCATGTAAAGGTAGAGGTGTAAGACCATTCTCCTTCTTGTTTATTCTATTTTATTTTTGTTGTTTGTTTTTCACAGGTACAAAAGGCTGTACAGAATAAAACGATGGTGAGGAAGGTGTTATGAACACAGACAATCCCCACTGACATTTTAATTGGAGGCAGAATTAGGCTTCTTACAGTAGAACTGAGAGCTACAAGGAGTCTTTGGTATCCATCTACCTAGCAATTTTATCTAATTAGTTACATTTGAAGCAAGGTGAAAATTCCTTTCATTCCAGTAAATGAAGGGCACGCTGACCAGGATTTTGACATGATTAACTACTCACTCTGCTCTACTGTGCCTATTTTGAGTAAGGGGAGAGCAAGAGAGACCAAGTAAAAAGAGAAGTGTGTGGAGGATAAATATGGCTAATTAAAATCCTTTTTCAGATATTTTTCCAACTTGACTTTATATTTGCCCTGGTCCATGCTTGCAGCGAAGCAATGCAATGCACAGAATTCTGCCAGCTGCTTCCATTTTTCTTCTGGACAGGGCTCACTGGTTACATTGTGTTAGCCATACAAACATAATTTTCTAAGCAGTGGAATTCTTCCAAAGGGGCATCTTCTGGATTCACATCACACTATAAGGTTTCCAAATTTTGTTCCAAAATATCTACTAAGAATATGACGTAAATAGTGTAGTACCTGTTATTTGCAAACTTTCTTACATCACTATTGATGGCACTATGGAATTTAAACACTCCCTGTTTCAAAAATTAAGTAAGTACATATCAAATGAACATTCCATTCTGTAATACTAAAGCTGTTTCTCATGGAAAGGACAAGAAAGTCTCTAATGACCTAGGTGCACACAAAACATGGCACAGAGAAGGGAAAACAATTGTACATCCTTTTACTATCTACAGTTTCACTGCTAACTCCATGACTAGTCTTCCACTCAGCACTCCTGCTTGATACAGTTAAGGAAGGAAACTGGAATGGAAGGAGGTAGTGGTTCTGAGTAGCTCACTACTTTTTAACTGATTTTTTATAAATTACCTTAAATAGATGAAGTAACATTGCCTTCATATTTCTTATGGTTAGAGATTAACTTCTGTAAATCCTTAGTCAAATCTTAGCTAACTGGTGAGTGTAAGGGCTAGACAATTCTAACGGCCACTCAAAACAAAATAAAAACAATTATAAAAGTGAATACTTGCTAGAGGATTTAAACAGACCTATTTAATAAAAGTAGCCATCATTATATTTCTCTCTGAAGTTCTGAAAAGCTGATTCATAGGAAAAAATGTAATATTTTAAAGGTTTGTTATAAATATTATTAAAATAATCAACTATTCTTATTAACTGATGAATTGGCTTTTTTTTTTTTTAATTATGATAGAAGAAAATTTCCGTGTGGTATAATTTTTTCCCTGTAACTATGATACACTTGTTGCTAAAGACATAACTTCTGAAAATAGTCTATTAGAACAGGAAAGAAAAAGAAGCTCACCTTGGTTCTTATTCCTGAAAATGCACAATTAACTTTATCCCAAAGCAATCTCATCCCCATTAGAATTAACAGAATTAACATGAAGTGACTTGCATGTATATAACAGAAACTTTTGAGGATGCACTACTGGTTTATTTTCTCCAGCAAAAACAATTACCATACTTCTTTTCTCAAACTTAATTCTAGTCAGATCTTGGTGGTTAAATGACTGCTACTGTAATGACTTACAAACTGAAGGCCTGAATAAGCTGAATAAACTTTTGGCTAACAACTAAATATGAAGTACAAGCAGGTGATAAATAATTCTTATGTTTCTGCCTATAGACCTTTTAGACAACAAGCTTACTTAATTCCAGGCATTGAATCAAAGAATCATAGAATCACAAGGTTGGAAATGACCTGTAAGATCATCAAGTCCAACCGTCTCCTCATCACCACTGCCACCACTAGCACTAAACCATCTCATGCAGCACGTCATCCAGACGCCTCTTGAACACTGCCAGGGTCCACCACCTCTCTGGGCAGGCCATTCCAGTGCCTGACCACTCTCTGAGAGAAAAAGTTCTTCCTTATGTCTAATCTAAACCTCCTCTGATACAACTTGCAGCCATTGCCCCATGTCCTGCTCATTGCCTGGGAGAAGAGGCCAAATCCCTCTTCACCACAACCTCCCTTAAGGAGGTTGTAGAGTGCAATGAAGTCTCCCCTGAGCCTCCTCTTCTCCAGACTGAACAATCCCAGCTCCCTCAGCCGCTCCTCATAAGACTTGTGCTCCAGACCCCTCACCAGTTTTGTTGCCCTTCTCTGGACATGCTCCAGGACCTCAACATCTTTCCTGCAGTGAGGAGCCCAAAACTGAACACAGTACTTGAGGTGCGGCCTCACCAGTGCTGAGTAGAGGGGGATGATCACCTCCCTGCTCCTGCTGGCCACACTATTTCTAATGCAGGCCAGGATACCATTGGCCCTCTTGTCTACCTGGGCGCACTGTCAGCTCATGTTCAGCCAAGCATCAACCAACACCCCCAGGTCCTTCTCTTCTTCACACTCATCCAGCCACTCATCCCCAAGCCTATAACGCTGCATGGGGTTGTTGTGGCCAAAGTGCAGGACCTGACACTTGGCCTTGTTGAACCTCATCCCATTCACCTCAGCTCAGTGATCCAGCTTATGAAGATCCATCCAAAGGGCCTCCCTACCCTCGAGCAGATCAACACCACCACCCAACTTGGTGTCCTCTGCATATCATTTACAGTCAGTAAATATTCCCTAAATATTTCCCCCTTTTTTAACATAAGTTTCTGTTTAAACATCATCCAAGTCTAATATTTTCCTACAGGAAAAAAGGAAAAACCTCACATAAAACATTTGAAAAGATAAGGTAAGGTTCTAGACAGTTACTTTTGGTTTTGTTTGTTTTTTCTTTCAAGTTAGCTCTATTTGCGTACTTTCAGAATACAGTAGATAATGATGATTCAGAGTCAGAGAAATTAGGGGAATCTTGTTTTAGAGTGGCTTAGCGGGTGGAAGCATAACTTAAATATTTCCAGTTCTGAAACTGGAAACAGATTTTTTAAAAACGTGCATATTCTAACATATGATTAATACCTCTTCAAATAATTGAATAGTTTGACTATTCAGTTACAAATATTTAAAGTAGTCTAGGATTGCAACTGTATTATTAATATTTTCCAATAACAGAAGGACTGTTTTACAGAAAGAATAGTAAGATTTTCAAAATCTTTTCATTACCCAGGTTTTCCCATTCCTCAATTAATGCTTAAACCAGAGAACTCAAAGGAGAACTTTGAAATACTCTCCTACTAGTCTACATCCAAAGATCTTTAGATATTCCTCAAAGTTAATAACCACCATATTATATCAGCTTAATTTCCAACACTTTATGTCTCCCTCTTTATTTAGATTATATAAAAAGCTCAACTGATGGTCAAATTCGTTTACTGACTCATCTACTGGATTTTATCCAGTAATCTTTAAATTCAGCCAGTATGATAATGGAAAAGGAGTCAATCAGTTTATTTGCACACTTTCAAATTACTGCTTGAATCACATTATTAACTGTATCTTTTGACTGTCATACTTTCTTTGATCCTTACTGACTTTATTCCTGTTCCACTTGTTCTTGTGTTTTTTTTTAATTCAGGTTATAGGACTACATTGTTTTGCAAATTGCATAAGAAAACAATTACTATGCATTATGGCAAGAATAACAATTTCCTTCTCCACAATAATACTGTATGACAGAGTAAATACAAGCAAAACAAAACAAATAAGCAAAAAAATTCCATGAAACCACCACCAACAAAAACAAAACAAATCAATTCTTATTCCAAACATAAGAGACTCTGACCTTTCTTAAAAGCATAATTTTAGCTTGAAAACACTTGGACTCATCTATAGTGGAACCATTCTCTTTAAGCATATTTAACAATATTCCATTCAACAATGTGCTGACTAAACACAGAAAACACCTACTCAAGATCTCTCTATCTCTCTATCTCTCTATATCTACCTCTATACAGTTTTCACTTCACACAGGAGACTGAAATATTCTTTTCTTGTGCTGTATGTGTTGGTAATTACAAAGGGCATTCAAAATTAAGTCAAACCGTTGCATATGCTACTTTGAAAACTAAATGAAGATATTCCTCAGATTGTTTTGTACCTTTCTCAGTGAGGAGTATGAGATTACTTGCTAATGAATGGCAGCAGAAAACTTAGAGACTAACAAAGTATTGTCTACATGAGACACGTAACATTATTTTGTGTGCTGCTATGGAGCTCTTCACAAAGTAGTCTTCAAATACTGACTCATCTACCCACAGATTGTTTACCCAATGTATTCAAAGAAAAGAAAAGAAATAGCTGTCTTGATTGTAGTTAAGCTCAATCACATACAGAAAGACACAACATTTTTATAAGAAATGTCAATTTTGACTGCTGAGATATTTCCAAAACAATCTCCATTGTATGTTTACATTTTTACTTGTTCAGTGTGCAAATAGTAACAGGAAACTGGACATGTAAACTCAAATATGAGTATATGTACTAGGATTCATGCTTGTGGAAAGAAATGATACATGTAGAATAACACCTTCCAGCATCTCCCATCATGTTCTAGAGATGAAGTGAATGTGAATGCAACTACTGAACAGTCACGGTCTGTATGAAACAATGATTTAGACCAACAGTGAATGGTATTCAGGCAGATGTCAAGCTCTGAACTGAATGAAGCAGAACAATTCTGGTCAGTCAAAACTCAACACAGAAGCAGTCTTGGAAGAAAATATTATTTCAAAGCCTTTCAGCAAAGAATATTTAGATGATTTATTGGTTAAAAGATTCTCTGTTAAATCCCTTGAAAGAGCTCCTTGAATTGTTTACTAGAGATCTTTCTAGTGCAGCGTACACTTAAGATTCTAATGGATATATATGAACCTGAAAAGAGGCAGTGAAATACTCTGTACCAACATGTAAATGTGAAAGTGAAAACAAGAGAAACCATGGTAGAAAATGAAGTTCAATGTGGCTTTTGATACAAATTTCCACGAGCACCTCTCAGACTGTATTAAAGTTTGCGTTATAATTTTCCATCAAAATTGAGGAAATATAGGTTTATAAATGTGTAACACTTGCATGTAACAAGGCTAAAAAGTAAAGTCAGGATGAATATGGACAGAATGAGTCATCCATCATGTTCCTGTTCTTGAACAAAGATGCTAAAGAATGAAAAAAAGATTTCTTGATTTGATATTATGAGAGATACATTTCTTGTATGAGATGAATGGTGTGATTCTGTTTATCCATTCAAAACATCTGGGTTCTTTGATAATTAGTGATGCATTGAAGAACTTCAGGATGACTTTCAGAAAAATGAGGGAAAGTTAACAGAAAATATGGGGAGTTTCTAGGTAATCTTTAACTTTATACAGTGTTAATACTGTGTAGTACTGTACTCTCAATCAAGATAGATAGGTAGATGGATGGAAGAAAGTACTAGAAACACATGTGTATCACAGTTTATTATGTTAGAAATCACCAGACATACTTTTTTGCCTCCTACCCCACTCATATAAGTAACTGTGGAAGACAAAGATCAGATAGATTTCCACAAAACAAAAAATTAAATAAATAAAAGAAAATGGATTTCTTGACAGAGGAATTCAGAAACAATGAGATATGTTGAAATAATCACCTTCAAATTAAATATGGAGATTTAGCTAATAAGAGATAACTACACCCTCTAGTAGACTGCTAAAACAGGTTAGTTATGACTTCCTCAGCTATTTTTAGTTAAAACAGTCACATAATTTCTGTCACAATGCTGACAGCAGCTTATCCTTACTTTTGATGCATAGTAAGTACTGTCTAGTGTCTAGTGTCAGACTGATCTATCAGTAGTATAGCAAGGCTTTGAAGTATTGTTTTGCTTTCTTTCTCTTCTAAAATCTAGAGAGGTTATTGATGTTAAGGAGGGAAATACAAGTTTTATTCTCTAACTAAACCTGTAACAATATTCTAATAGAGGCCATTATGTAGACTGTGAGAACTCTTGATACTTGTCTCTTCTTGAACAAATTAAGGAGACTGAGAGTATTCAAACTTGATTCAAGAGAATCCTAAGGAGTTAGGAAGTGGAGTCCATACTGAGTGGTGTATGTACATATTAACTATTCAATAAACTGGCAGTGAACCCAGATAAATCTCTTGCAGTAGAGGTTAAAGGGATTGCATTTTCTTTCTCAGATGCAAAGCATGTTGCTACACGTCTTTCTTTCAATCATATTTCATCATTCACAACATTTAAATCCTATACCATCAATTTCAATCTGTGTCATAACTTCCCAAAATAATTCTATAAAACAAGTTAGACGTAACCATAAGCATTATAATTTCAACACATTTTGCATTTTGATACAAAATAAAAGGTATGTGCTGACCACAAAAAATTAACATTAATACTATTACAGTTTATGTATGTTTATGGTGACACTGATGGCACACAGCACACTGAGCTTTACTTGATCAATTTAAAGTTGTCATCCACATACTGTGAAAAGTCATATGCAGAAATAACTGACCATATTTGGAATGTCATATGCAAGTCTTGCTTACATTTTCTAAGTGAAAAACGCGTACTTAATAATTTCCTCATGAGTGCAAAAAATTAAGATGTAACTGAGAGGTCCTCTTTACTTTAAGGTCAATTCCATTTAAATTACAGAAATCTGAAATTAAAATTTTCATAGTCTGAAGTAGAGGAGGAGAAATTTAGTTTTCAGAAAATTTCAGAAAACAAGAAGTGTTTTAGAACCTCAAGAAATAATATTAGGATTTGTTTTTGTTTTTGCATAACTACACAAACATGTTAGTTAATAAGAAGCTTTAAAACCCTCAAGAAAAAGAAAGAAAGAAAGAAAGAAAGAAAGAAAGAAAGAAAGAAAGAAAGAAAGAAAGAAAGAAAGAAAGAAAGAAAGAAAGAAAGAAAGAAAGAAAGAAAGAAAGAAAGAAAGAAAGAAAGAAAGAAAGAAAGAAAGAAAGAAAGAAAGAAAGAAAAGAAAAATAAGAAAAAAATTTCTCATGCAGTTTCTACCTGTTTCACTTGACAAAAAATTAGTGTTCTGGAGGCCGGCATACTTGCTCTCTGCTCAAAATAAAGGTGCTCTGTAGCATTAACAAGGATGTGCTTTTCAACTGGAGAAATTGTGTGAAAAAAGCAGACTATACCAAATATTTGGGAAGGATTAAAATAAGGGCCATAAACTGCAGTTTAGCTTAACAAAATTAAAATATTTCAAATGATTCTATGGAACAGTTTTGAGGAATGTGTACTTTTTTTGCATGCATTTATGTTTGCCTACACATAATTTTATAGACTAGTTGACGATATCCCCATTACAATTGAGGCAAAACTGAATTCTGTAAGATAGTAAAAGAAACAAATTTCAGGGTTGCCATCTGGACTACCCACTTGGATGATGTATCCATTCCTGAAAACACTTCATAACATACGATGTAGATCTTTAGAGAGGCCTCAGGAGATAAAATTCTCATAGGAATAATGGTTGTAAAGAATAAAGGGCAAATATGCTGAGTTCCTCCTTGAATAAATATCGACATAGTAATTTAGTAACCAGAGTTCCATAGTAAAAAGGAGTTCCCTCTCATTCTACCATTAATTTCTTTCTACCAAGATAGTTTTAAAAGAATACTTTGAAAATTAATCCGACCAGCTCAAGGACAGAAATCAGCTAGCCAAAAAATATGAAATAAAAATGAAGACTGATGAGATGTAAAAGGTTATGTACGCACTCTAGAGAGACATAATGCTCAGGCATCTGCTCTAGTCTGAAGAAGCATGGAATTCCTATGCTTCTGCACAAAGAAAATATTAAGATAAATGTGTGGAGATATTTTTAAAGCTCTTGTCATTTATTATTATGTTTTACTAAAGCAAGTAAGAGAAAAATTTGGCGATGAGGTAATGTTCACTGTGCTTTTATCACTGCTTAAAAGAAAATGAAAAAATATTTTATAATAAATGCTTTGACAGCTGAAACTAACAGAAAGTAGAATAGCATAATTATCCTGAAAGGAGGAAAAAGCAGGAAGTCCACCAGACTGAACGCAAGACTGATAAGTGAATCAAGCCCTTTAAAATGATAACTCATGATTCCATATTAGCAATTAAGGCTGTGAACGCAGTTTAAGAATATTTACACAATAGATTCACTTCAGAGAGCTTGGTACATAAAATCTCATTTAGTGGAGCATTTTATCCAGGGTAGTTTATTTGTTTCATAGCTAATCCATAAAGGTGAAACATAATGTGTCCCAGGAATTAAGACAGGTCACGTAAGAGTAAACTTCACTGCAACACACAGACATGATCACAGCAAAAAGACCTGACAAAACAGAGGAATATTTAGATGTTCAGGGAATAATTGGAAAATCAGGTAGAAAATGATTGGCTACAAATATTTAGCCAGAATGTCCTTCAGTCAGGGTTTTCAGAAAAGATTCAAAAGACATAGATGTGTAAAATCATAAATAATTGACTCCAAAAATCAGGGTACAACATATGCCAACTGAAGATTATTTGTTTGACTTTGGAAGTCATTGTTTGGAACACCAAATAATTAAATCAAACATATATAGCTTTTTTTAAATATATGAAACTTGTTTTCTTCATCATATCTATGCAGAATGGGCAGTACCATCAGTTACCAATACATCAGACTTTGCGAAGGCCAGCAATAGGAAACAACTGCGTAGTATATACTGGCTAATAGAAAAAAGAAAAAAGAAAAAGAAAAAGAAAAAAGAAAAAAAAGCATATAGTATATATATGTCTATGAAGTTGTCATCTAGTTTTGATGAAATAAGCTCATTTCTTGTGAAATGGAACAACTCATTGCACCATCAGACAAATATGAATAGGAAATACTAATCAACATTTTTCATTATACAGATCAGAAGATGTTGTGTACTTGACAGAAGTCCAAAAAGGACTTATTGCGCTTTACCCCAGCCCTAGTTTTCCTTCTAATCATACACTGTGAATTTAATTGGGATCTCGAATCAAAGAAATGAAAAGCAAACGTAGAGGCAAAAAAAAAGATATTGGAATAGAAATTCAACAAGAAGTCAGATGATGCAAGGCACTGCTACAAGTGACACAAAGACATTGCTGTCTAGCATCAGAAACAGATCTGTTAATGTTGCCACAAGAAGGATAATGCCACTTGACTTTTGTAATTCCCAGAAAAGTAATGAACGTAGTGCCAGGGAGACCAGGTTTATCAGTCACCAGACTGTATCACAAACAGAAGAACTTTTAGAGACTAACCAGCATAATTACTTACACTCAGTAATCACAACACAAAATGAAGAAGTTTTCATATATGTGGAGCAATCATAGCCATAATGCCTAATTGGGAATGACAATTAAACACCATATACTACATAGTTAATCCCATTCAGAATGCAAGATCCATAATTTCCACATAGATGACTGAGAGAAGCCTCCTAGCTAACAAACATATCTCTCTCCTTGCTCTTTGTCTCAACGAATATGTAACAATTTCAGCTTTTTACATTCAGTTCTCAAAGTGAAAGGAAAAAGCAATGCTCTTCCAGATAAAGCAAAAGACTAATATAGAGGTATATTACTTTTTTTTTTCTTTTACACCTACACTTACTTGATGAAAGCCTTTCAGCAATTCTCTCTCAAATATTCTTGAACCTCTTAATAATTTTCATCTTTCCCTAAATAGACTCATACCACTAACTATTAGGTGATCTCCAAGTACCAAAACAGAATTGTGCTCTCTACTTTCAATGTACCAAGCTCTTACATTCTGGAACTGTTTGAAAGATATAATAAAATAATAAAACCATGGTGTGCTCACAAAACATTTGACACAAAAAAGAGGGATGTAAGTCTAACAGTAAGTGTTCTATACTGAATACTCTGATGAAATGTAATTACAGAACATCATGCCACAAAAGACATACTAAATGTCCAAACATAGATAAAACTTATTAAGAAGCACATAATAATTATTATGAAACACTGGTAGTTAAACACTCATCATGACAGGATTGTTATGAAGTAAAAATGTTCTTAATAAGACCATCTAGATTAAATCTGTTAATTTAGTTGCATATAGTCCAACAGTTCCACAAAATCAGGACTGAAAAGTACATCAATGTGTAACACTAAAATTATAGTCTATACTGAAAATACATACACAGAACTAAGCTGCAAAATCCACTTCAATATCACACTTCAGGTAACATTGTCTCTCTTCACATGACAGACACATTTTGAAAATCAAATCACCGGCAGGTTCTTTAACTTTTGAATTCTTCTTTTTCTGTCTTTATTATTCAACAAGAGATTAAGTTCTTAACTCATTTTTTTCCCCCTATTTTAACTATGGTAAACTATGGTATTAGAAAATGCTATTCCATATTAGAAGTTGCTCTTCACTACAAAAAAAAAAAAAAAAAAAAAAAAAAAAAAACCTGCAAGAGGTCTTACAAAATCCAAAATCTTTTATTTCTAAATATGTGCTATGACTATTTGAACATGCAGCGTAAGTTATTGAAAATCTGAGGGCTGATATAAAAAAGGTTTTTATACAATTTTATACAAAAATAGACTCCTCTGCTCAGTATAAAATCTATTTGGTAAGGCTTTACAATAAAAACAATGATTCCAAGTATGCAAGGATTCTATATTGCTGGTCACAAAAACAGATATGTGTAAAAAAGTTCAACAGTAATGCTATACTATGTGGTGTTTCTGCTTGAAAATAAGCATTCTTTCCAATTGCATTAGTGAGATCAGATGACTGAATGCCTTAATTAAAAAAGGTTTCAATAAAAGTGCATCCTTCTTACAGAATGTAACAAGATATTTTTTTTAGCATGAGCAAGAACTTAGCCATAAAACTTACTGAGAGCTGCATGACAAAAACACTGTGCATCATGCTGAAAATGTTCTGTAGTGATAACAGTAGGGTTAAAACTTTTGGACATACTCATCAATATTTTGCACGAGATGTTTCATGGCACAATATTTGTGATTTATGGTCAACAGTAAATTCTCTGCTTTCAGATGTATGTGTATTACAGAAACACCTCAGAAATGAGTTTACAGTTTGGTTATACAGTCCACTAATATATATTGTTCTTTCAAAGGACTTTCAATGTATACCTGGCTCATTAAAGCAGACTTCTAAGGAAAGTACAGAAAGCTAATCATTACAGAATGTGTTTCAGTGTTATCTATGTTGCTGCAATATCTCATGCACTTCATATACAAGTGATCTTGCTAAATTACTGATAAAATGACTCCTAGAAATATTACATCTTTTACTACAGAAACAATACAACCTATCTGGAATGAAGCATACAGCATCAAGGAAAGATGGAGAACCCTTACATCAACCACAACAGAGAGAGGAAAATATGAAGGGAAATATTGTGTATCAAACAATGAAATCTTGAGGTTGAAGTAAAATTACGCTATTTGCAACATTTGCTCCTAAAAATCATTGGTACAGGAAAAAAAAAAAAAAAAAAAAAGAAGAAAAAAGAAATCTCTTATTAAAGGTAAGTTTGGGATAAAAGCCAGCATAGTTTATATTTATTTGATTAAAAAAACTATTTAAAAGCGACTTCTGGGAGGAATCTGCAAAAAAATATTACTTTCACACCCCCAGGAACTGGTGATTGATTGTTTTTTTTTCTGTCACAGCAAGAGTCAAAGTTATGATGTACAAGTTTACATTTCTGTGAGCATCTTAAGTCAGTTTCAAAGAAAATGTAAATATAATGAGAATTTATGACAATGAGAGATATCTTCCTGCTTATATATATTGAAGAAAACAGATAAAAAGTAGTTAAAAGGCAAGAAAGTCCAGTATTGCTTTTTAAAAATAACTTTATAATTTAGCAATTGTATTGAGGTCCTTAACTCTGGAAACTTGCTTCTGAACATATTCCAATCTAGGACTCTAAATCATATGTAATGTTTATCTAGCTTACAGTTAAAAACTAATTCTGCTACCCTACTTCTAAGATACTAATCTATACCAATTAATTTATTTGGTTTTTTAACGTGTGGTGGCCTAATTTGGACATCAAGGATTGACACCGGCAGCTAAGTACTGAATTTGAGATTAAACAAGACAGCAACAAACAAAATTATACTAACAAAATAAAATGTGTTGGTCCCTTTCTTTCTAAACACAGCACAAATGAGAAAAGACATTACATAAACTTGCTAATGTCTTTGAATTTGTAAATAAAAGATACAACCTAACTAGCACCCTCAATATTCGGTGTCATAACAAACTGGACACTTAGAATGGCAGTGCAGAAAATTAATAGTGAGAACCCTCATCATTAATTATTTTTCTGTACATCACAAACTTAAAATATAAGAGTATGAAAGTAAGAAAGTTTTGTGACTTTTGACAATTATTAGTAAGAAAAAGATTATAACAATTGCCAAAAAAATCACAAAAGTTGACATGTTACCTGGCTATGACAAAGAGCACACAACTGACACCCAAGTAAGCCAGCAGAATATACATCCAGATATCAGGGGAGAGAGGATTCAGGAAGGAGAAGACGCCCGGGTTTGTACCATTGGGCTTGCGGTACAAAATACTTATTCCAAGAGTCATAAACGGCTTGGAAAAGTCGATGACTTTCTCACGAACATAGGTAATTGCCAACGGTGCAACTGCAAGATCAGCTTTCTGTTGACAGAAATACAAAAAGAGAAACAGGACACAAGTCAGAAGAAACAGGTTGAAGTAGAAATTCAGATTGCAGAAAGTTCATCAAAGAAGATGTTTGTTCTTGCACTAGTAAGGCTGAAATTTTAAACACTACTATATCTATTACTAGGAATGCAGATTTATTCTACATCTTTTTCAACTTCTCAAAATGTACGTATCAAGATTTGTCTTTATCACTTTTTTGCTGTGCTCTTTTGAAATTGATGTAATTGAGACAGAGTTGTGAATATGCTTGTGCGAATGGAGGACAAGGAAGATTTGTTTCGTTCATTTTAATGTAAAAATAACAGTACAAATGATTATTTTAAAGTGAGAAGCTCTACAACTGAAAAGTTTTTACATGTATGTAGTGTAAATTCATCATTAGTACTTTTTTGTTGTTGTTCACCTGGTATTGTATATGCTATTTAACACTCTCAATTCCACATATTATTTCAATGTTGCCGTTTGTTATTGCCTAGTTCAGTGTCCTAATGAGCACCTATCACATCATTAGATCTACTCTAGTAATGCACTACTGTATGAAAATGTGGAACTGTTGGCTCTATTCATTTAATTTAGTCAGGTTTCAGTGGTCAAAAACACCACATGCACTTCATTTTCATTGGTATTCAGAACTTGCAGGTATAAAGCAGACTTGCAAGGCTTCATTTCACAGCAGCTAAATTTTTATGGCTTGCATATTACTGATGATATTCCAGATGACGCAGAAAGAAAACAGGAAAGTGCAAACATAAAACTAATTTTGATTAAAAGTTATAGAGCAACACAAAGAAGTTTGAGAAACACAAATAAAATTATTAGACTGACAGAAAAGTATCAGAGTCTGAAGCCAAGTCACCAGAGATTGTCAGAAGATATAGGTACCCAAAGAAAGAAAATACTGCTATTTGCAGTTCTGAATTTCAGTCATAGAACACGAACTGAGCCTTTACAAATACTAAATACTTTCTTTTAGGAAATGCTGCTGGAAATTCAACCCATGACTATCAAAGCTGTGTAAATGTAAGTTGTTGCAAGTCTCTCCAGTGGAAAAAAAGCTCTAAGGAAACTGCAGACACCAAAAGAAATATAGCATTAGAATAAACATTGTATTTTTTATAAGACAGAACAAAACAATCAGATAATCCAATCTAGGAGGCATAGATCCAAAATACAGATCCCTGCTATCTTAGAATTATCTTCAGAATTCAGAATGATCAATGTAGGCAGCAATAGCCACAGATGTGGGAGTGGGGAGACCTCTCTACCAGATCATATGTCCAGATATTTGTCTCTGATTATAATCTTTTTTTTTAATATGCTTAGTCATCCTACCATCATTTCACACAGTTCTATATTGTCTTAACAATTCCACAATCTGAGAAAAATTGCAAGGAACCAGGTAACATTGCTTTTGCCTGGCACTATAGTACACTCTATGGTATGAAGAAAATATTTGTATATATCAGTTATCTGGTTAAACTCTAACTCCTTAAATTAATTGTAAATATTAGCTAAGAGTAATTCCGAAGTTTTGGTTAAGGTACAGTATGAACACAGCGTATGACAAGCTGTTTTCAAATAATGACGGAGTAATTTATGTTGGAACAGACATTTGGAGTTCACCTAATCCAACTTCCCGTTCAGAGCAAGACCAATTTAGAAGCTCAAACAACTGACATAATTTTCTGATACTGCAGAAAACACCATGTAAGAGTGATTCCCTGAAACTTATACTTACTGAAATTGGTACAAATAAAAAGCATTAGATGGGGGCAATATATTCAATGTCAAAAGGAGCATAAGGAAATGGAAATAATGCTCTTTCTTTCAAATTATCTACATAATTGTGATATCTATGAAGACAGAATTCATAATTTCAGATAAAATACAAACAAAATGTAAAAAAAAACAGAAGAAAATACATTCATCCATATACTAATCCACACACAGCAACTTAAGTTCAAAGAATGATCTGTACATTCAATATAAAAATCATTTTCATTATGGCAACTATCTATGTCAGTCTGACTTCTGCATAGAACTTGTAACTTCACAGTTCTAATAACACCACTTCCACTGTCCAAATGGATAACAATGTTGTATGCTTTCTAAAGTCAAACAGATGGTAAAAACATGCTAACAAGTAGATTTATTTTGCAAAATGTGTATTGCTTCATACCTAGTATTAGCATTTTTTGGATTTAGTTTACTAGTGACTGTAAATGGCATATCTCTTCCTGACTCATGACAAAACTGAAGCTACATAAACATTACCCAAAATGCAAAATACAGTGAGAATGACTGACATAAAAAGTATAATATTGCAAAATTTAATCATTTTGCTTATTAGACATATTTTACCTCCAAAATACTCAATTATCTTGGCATATATTTCAATCATAAGTGAATGTAAGAGAAATAAGAAGTATAGTTTCTAGAAGAGCATTATGAGGATCTCCTACAGTCTTTTACAATAGAGATATACAAATAAGAGAATTATATGAGTTAATTTCTCAGGTAGAATTGGGGATGAATGATGTGGCCCTCGTTTGGATCCACTTCAACAGTTCCAAATCTTTCTGTACTTCAGAACCCAGTCCCCCAGGTGAAATCTAATGAGGGAAAAGCAAAGGGAGGTAATCACCTCCCTCATTCTGTTGTGCTCATACTTCTTTTAATGCAGCCAACGATTTGGTTGGCTTTCTGGGCTGCAAGTATGTCTTGCTAGGTCATGCAGAACTCTTGATCCGTCACCCAGTTTGTACTGATGTGTGGAATTGCCCTAGACAAGATGCAGGATTTACACTTGGCCTTGTTGAACATCACAAAGTTTTCCATGTGCCCACCTCTTAAGCCTGTCAAAATCTGTCTGGATGGCATCCTTTTCCTCCAGAGTACCAATTGCACCTCTTAGCTTGTTGTCATCTGCAGACTTGTTGAGGGTGTGTTCAATTCCAATGTCTATGTTGAGGATACTAGTATAAACTTATTAACAATCAGCTTTAATAAGAATGAAGTGATGGGTTTTCTCACACCACACTATGCAGATCCTGTCTGAAGGAATAAAGAGCTCCTGACAAATCTTACATACAAGAAAGAAGAATACCATATATGAAAGCAGGGACAAGTGTATCAGGAGTAATATAGCAACACTAAACATACAGGCAGGACTGGGATAGTCAAAGCACATCTGGAGTTAAATGTGGTGAGAAATATCTGGAGCAAGAAGTGGCCTGTAAGTACATAATCAGCCACAGGAACACAAAAGAAGATATGGAACTGGTGCCAAATGAGGGAGGGGATTTGATGACAAGGGACATGAAGAAGGTCAAGTTGTTCAATTTATGCTTCACCTCAGCCTTTACTTGTAAGAAGACTCGTCTTCAGGAATCCCAGCTTCCTGAGATTTGTGGGCAAGTATGGACCAAGGAAAATTTACTCCTGAGTGGAGAAGGAACAAGTGAACAAACATGGAAACAAACTGCACACGCAGAATTCCATGGGACACCTCATGAAATATATTCACAAGTATTGAAGGAGCTGAGGATGTTTGCCATCCTCAACTATCTACAAAAGTTTGTGGGGGTGAAGCTCCTAAGAACTGAAAGAAAACCAACATTACTCTTCAAAAAAAGAGGGTCTTGGGAAATAACGGCTGGTCAGCACTGACTTTCTTGCTGGGAAAGTAACAGAGTAAATCTTGAAAGTCAAACTAATAAAAAAATAATAGTAAATAGACAATGAGAAAGAATGAAAAATATCTGAGCTGTTGGACTGATTGAAGATATGAAGTTCAGCTGTAGCAAAGTCACCAGCAATATATCCCAGGGTTCAATAGTAGCACCAATACTGTTTAGTATTTGCAATAATTAGCTGGATGAGAAGACAAAATGGACCTTTAGTATGTCTGCAGATAATACTGGCAGGAATAGTTGATAGATGGAGTGGATTATGCTGCTATTCAGAAGGACCTCAATAGGCTGCAAAAGTGAGCTGACAGGAACTTCGTAATGTTCAGATAAGGAAAGCATGAAATTCTGTATCCACTCAGGAACCAGTATATCTTCTGTAAGGCTAATCAGCTATGCCTCATTAGACAGAACAGAGCCTATATTTCAGGGAGGCCATCCTTGCTAAGTACTTGGCATTGGCAAGGCACTGGCATGATTGATTGAGATCCAGACTCCCTAGAGAGAGACAGGGTATACTAGATTGAGACCAACATAAGGCTACAGAGATGAATAACAGACTGGAACACTTGCTATACAAGGACAGATTGAGAGCTAAGACAGTTTAGCCTGGAGAAGAAATGGCTTAGGGGATGCTGATAAATGAATATAAAAGTTTGGTGGGGTAGAGGGAACAAAGAAAAAAAGAGACAGATCCTCTCAGTGGTATCCAGTGAAAGGAGAAAAGGCAGTGGGCAAAACTAAAATGCAGGATATTACATTTAAACATAAGAAAGAACTAAGAATGGTCAAACACTAGAGCAGACTGGCCAGGGAGTAGTCTCCACCCTTAAGGAAAGTCACACCGGATGTGGTCTTCAATAAATTTCTCAAATATTGCAATAATATTAAGATATGGCATTTATTGCAATTATTTTATTTCTATATTATTATTTTACATTGGGGAATTAAGTGGAAAGAGAAAATGTAAAACTACACTGCAAGACAATTTTCTTACAGATATCTCTACCTGATAAATTTTAATAATTTGATAAAGAAAATAAATGAAGAGATGTTCTGGAAAAATACACTTTATCAAGTTACACACAGGATGTGTAAGCTCAGAATTAAAAAGTGTTATTTCTTGGTTCCTGGAATATGGTGGACAGAACTGCACTTCCTGCTAGTGCCCGGTTCCAGTCTATTCCGGCACATTTGAGTGACATTTGAAATCATGCTGCCACTGTAATCTGAGCTTCTTTGTCAGCAAAACTCCAAACTTCATGCAGATTTAAAAAACAACTGTCAGGGTTAGTCCAAGAGAACAGCAATAATACTGCTTCAATGATAGCTCTTCATAACTGACCCATTTTTTCCTTATTATAATGCTGTAAAAATAATAGAAGTGTAAATCTTACAATAGCTTTCTCTTTATATTTCAGAATTATTAAATCAGTAGTTCTCTTGAGGGTTGGAAAGATCATTTTCAAAGTAACTTTAAAATCTTCAGATATGGTACTGACAGGTTCTAAATGCTGCTCTTGAGATTTTGAAAGAAATTCATTATTTTTCTGACCTGGCGAACTATCAAATCTGTATCGAACTATCAAAATGTATCGAACTATCTAGTAAAGATCATCAGTTACAACGAGTTTTAAGAATACATTGAAATTTGTATATTGTAAAATTTTTAATATTTCAGATTTTTAATAATAATATTTAATAATTTTAATAATTTCAGAATAATAGTGTAGAATATTTTAAAATACTAGTCCACTTAATTAAAAATAAAGAAATTTATAAATAAATTCAACAAAATACATATAAATGAGCCTTCTACTTTTAACATAGAAGCAATCATACCTCAGACACAAAATGATTTTTATAGTTGAGAACTTATTTTTGGTACTAAATAACTCGTCTTTAATACTGCAAGTATAATAGATCAGAGTTAACACCTCTCAATTCCTCAAATGTTGTGCATGATATTGTATTCCGGACACTATTCCCAGGGACACATCTCCCAACATATCTTGAAACTCTGTGATGAAAATGCTACTTTATTGAAAGCTGGTGTTCTCTGGAATACCATCATCACAAATTCTATCTACCCTATCTGAAAAGTTCAGTTCAAGATTTGAAAATGAAGAAAAGATAAACATATGAATGTTTTATTTATTTTCAGCCTTCATTATCAGAAACAGTACAAGAAGTTAATTTTATTGTACTTTCTCCATGAATCTATGTAGCTGATTTACATAGATCCCCTAAAAATCTTTCAAAGTCCTTCTGTTTGCACTTATATATGAAGGAAACCAAAGCAGTAGCAACAGTGTGTTCACAAGAGCTATGAGCAGAATTTGAATCACTGATCTACCAAGCCTGTAAACATTGCCCTTAACCGTTAATTTACAACAAGATTTGAGCAGGAAAGGAAGAGTAGGGAAGAGTGGGAAATGCAGTATCAATCAAGTTTCCCAGTACAGGTGATCTTTATTCGGATCTTTTCTGTACACGCAAGTACAAATCGTAGAAGCAGCCTCAAGAATAAATAAGCTGAATGAATACAATAAGCTTTAAAAATCACCTTTGTAATGAAAAATGGAGTTTTTCTCACTAGAGAAAAAATACATATCTGAATAGAGAATTTGTTTCATCAATTTTCTCCAGGTAATTTAGTTGCTACTAAATGGGGCCAAACCCAATGACCAACCTTTCCTGAACAGGAGAAAGAGAACAAAAATATGCACACACAAAATTATCCAATAACATGGACAATTCAGTGGAAATTAACTTTGCTACTGGGGAATTCTAACTTTCACATATATTTCACTTCAGCAGACATATACATACAAACAATAATCTTCATGTTATTTTCTAGCACTTTTCCCTGTCATTTTAGCAACAAACCTCTTTCTTCAATGTTAATAAGGAATTCATACACACACTTCTGTGCTCTTCATTGAATTAACATTTGACTACACTGCTTTTGGCTTAGGATTTCTTTCTTTGACATTTTATATTTCTTACATTTTATATTTTATATTATTTTCTTTCTTTGGCATTTTTGCATAGATTTCTGCAGTGCTTTCTACAACTCTCTATCTTAAGCTTGCACTTCTTTTCTGCATAATATTCACTCTGTGTTAGAATCTGTTTGTACATTTTCACATAAGAATATAATTTAAAGCCTTTAGGAGAGAGTGAAAAGCCTGCAAATTAAGTGCTATCCTGTGAGCGTAGCAACTAATTATTATTCTCAGTGGTTCCGTGATCATGCAGACCAATTTTTTTATGTTTCAACATTAAAAAGAGAAAAACAACAATCATATAAAAATTAAATAGTAGGTGTTAAGCAATGTGGTGTGCTTGACTGAGCTACACTAATGAATTCAAACATTCAAGATGAGAACTTGCAAACAGGTTCTGTAAGACTATGGATATACTCAGCTGGTTTTAAGTGAAAAACAGAAGAGCAAGTAACAAGAGAGAAACTGTTAGTTGCTTGTTGGGGATACACTTGCTTGCTGTTCGTTCAACTTTGATTAAAAGGCACTGTAAATAAAAGGCACTTAAAATTGTGTATTAGACTGAAAGTCAGAAAAAGAACAAGCAATATTTTCTGGCATATTATTTATAATAAATTATACAATAGACTTCCAGACAAGATTTCACAAAGAAATGAAATGCAGTTTTAATGAGGAAAAGAAAGCATGCAAACAATAAGTACTGGAAGATATACATACTTAGAAAAATAGGTATATGACAGGCTGAGGGATCTGGACTTGTTCAGCCTGGAGAAAAGAAGGCTACAAGGTGACCTCATTGCAGCCTTTCAATACCTAAAGGGAGACTACAAATAGGAGGGGAATCAACTCTTTGAGAGGGTTGATAACTGCAGGACAAGGGGAAATGGCTTTAAGTTGAGGGAGGAGATATTTAGGGGGAAATTCTTTACGGAGAGAATGGTGAGGTGGTGGAACAGGCTGACCAGAGAGGTTGTGGATGCCCAATCTCTGGAGGTGTTCAAGGCCAGATTGGATGGGGCCCAAGGCATCCTGGTCTAGTATTGAATGTGGAGGTTGGTGGCTCTGCATGTGATGGGGGCTTGGAGATTTACGATAGAATCATAGAATCATAGAATCACTAAGGTTGGAAAAGACCTAAAAGATCACCCAGTCCAACCGTTCACCTATTCCCAATAGCTCCTACTAAACCATGTCCCTCAACACAACATCCAGTCTTTCCTTGAACACCCCCAGGGTCGGTGATTCCACCACCTCCCTGGGCAGTCCATTCCAGTGCCTGACCACCCTTTCTGAAAAGTAATACTTCCTCATGTCCAGCCTGAATCTCCCCTGCCGTAGCTTGAAACCATTCCCCCTGGTCCTATCACTAATGACACGAGAGAAGAGGCCGATCCCCAGCTCACTACAACCTCCTTTCAGGAAGTTATAGAGAGCAATAAGGTCTCCCCTGAGCCTCCTCTTCTCCAGGCTGAACATTCCCAGCTCCTTCAGCCTCTCCTCATATGGCCTGTGTTCCAGACCCCTCACCAGCTTTGTTGCCCTCCTTTGAACACGTTCCAGGGCCTCAATATCTTTCTTGCAGTGAGGGGCCCAAAACTGGACACAGTACTCGAGGTGCGGCCTCACGAGTGCTGAATATAGGGGAACAATCACCTCTCTGCTCCTGCTTGCAACACTGTTTCTGATGCAAGCCAGGATGCCATTGGCCTTCTTGGCCACCTGGGCACACTGTCGGCTCATGTTCAGCCGAGCATCAATCAATACCCCCAGGTCCATTTCCTCTACGCAGTCCTCCAGCCACACCGCCCCAAGCCTGTAGCATCGCCTGGGGTTGTTGTGGCCGAAGTGCAGGACCCGGCATTTGGCCTTGTTGAAACTCATCCCATTGGCTCCAGCCCAGCTCTCCAGCCTGTCCAGATCCCTCTGTAGGGCCTCGCTACCCCCAGGCAGATCCACACTTCCAGCCAATTTGGTGTCATCTGCGAATTTACTGAGGGTGCACTCGATGCCCTCATCCAGGTCATCAATAAAGATATTGAAGAGGACAGGCCCCAGCACCGACCCCTGCAGAACACCACTCAAGACTGGTCGCCAGCTGGATTTGACTCCATTCACCACCACTCTCTGTGCCCGGCCCTCCAGCCAGCTCCTTACCCATCCAAGCCTCTGGCTGCCAGCTTCTGCAGGAAGCTTGATCCTTGAGGTCCCTTCCAACCCTGGCCATTCTGTATGATTCTGTACACATGTGCAGAAATACATTAAGGGCACTGAACAATTATAGTATTATAGACTGCAGATAGCTTGGGACTTATTTTTGCTTCTATTTGAAGTGAACTAGAACTTGCAACATGCTATAAGATATTCTTCTGCCTATAGCTGCTGCTCAGTCACAGGTCTTAGACATGACAGTGCTATGTGGGTGTCCTAGACAACTAAAGGAAGCTCAGGTGGCACCAGAAATTTAAGTGTCAGCTGTAAAGGAGAAATTCAAATTGTAATTACTCATCAGTGGTAATTCTTGGCCACTGAACAACTTGGCACTGAGGGCAAGAACAGGTTAAATTGGCTGGAAGTAGAAAGAGAGACAGAATACTTTATGCAAGTGAGTAAAATTTCTCTTGTTGGTGAGATAAGAAGGGCAAAAACTGTCTTGTAAGAAACCTGGAATGTGAATGCTCAGGGACCACTTCAGGGAAGAGAATTGGCGCTGGACAGGGGCCAAACACTGTGTTAAGGCACTTGATACCAACGCTCCTATGGCTGGTGCTGGCATACTTCTATTGTACCTTTGCAGTCTCCTATAAGATCCACTTACAGCATTAAAACACCATCCAATGCATCTATCTTTAAATAGTTTAATATTTAGTCAAAAAATTGTTTTTAATTCTCCTCAAGTACTACAATAAAAATTCCTCAAAAGTTACTGCTCAATCCATAGAAGTTTAAACTTCCACTGCAGCTAGTGGAGGTCTAATCAATAAAGATGATACAGTCTAAAGAGCAGTTCAGCTAACCAAGGTCTACGAAAACTGTTTTGTGTCTACTGCCCGAGATACCTTGCATATCCAATTTGCTGTCAAATGTACTGCTCTAGAATATGATTAATATTCTGTTTCACATATGCTGCCCTACATAGATATGTTTGGGATCATGGAACGTATCATGTTATGAATCGATTAAAAAATGCCTGCTGAGAAATTTCTAATGAAAAAAAGGATTTTGATCTGAAGAGTTACAGTTAATAAGTTGTCCTTTTCTATTTTAACCTGGGAAACAAAAACAAAACCACATTTTTTTCTTGACTGGGGGTTAAATTCTCTGATGAAATGTGAAAATTTTTTAATAATGACTTCTGCAGAATCTGCAAAACACACACGAAAAAAATGAAGGAGGTCTAATTATGACCTCATGATTCAAAAGGGAATAAGTAATAGGAAGCACTTGCAACAGCACTTACTCAATACAGTTAGACAAAATCTTCATGAAATGAATGAAGCTTTGAATTGTTATGAAATATGAAATGTTATACTCAAGCCAGAGAAGACCATAAGAGTTCAAGAAATAGATTAGTATGCTCTAGGAAAGAGAAACAGGGTAGCTGCTAAATTCAAATATATAAAAGAAAGATGTTAGTGCTATATGCGTATGAGAAAAAAAAAAAAAAAGTTTTTTCAAGTTTTACAGAAGATGTGGCAAGATCTGAATGCATTTTCTATGGAGAAACTAAAAAAAAAAAAAAGAGGAAAACACCTAAAATGTCTCTCAGTTTTCAAGATTTAGCAGAATGTTGATGTTCAGAGCAAGTTACAGTCACAAGTAGCCAACACAAAAGAAGAGAGCTAAACAATTGTGCACAGACCTGAATTTTCCAACATCAGGTAGTTTAGGCAAAACCAGTTTTCAACGTCACTGCTCATATTCTACCTCTGCAGTAATAACTAGATTGTCTTGTGAAATATTCTCATTATTTGAACAAGATGATGAAAGCTAGCAGAACATTATCTAGAGAAAATCCAGGGCATATTGTGGAAAAAGTAACTAAATTGTTCGGAGAAATGCAGGAAGGAAGAAGTAACATAACATTACATTTGACAAAAATAAAATAAAATAATTGAATGAAGACATTTAATCCAGTGATCCTCTGTGGGGAAATATTTTGAAAATGGTTTAATAAAAGCATTCAGTAAGTAGGAGCATATGCTTAAGTGCCCGTACATTAATTAGGAGAATCATTCGTAAAAAAAATTGAAGATAATTCACAGAGCAGGGATCAAGTGTTAGAGATAGCTTTGGAAATGCCTCAAGGTACGGTATGTTCATTGATAAAATGATGAAGCTGAAAAGTAGGTACGGTGTACTAAGAGCACTAGCAGTAAATCAGGCTTTATTTTCCAGAACATACAGTGTTGGTGTAAAAAGGCAAAATGCTCAGTCTTTCTTTCTCCTGCAACCTCTTAATATATTGTCAAAACTTAAGAGATTTTCATGAATGAAGGAAGATAAATGACTAAACCATCATGCACTGTACTGAAAGTCTGCTAGATCTTTTGCATGAAAATTATAAGGAGGAAGACTGCATCTATCATTAGGAAGAAGAGGCAACAGAACTCCTTAATGGTTCCCAACAAAGCTCTATTAGGCAGAGATTGTTGTGAACGTGAAGAGAAGTAGTATGCTCCAATGTGATGAAACTGAATTATGGAAGGGAAGGAAGAAAAGAAATGAAAGAAACTTAAATTCCTTGACTCACATAGATTTTTCTTCATCTTAAAAAGATGAAAACCAACCAAAAAAAAATCAGTATAGTTGTCTATTTGAAGCTCTTATTAACTTTCATATAGTAATAAAAAGGGTTTGGATCTATCCTTCAATAACATAAGTACTTGAAATCAGATGGAAAAAGTAGCAAAATAAAAAGTTATTGTCAGAAGATGTCTCCAGGAGTGTTTTAAACCTGTTACATAAATATCAGAAAGTATTTTGTTATTGAGAAAACAGAAGGCCACTAATATGTTTGTCACTGCTACTAATTTTATAATTGTAACCATTTCACATGTAAACATTTATTACTGTGTAAGGTACTGATTTTAAAAAATACAAATGATACTGAAGTTCAAGTCTATGTCTAAAGCTAATTCAAATTAAGTAGTGCTTTCCAATTGCCCAACTGCATAAATCTTACCTTCTTCCATGCTGAAAATTCTATTCTTCTATGAAATGAAAGGAAGTTCCCATTAAGTTCTTACATATAATAAAAGAGTAGTCATTCTTTAAAAGCTGGAGCTTTTATATAACTATTTATGAATCAAAAAAGATCTGCAAGCCTTAAAGACAATTTGCAATGCAAAAGCTTTGCACTGTAGAAGAACCATTCTAACAGTCATGGAAAAAAGAAAGATTATTTTCAGTGGTGTGTTATAGTAACATTTTACTTCCCAGCGGATTTTAACTTTCATTTATATCTCTTAGAAAGTATAACATAGCAGTTATTCATTTGTTTTAGAACCCAATTATAAGAATGTTTTGAAATAATTCTGGATTTATAAAACAGACTGTATAATAGAAGTAAAATTACATACTTTAACAGTATCTGCTGTCTGCAGTGAAAAATAATTTACACATACTATCTCATTTAATATGATACACCTCATAACAATTTTTCAGCACCACAGACAAACTTAAAATCTCCAGAATTCATAACCTCCAATCCAAAAGTAATTCAAGACGTCCATTCTAATTTGAATGCAAATAAGGACAAAGACATCAAGTCACTACAAAGAATACTTCTTTATGAAGTATGCATCCATAAAGGATGGAGATACCTGGATTTTAGTTTTCCCCATCCATTTGCCCTGAATATCTCAAATCTTTATATTAAATTAACCAGATGAAAATATGGAGGGAAAAAAAAAAAAAAAATAAGAATCCTCACTGTGGCAAATAGATTAGGCGCTCTAATTGGAGAAATTCCATTTAAAATGAAAAATCTCATCTTGTTATTGTAGTTGGTATTTCTTTACCATTTGCAGCTATAGATACCACTGTCTTTTCCAGAAAGAATTCATTTTCCTTCAATTGTCAAAGGGAACACATCAGTGATTATTGAACTCATATTTCACTTTCAAAATATTTATCATTTATTCAGAAGGAAACTAGTCATTGTTTGGAAACTAATATCAGAATGATGTAATTTGAAAACAACATATGTAACAGCAAAAGAAAGAAGAAATGGAGTAAAACATAGGGAAATGGATTGAAAACATAAAAAGCCAAATGCTTCCTTCATTTCTCTGTTCATGCTACATAATTTCAAGCCTAAGACTTATATGATATGCTGAGCTCAGTTCATTGCACTTAAATTTTTGAGTACACATAGATTATTTTTGGTAGTGTTTATCTAATACATTTTGAATCTTCCTTCCTACACACATAATTTTTTTTTCTTGAGTTACAAATTTTACAAACTACCTTTGTAAATATATTTACTATGGCATGCTATCAATTCTTTCTAATATTAACTGACTGATGGTTCAAATATAACAAATAGGTAAAAATAAATTCTAAACATATTTTGTAAATGCATGTAGACACTGTAACTTTGATAACTGCATCTTTACTTTCTGGTCTTTTTATTTAATTAGACAGGTTAAAAAATGTATGTTGAATCATTTTAATGAAATACTTGTATATTCAAATACTAGTATTTAAACTAATCAAAATTAAATAAAATCAGTTCATTATCTCACTTTGCATAAAAGAATACTTTTGACACTTTATTAAATATTCTGCACAGGAATAGAAAATGAAAACTAAGCTGATATGCAAAGGACTCAAAAAAATTGAATCATCAAATGTGGTAACTGTCTGTCTGGAATACCCTAAATTCTTATCTATCAGTACTCAGGTTAGAAGTGTTGTTTACTAATAAAACATATCAATAATATGCAATGATGAGCAGAAATGACAGAAATATATGAGTAATATAATGCATGTATTTCAAATAAATTGCAGGATAAGAACAAATAAAAATACATAACATTTAGAAAGAATATTCTAACTATTGGGAAATCAGGAAACTATTGGAAGTCCAGTCTAGAGACATATTAGTAAAAATATTTAAAATTATTAAACTGATTTTTTCTTAATTTTCAAAAAAAAAAAAAAAAGTTAAAATTTTTAGTTAAAAATTTAAGAAAATTTGCAATATAATACCTATTCACCCAAAGACCAAAAAAAAAGTTAGAAATTGAAGAGTTTTTTGTTCAGCATAGCATGGGAGTGTAATACATAGTAGGTCTCAACACCCTAATCTTGGTATGATACAGGAGGTTAAACTATATCTTCCAAAATGCACTTAGTATTTTATCTAAACTATTTTTATTCACACATAAGCAGCATTTGAAAGGGCAAAATACACTTTAATCAAAGTTTAATTTTATGCAAGGAGAAAGATGAACACATTCCATTCTATGCTATCAAGAGGAAAGGACTGGAAAAGCTGTTCTGCAGCTCTCACTCTTGCAACATCCTTAAAAGTGTTTCATTTTCAGATTACCTTCACAAAAGTTTAGGAGGCTCCGCCAGTGCTTGTTGAAGAAAACTTTAGGGATGAATAATAACTCATTACAAAATAAGTTCTTTTCTGAGCCTCTAAAGAATTACGTAAGACATATTTTCTCACCACTGAGCCTAATCATTAGAAAATTATTTCGGCCAAATCATTAGAAAATTATTTCGGATGATAATATCTAACAGCCACCAAATCTAACAGCTATGTATGCCTATGTATTGTGCATGTGTGAATTTGTGCATTTATAGAGATGGAAAGAGTCAAGCAAAATATCTGTTTATATGCATGTACATGAGGTACAGTACATACACATATTTAAAGATAATATAATATTCTCACACACTTATATTAAAAGTTAGAAACTAGACATAATCAACATCTGCTGCAACAGAATTACCAGATTATTATTTACTAGAAAAGTAAAGTAGAAAGATGAAAGCCCTCTCAGTAAACAGAATATTTTGATTAGCACACGTTCTGCTCATACGCTGAAATCTTAAGTAAAGGATTAGTGAAAATTAATCTTCAAGTTATCCATGCACTTTCTGCCATCATTAGGAAGTTTCACTTGAATTAGCAATAAAATAATCTCCCATTCTACCTATTTAGAGTGACACTGATGTGCAGAACATGTATTATCTTAAATTCTTTGATCAAATGTCTCTCTATTAAGTAATTCACCCAGATAAATGCTAAAAGGCAAAACAGCATAATTCTCAAAAAATTTACAATCTAAAATGAGTATAAAAAGCTGAATTCAACTGGCATGACCAACATTGAAAGGACACAAACTAATGTCTGATATAAGTAATTTTAGTGGTACCTGTTTTAAAACACATTTCACTACTTTACTGCATCAGTACATGTTGCTATCTTACTGTTTGCACTTAATTGCCGACATTTCAAGAAATATGCTCTTCTGTGTTTATCAAATAATTTATAGGTCTCAGATCCACTATCAGAGGAGATCTGACTACTATGGATTAATGAAAATATATATTATGTCACTAATAAAAAACAAACAAAAATAACAGATATTTGTTCACCAAAAGGAGTTCTGACTACTATTTGGAAATATGCCATGGAAGAGCAAAACTCACTTGGCAGAAATAAAACGCTGTTGATAAAATAAAGACGTAGAACAGTTTTGGTTTAACAAACAGAATTTGGAGAAGAAAAATCATAGATCTACTTGCATTAATCTTTTAAACATTCTCCAAGGCACTACTATTCAAATGGTCCTACTGTACAATGTTTTATAATTTGCACAGATAATATTGAAATCTAAATGGATAGTGGAAAGCCTCAAAAATTAACTTACATGATCAATTAATTCACGAACCATTCCATTCCACTGTCCACTGGCATCCTCCTGGGCTCCATATTTTCCATCCTCCACCAGTCTAATCTCATAGGAAAATCCAAGGATAGTAGACAGCTCCCTGAGAAGGTCAATGCAATAACCTTCAAACCGATCATTTCCATACAAAGGTTTATCTGACTTCTTGAACATTACATATGGCTCTTCCTGTAAAATTTGAAAAGACAGAACAAATATTGAATGCCCCCCCATATCTTCCTTTTTTATTCTTTCTTATCTAAATTATTATACTATAATGATTACCCTCCCTGTAAAAAGAATTAAATGAAAAGTAGAATTCTCTTAACTTTTACCTATAAGTCTCATTAACAAGTTACATAATGCATTAATAATAAATGCATTGTTTGGATGAATACAGTAAGCCTCTCACAACACAATAAAAATGTGATTTAACAACTGAACAAGAATAAAACTTTAATTCAAATCCCAAATCAATCAAATGCTTTAAGAATCAGTTTTTACATTTCTCTTGATATGAGCTCTTAACTGTTTTCTCAGTGGTTTCGTAGATGAAGCATAGAAAACACACAAAGAGAGAAAAAAAGTCTGCCTTACTGCTTCAACTTATATGCTTCCATTTTTAATGCTGTGGCAAAAACAGACAAAAAGTTAACTCAGAAAGTCAATTATATGGCATATGTTCCATGAAAACTGAATTTAATTTCTTTAAACGTTTATTTTCATATATGTTTATAATTTAGACTACGATATGACTTCTCCTCATAAAGTGATGTCGAAATAGGGCAGTAAATAACTTAAAATAATCATCAGAATATTCATAATTATAGGAAGAAATATTTAGGAAAATGCAAGGCTTTAACATCTCCTTATTTAGGGTAATCTTCCTCAAATACAAAGCTGAAGGAAAATATAAACCAAATAAATGGTTGGGTTTTCTACAAATCTTCAAGTTGTATGTGAAAGGTTCAATATATGACTTAGTCTGTACTTGTGCATTAGAAAGGTTTTTCCCATTTTATACAAAAATAAAAAATAAGAACAAAGAAAGGTAAGAAAAATGGTAGTAGATGCAATTACTGCACCAAATACAAGTTTCAGATGAACTCTCCAGAGTAACTTAATAGAATTCATAGAGCCCTAAATCTCCACATCAGCATTCAGTGGGGTTAAAGGCACTTCATTCCACAGGCATGTGACAGCTTTACTAAGGAACTGTCAGCATTTCCAATGTAAACCTGTATCTTGAAGTGACCCATGATTTAAGCTTTTTTGTCTATATAAAACCAGAATGCTGGTACGCAGGATTTTACTCAGAATGCAAAGAAAGCAAGGAGACCGTTTACTCTCAGAAGAAATTTTTTCAGAAGATGTTTGTTTCTCTGTTGAATTTTTCGCTCCTCTTAAGGAATATTGGATTCATTGGGGAGTGATCAAAGTATTCAACACATACAAAGTGGTTGCAAACTGGAATATGAGAAGTTATTTTCTGTAGATGGAACAATTGCTAATGGCCTTAAATCTTAACAAAAGAAATTCAGGTCAGATATAATGAGGAACTTCATAATGATGGGCATAATTAAGTGCCACAGTAGATTATCTAAGAGCTTGGACTGTGTTGCTAAAAGAAAAAGATAACCTTAATTACACACAGATATAAAGAAGGCAAAGAAAACAGCTACCTGGGGAACTCTGCTATAGAAAGAACATTCATCATCTAATAAATTAAATTCTGACAATTAAAATTTGTCTACATCAACTGCTCAGTTCAGTGGTTTTGAAGTTCTCAAAACGTCTGGAATTCCTTCAAACATATTATCCAATATTAAATTGAAATATTGAATAAAATTATTTACGCAAACGTTAAATTCAAACATTTATATCTGAAGATGTAAAAAATCTCAGACATATCCGCCTCAAACAGAACAATATCAAGTTCCTAGATAGCTTGGAATGTTCATATACAGAGACCCTAGACGTCTGTTCTCTGAATTGCTCAGATATTTACAGTCACACGTCCCATAGTCTATTTGAAATCAATCTACTAAACAGAAGTTTTGCTTCTATCTCTCATTCCATGCAACACTGTATTGCACGAAGAAGAATTTAAATGTGTATGATATCAGAGAAGTAGTATAATCATCAGTGCATGCTGTTATGTCTTCTTTATCCTGTAAGGACAGACAGATTTCCTTCACTGAGACACGTAGCTCATCCATACATTCTTGCATATTTTCCTAGAACATCATTACAACAAACCCTGATTTCTGTATTTTTGCACTTCATTAAATACATATATATGTATTGCAACAATTAAGGGTTCCAATCTCATCTTCTTTTATTATTCTTTCTCTGACTTCATTGGATGAGGACTACAATAGTCCTTATGATACTATTTTACTATTAAATAATAACAATATTTTGTTATGGAAAAACTTTTGATGAGAAGTTTCACCAATGATTTACCACAATACCCGCCTAATATTGTTGAAATTCCTATGTTATGCCCTCAATTAGTGGCTCTCGATGTTCCTTTTAGAGTCTTACACTGCCCAGAAAAAAATATATATATTTGTCTTCATAGATTTTACTTGCAATTTAATACAGTTCCCCACTTAGCTTTGATAGGATTCAGTGTTCATTTCTTGTCAGAAGCACCACATGTGATAGCTCTTTTATATATTACCCCAAAGTTTCCTCAGGTCCATCTCTGCAATATTTAATGTACATTTTAAATACTGAACATAATTGTTTCTTTGTTTGTTTTTTTGTTTTATCTGAACATTTCCACATAAAAATACACTTTATTTCTTCAAGGTTGAATTTACATACAGACAAATATTATAAAATTGATTGTCAGGTATACCCAGGAAAACATCAAAGCACTAAACATACGATCATCATAGCTTTCTGTCAAATTATCACTTCTACCAAAATCTTTCATAAGGACAATTATAAACCATTAGAGATAAAATATTTAAGCCAAGTGATTTGCAAAGACAAGCAACTGTTTTATACTACTTTAGTCTTGTTCTAAATTTAATGCTATCCTTTGTTCCTGAAAACATGACTTCCCGAAATTTACTACACCGTAAAGTGAGTTGGTCAGAATTGTTTGCATAATGTTTAAAAATATCCTTTAAAATCTAAGCAATTGCAATTTAGATTTATGAATAAATATACTCTTTCAAGTGGACAGGCTTCAATTAATTAAAAAAACCAACAACAACAAATAAACAAAAATCACCTTCCCCATAACACCATTATTACTGCTTGAAATGCTTGAAGTAAAAGCCATTGAATAAGCACTGTCAAATGCACACATTTTCTCCAAGAAAGATTCTTAAATAAATCCTCATGCAGAGACACTTTTTAAAGAAAATGTGTCTACTCTGAATTTATTTAGGCTATAAGAAAGGGATTCTATCATGACTTTCTATCAAGGATGATTGTCCTGAAATGAGAGCAATCAAAGTGAGAGTAAATAACTGCATTTTAAAAACATTTATTGTCATCCAAATTATTCTTACCTCTAGTTTAAATTATTTTTGATGTGTGAAATTGAACATGGAAAATAACATTCAAGAATATCAACACAAAAATAATTGAAAGGAAAAAATAGAAAAGTCTGAGGGATTGTTCTCTAACGAAATGAAATAAAATATTAATGATTTGAAATGTCTGTAAATGCACTTGTAATGAAGAATTCATTATCTTCTTCATAAAAGACAAGGGAAAGGGGGAAAAAAGAAAAAAGCACTCTAGAAACATTCAAAATAAATTTGGCCACAGTTGGACACCATGTGATTTATTTCACAATGCGTACTAAGAAATAGTTTTGCTGTAATTTGAAATAGAATATATATATATATATATATATATGTGTGTATATATATATATATGTATATATATATGTGTGTGTGTGTGTTCTTGGACTACTAAGCAACAGAGCTTCCATAAATATAATACAGTGTTTTTCCACTTGTAAAAGGTGCACTCAAGTACTTCCCAGCACTGACTTCTTTTTGATCACCATTTTATTATAAAGACACAAAATATTATTATTCTTTTATGTAAATAAGGGCTCTAAAATCTAGGAAAATCTAAAGAAAAATACTGTAAAAGTGGTGTATGCAAGTCAAATTAAGTTATACATAAAAAAATACATTAAAATGAAAAAGATAACACTGGTTGTAACAAGAGCAATGAAAGAGTTATAATAAAATAAAGTCTTGTTACCATTATCATTAGTTGAAATTGGGAGGCTAGTTAAACTAGAATTTTGTCACAAGATTTAAATCACAGATATTTATAATCCTCAAGCAAGAAAAAAATGGAGTCTAAATAACATATACTCAAAGGTTCACATATATATTCATACTTTTGTTTCACAGTTAGATAATCTCCTTAATAGTGTTTACCATAAATATTTTTTTTCTAAGAAAAGCAAGAAATGGAAAGGGTGCTATTTTACTGCCAACAAGCAAAACTATTCCTTTGTCAGAAATATGCAATATACTGCTTCAGCTTTCAATATATATCCCTATCATCAACTATCAGGTTTAATTAGAAAATTCAACAGTAGTTTTGTTTTAACTGGTTATATTCCATTTTGATTTCCATTTTCTCTGCAAGGAAAGGCTTTAAAAAACTACTTCATTTAAAAATAAGACATTTGAGAAAAATAACTAAAGGAAACCACTAGAAAATTGATTCTTCACAAGAGGTAAGTTGTCAAAATCTCTAGCATTCAGATAACACTCTCTAGTGCTTATTACATATTTGCAAATGTATTATATTTAGTGCTAAGTATCCACATAGCACTTGAAAGAAGCAGTCCTATGAACTGAAATGCTCAGTTTTACTAATTCCATATACATAAGCTTCAGTTACCCGGAAAATGCAAACATCTTTTGTGCACAGGTTGCCGTACACATTCAGTCAGTATAACACAGATGAACAATTTGGAAAAAATCAGCCCAACGGAAAACATTCAGCGTTGCACAGAAATTTTTTATCTAGCTTCTTCAAATTTATACTGGGTGTATTTGTGACAAATCACCACAGACCAAGAATAGATACCATGTGTTACCAAAATACTGTTTTAGAAACCATTAGTTTTTTGTTATAATAATGCTATTTTAAAAGGATGGTTAAAAAGAAAAAAAAAACACTAGGAAATTAGCTAGCTTCTCCATGCAAAGGAGAACTTGATCATTGTACTGAGGCTACCCATGTCTTCTAACAGATTAATTTAACTGCAATATCCTGTAGAAGCCTTACAGATCGCAGACAATGGTGGTACAGAATTCTTTTCTGAGATCATTATAGTCCATTGAAAGAACACAAGTAAAAGTAAATTCAGCTGAATCAAGTGATATAATACAAAGTGGTCTTGTTTCATGAAAAGCTGTTTGTGTCCAGCTGAAAAAAACATCTAGATTATGTGGCCTTTATCTCAATGCAAAGAAAATCAATTATCTGTGAAAACATCTGATCAGAACCTTGTCCAGTGGAAAAGAAAGAAATGAGTAGTTGTTCAACAACATAATAAAAAGGAAATTAATCAAGTCTATAAAGGATATAAGGTAGAAAAAATATGTTATTAAAATATTAGTAAATATAAATTCCAAGATAAGACATGTGGAAGATTAAAATGTTAGAAAAAAATGGAATCAAGATCATAGACCTAGCAGGAAGCTATGCTTTCCCAGAACATTACATCCATTTTCAACCATTAAGAGAAGACCGCCATTAACCAAATACTTTTATTTATTGTTCATACATTATATGTAGGTCGTTCTGATAGTAATGCCTCCTATTTGAGTCCATGGAAACTACAACTGATACTGAGAGTACAATAGCACTATCAGAAAAAATTCTCAGCTCTGTAGCTCATTACACAGTAGCCACTACCATTAGCTATGCATTTTCACTAGCAGTAGACAAGAGTCTGTATTCTGCACCTGTAAAAATTTGCACCAGCAGAAGAGACCCACTGTTTCACAACATATATGACTGCATCATTTCTAGGAAAATGTCACGCACTTCATCTTTCAACAGACTGAACATCTGGAATTCAAAAAATGCCTAAAATGACTATACAGGTGATGTGGTGGGACAGTCCAGCCAAGACTGGTAATATGCGTCATGATCTTCCAAATGGTAGGGAACGTGGCACTATTGTGTTGCAAGAGGAAGGTTGTCTTATTCTCTGGCCTGACTCAGGAAGTTTGAGCATTCAGCTTAGTCAGCATCGCAATATAGTAGTCAGAGTTGATTGCCTATTCAGTTTCCAAGAAATCCATAAGGATCACCTACTTCCTATTCCAAAAGACAGTGCACATCACCTTACCTACTGAGGGCAGCAACTTGCACTTTTTTTCAATAGGAAATACACATCACCACTCCATGGACTCACATTTTGAAGACAGGCTGAGGGAGCTGGGCTCGTTCAGCCTGGAGAAAAGAAGGCTACAAGGTGACCTCATTGCAGCCTTTCAATACCTAGAGGGAGCCTACAAACAGGAGGGGAATCAACTCTTTGAAAGGGTAGATAACTGCAGGACAAGGGTAAAAGGTTTTCAGTTGAGGGAGGGGAGATTTAGGTTGGATGTCAGGGGGAAATACTTTACAGAGAGTGTGGTGAGGTGCTGGAAAAGGCTGTCCAGAGAGGTTGTGGATCCCCTGTCCTTGGAGGTGTTCAAGGCCAGATTGGATGGGGCCCTGGGCAGCCTGGTCTAGTATTAAATGTGGAGGTTTGATGGCCCTGCATGTTGCAGGGGGGTTGGAGATTCATGATCCTTGAGGTCCCTTACTGTAAGAGACTATTCTGTTAACTTCTGTGTCTCAAAGCTTGCTGGGGACACAGATGGACTTGTTCAAGTCCAGACAAGTCCCGAGCAAGGACCATGAAATCCTTTGTCTGGGGGAACGCAGATGGACAAGGCCAGGGGCGACGATTCTGCTCGGGACCTTCAAACGCCGTGCAACGGGACCGCTGCTGGATCCTGCTGGTGACTATCCCCGCTTTACGCAACTCCTGCTTCTTTTCCACCTTTGCTATCGCACTCCTTCCCTTCCCCGTCTCCCTGATTAGGTCTTAGTAATAAACTGGATGCAACAACATATGAACCGTCGTTTCTTAGTCTTACACCGGGTATACAGATATTAAAGAACCTCATCTCCCTCCTATAAATTGGAGTGAGACACTTACAACCCTGGCCATTCTGTGATTTTGACTTTGGCTGGCAGTGATGACATCACATCTCGTTACCAGTAATGATGTGATCCATGCAACTGTCACCTTCAACCTTGTATTGGTTCAATAGCATGTGTTCCTTCTATTTCTGCATGAGGATTTGCAGAAATCACCTAGTGTAAACTTTGTTACCATTTTTTCCAGCGCTGAAGCCAATATTCATCTCTGTACTCACTTCTCTGGATGTAATCCACCCATTCATATGGATGAACTGATAGACATGCTCTTCATTTCATGGTCTGACAACTGCTTAAGACCATCTGGAACATGATTGTCTTTCACACTGCTGTCTCCTCTGTTGAAACACAATACCTGCCATCTCACTGTGCTAAATTTTTTTCACATGGAGAAATTCAACTACACACCTTTGCATCATATGCACTTCAGACACCATTTTGTCAGATTGCCCCTCTGCTGCCATCTGTTGCACAAAATGTAACAGAATAAAAGTGGAAAGGTTCAATCTTAGCTAATACCCTAACATCCACTTCTGATGTCAAGGGCCAACACAATAAAATAGGAGGCATTACTTTCAGATCTGCTCTCATATTAATTGAATATGCCAGTGTTGTAAAGGAAGAAATTAGAGGATGGGACATCACCAATAAATACATGTCACAAGTGGTACTACACGTCCAAGAGAAAGCGAAAACAGAATTTTGTATTTGGAATGGACACTAATCTGAGTGAAAAAAAAACAGACTAACACAATCCATACTAAAATGCTCCAAAACAAACAATTAAAAGAAAGAATGTATCCTAATGCATAAATACTCAAGGTACTGTTCATATGAGACTGAACTTAGATAAGTAATTAATTACATAATCAAGAACTGTTGTACTTTAAATCCGGTAGTCATAAGTTTATTATTTACTTTACATACAACCTGAAAGAAGGCCAAATCACCCTTGAAATAAATATTAGTAAAACAACAAAACAATCACCGAGACACCGAGCAGAAATTAATCTTGTGTCTTTCTTATTTACTGAGTTGATGGTTGACTACAAAGACTAAGCTTTTTCTATTTTATTTTTTTAATATAAATTTTTTCTCCTTCTTTCTATATATAATTTTGCAGTTGTTGCAGCTAGAAGATTTTATCATGCAACACTCTTCCCTTCCCTAAGAAGAAAACTGGGAGGGAAGAAAGAGGAAAAAAACATGACTGAGATAGGAGAAACTAATTCATTAAAAGGATTGTGAGATAGTACAGACTAATTAAGAGCAATAAATCAAAACAAAGCAAAAATAAAAATGGAGGAGAGAAAGAAGGTCCTTCCAAATCATTATCGACAGGCCCTCTACCACTTCCCTCCTGGGAAAGACCAGAGAACACTTCCCCTATTACTTGGAATCAGAAATCATGTAGAGGCTGACTCCTGGGAAATGCAGTACATCCTAGAATATCTTCCTTTTTAAGTCTCATGTGAGACTGCTAGTGATAAACAGGAAACATAGCTCCATAGTGCACTATGTCTCTGCACCCAACAGCCTATTGCATGAAGTTATGAAATGGAATACTGATAAAACCAGACAGCAGTGAAGTTTACACACAATTAAATCCATTAAAACACGACTGGAAAAAAGTTAATTGTAAACAAGCAATCCTTACAAACCTTTCTAGATAACACCATGTACAAATAATTGATATATTCTGATATAAACTGATTCTGAAAAGAATCAGTGCTCTAAAAAGTGCACTTTTTTCCTTTTTTTTTTTTTATGATAAATATTAGGTGAACAGTAAGTAAGAAGAACAAGATGTCACACAGACACAAAGACTGAAAGATGGACTGAAGGATATAGTGTGTATTGTAATTGTTTTCCTTTAAACTTTGAGAAATTATTATGGAAATCATAATTTTAAGAAAAAAAAAAAAAAAACAAAAACAAAAAAAAAAACTTGAGAATCCCTACTGTGAGTACTTATTTAATTTTATCATATTGTGAGTGCATATTTAATTTTTTAACGGGTCAACTTGTTGGATAATCTTAAGATCAAAGTCATCATTTAGTGAATGACAAGACTGAAATATTGTAACGGAAAGCTAATAAAGAAAAACTACTCCGTCCCTCAAGAAAATTAAGTACAAAATTTGAAGATGCAGATATAGGCAATAAATATCCTTCTAGGAAAATTTACTTGAAAGTACATTAATAATAACTGTTGCAAATAAAGATCTGATCACAAGGCAAAGAAAAATAGCAGGTAGATTAGAAATTATATTTTCAAAGAGAAGATAAATCCTTGAAAAATATTTATTAAATAATAAAAGAGAAGCTACAAAATTTGTTCAAGAATAGTATGACCCTCTGATAACTGTTGTTTTCATGCTAGCTTTACACTTACATGCATAAATAGTCTGTGGAGTCTCCCATCTTGGTGAACTTCAAAAGCCACCTGGACGTGTTCCTGGGCAATCTGCTCTAGGCAACTCTGCTTAAGCAGGGAGTAGGACCAGGTGACCTCCAGAGATGCCTTTCAGCCTCAAACATTTTGCAGTTTTGTGATATTTTGCTGTACCAGGAGGTGTAGTCCTCCTGGCTGCATGGTCAAATTTAGCCACAGTGTTAATTGTCAGTGGCACAAAAGTGGGGATAATCAGTACAAGGTCAGACATTTGTCATATACCATGATCTGAGGGGAAAAGTTAAAAGTCAAAGTATGCTGGGATTACTTGATATAAATTGTCTTCTCATGTCTAAACACCAAGACAAAAACTGGACAAATTTGAGAAAGAAATGATAAAAGGAATTTTCAATTGTATCAAAGGCCAAATTGCTTGACCAAACTATTCCCATGCCACTTCCATAAACAAAAATAATTGGTTTTCTCATAACTATGTGTATTGTATGATTTCTGATATTCTGCAAGTATACCATGTTCAAAGAGCTTTTTTTCCCCCCATCACTACTATCAACATTACAGTTTCATCATTACCTATTTTCATGTTCTTCTTGCAAAACTTTTAACTGTATTCATTTTTTAATGTGTAAGTTACATCACAAACTTGAAGTTTGATTACACAATTAAAAATATCTCCTTATGTTTCTACATGTTGAATTAAAATTGCTTTATTTAATTAATAAGCCTTACAGGCTACTTTCACTATTCAAAATGTGCAACTGACACTTGAATGGAATTCGCCTTATTCTATCCAGATGTCAAAGTAGAAAAAATTTACTGCAACTTATGTGTATATATGTATATACATAAGTTGCAGTAAATTTTATATACATATATATATGTATATATGTATTTTATATATATATATATGTATGATTGTTTTGCTCTCCATAATCTCCTTGCAAACAGATTTGGACAAGAAATGCTTATTTGAATTGTTTCAACAGATTGTATTTATTATATTTTGATTTTTAAGATATTATTAATGACAAAAATAAATTCAACATTTGAAATTATTTTAAGGATAATCAAATTATGATTTTTCTCTAATACTTTCAAAACAAATATGTATTTTTTTAAAGAATTCAGAGGTTTTTTTGTAATAATATCAATACAGAAAAACATAACACAACAAAAAGTGTTGGTGAAAAGAGGAAAACCATCTTCAAAATCTGCCACTATTAGAACAGAGAATTTTAATCATTAGCTTCTATTCACCAGGGATACTGGAGTTAAAAGGCTGTCATATCTAATTAACATTTAGTTAGGAATACGGAAGGAATACACAATGGGCTTTCATAGCTGGCAGTCAAAATCCAGCTGGGAGAGGTGAAGCAATCCACTACTTAGAGGCAATCAAAACACTGTAATATATGACTAAGACATCTCACTAGTCATTTGTGCCAGCATGCCCTAATTGAAGGAAAGATCTACAGGAAACAGCAAATTAACCTTCTTCCATAATGTTATCCATAATAGAAATTCATTATATTTTATTATATATATTATATATAAAAGATATCATACGTCATATCTTTTAGGATACTTCCTAGATCTCTAGTGTGACCTTGTGAGACATGAAACATATAATCATAAACTACTGCCTGAAGAACTGAAGCCATAGTTGTCATTTTATGCAGTTTCACTCCTTTTGCCAGGCAAAGAAATAGAGATAGTTTGGGGTTTTTTTTTTCCAATTTCACTTTGTCCAGACTTTAATTCAGCTACAACCCCAAAAATTTTACAAAGCTGTTTATTTTGATATATGTAAACTTGACATACATATAAACCACTGCAAAACAAAATTATCCTCTAGTAGAAAGGACATCCTTGGCTACAGAAAGCATACACCATCATAAATCTTAGGGGCCTATTTGAGCTTTACTTTTTCAAAATCAATTCTTATTGATAGTGCAGTTACTTACATTATCTTACCCTTTATTTGAGATCACTATTTCAAATAAAATCATAGAAGTTTAAGTATCACTATGCAAAATAAATCCAATACATTCACTATACGGACTTACACCCCACCAAGAGACAGATGTTAAAATATAATTAAATATTGAATAAATAAATTTAATTGAAACATCCTATTTTATTGAGTATGTTTCTTATGGGATGGATCTTTTTCACTGTATTATTATAAATAAAAAAAATGAACCCTGCAACCCCTGCCACTGCTGCAGTCCACTACTACCCAAAGTTTGCCACATAGTATATATGCTAATATGCAATGGTGGTGGCACCAGACACGCACAGCAGTTGTACTGCTGCTAAATTTTCTATTTCTTGCAATTAAAATTAATATTTCAAAACTACAGTTTGGAAATTTCTGAACATTTTTTTTTACATAATACATGTAATTGCAAGAAATTTCAAAACAATTCATTCACCGCCATGAATTTGTCAACAATGACAATGAAAAAGAAGATAGCTCAAGTAAATTTGATTAAAATTTTTAACTTAAAAATTAAATAACTACTTTAATGAGAATGAAAGATAAATGCTTCCTATTTTTCTTAAAAGTGATATGATGGTGTTAAATAGTATATAAAAGCAATAAATCTGGATGGCCAGACTACTTTGTTTGAAACAAACACCTTTTGCCTTCTCATAGGGTGCTGAACTAAACTGCTTTGTCAGTGATCCAAACTTTAGTCAATAATAAGGAAACAGAAGTTACCAATCAACTAACACAACCTTAAAAGTGGGATAATTTACTTACATTTTAGGTGGGAGTAAATATCCAGTACCAACTTACCAAGCAGAGTTCATTTGTGACAGAGTAATTACTAAGTAACTGCAATATTGTACAGACTGCTATCACTGTATTTAGTGTACCAAACTCTATCAGCTTTCTCCTACAACTATATTTTTGGAAATACAAACATAGATGCTTACCAAGATGGTGGTAACTATTAAAGAACGATTGGACAGAGAATCCGTGATGTTAGCTGGTTTTCCTTTCTGATTCTCTGTCATGTTAAGGCCACTCAGTGGATCCCAAGTTCCAACCTATAAAAACAGTATATTACTATGTAAATTGTCCATGAGTTACATTTCATCATCTAGGAAATAACATGCTAATGAAAAACAAAACAAAACAAAGAAAAAAAACATTTCTGAAAAAACAAACAAACAAACAAACATTTGCTAGTACTTACTATTCAACCCTATTCCATTATCTGTTGTCATTACATTTCTAAAATATGATTCATGATAATTCAGACTGTGTTTCTTAAAGTGTGACATTAAGGGGAAAAATGATGCACAGAATATCTACAGCCACTCCGAATACTTAATTTTCCACTTAACTTTCATACTTCAAGATAAACCATATTTGAAAATAACTCAATAGTTTGGTGGAAATTGTGCAGAGCAGAGAGCATTGTCTCTACAGAATGATTTATCCTTTGCGCTCATCAAAGAGAACAGAGGGACAAAAAGATATCATGGCAAAAATGTCACAGGGAAGGATGAAAGGAGATTAGGTGCTATAATTTAACTCTTTTCCATATAAATGTTCAGTGTACAGATCTTCTGACATTTTCTACCCTGAATTTCTTATTCAAGTAAAGCCAATAGGATTTTTATCTGTTAGGACCCAGGGTGATGTTTTAAGGTACAGCTCAAGGACAGTTTCACTTACTAGGCAGTAAGTCTTACATTCACATTATTCATCTCCAATTTCATTACTATAAAACTAAAGCAGGCAATAAATTTTAGACATCAAAACTTTTGTATCACTCCCATCTAGAAAAGGAAAATTGACTTTTTTGTCTTTGAAAACATTTTGTCTATCATTTAAAATACTGAGCAGTATCTACAACACAATGTAAATAAACTTTAAAACTGAATTCAACAATTCTGTAATTCAACATTTCCATAAACGTTTTGGTTGTAAATATATATATGCATATATATACACACATACACATATGCACACATATATATGTGTTTATTTGTATATATATAAAGATACACAGGAATATACTTATTAAATCTTTCAAACTGATTCCTCAGCAACCATATTACAGCATACAGTCTGTCAAGTTCAGGATGTGATTCAGCATGGGTTGAATAGAGTTTCATCTCTTAAAACTGAGAACACAACAGAGCATGAATCAGCAGAAGCAGTAACAAAGAAAAGCTAAGTTTGCTTTCATTTTTACCACTTCCAGTTGCTCAGGAATATTTATCTTTCTTCCCTGCATAACTTTCCTATTTGAGGCAAGACACCATTCCTTTGAGTGACTGTGATGCTAGAATTTTTGCCATTCATTACCTCTTATGTTGAAAAAAAGAACCATGAAGGGAATGCAGGGGAACAAATGAGTCCAAATACAATTGCAATATAACAAAACAAGGCATCTTCTCAAATCATTGAAACATAAGGTTACAATTAATAAACTTTTTCTTCATGTACTAATTTAGAATAATTTCATTTTGTGATTTGAAATGTTTATAGGAAAACCAAAATATGCAGCTCTGAATTTTGGCCACAATTAAAAAATAGTAAAAGGATTGAAAACCTTCTGTTGCAATATTTTTTTAATTATAACAATCATAATTCAACTTTACCTCGGAAAAGCAAACATTATTAGTTAAAATATTTCCTTCCCTACTTTTATATACAGTTACAGCAACAAACAAATAATTATAAACTTTTAGTATTTGTGTTTTTATCTAACCCTAACTACACCCGTGTAGTTGAATAAGAACAATCAACTGCACAGTTTCAAAGAGGAGTTTGTGTCTTGTTAAATTATTGCATTGTTTTTCTAAATGAGTTTAAATGCAATTGCTTTACACAAGTTTTTTTGTTTGTTTGTTTTTTGTTTTTTGTTTTTGTAAATTAAAAATGTAAGAAATGGAACAAAAGTACAATTTTCTTTAGAATACATCCTTCTTTTATTCTTAATGAACTCAGCAACTATGTCAGAGACTCTGGATTATGACTGATATTTATACCTGCCTAATTACACAAATATCTCCTAAAAGCTTCTCCTAGAGAAAACAGTGCATAAGCAGTGCAGTTAATTCATTTTTTCTTCTATTTGCTTAAACACAGTATTTGAATTGTAAAGTATCTTTTTGAACAGAAAGAAGAGTTAATGCGCTTTCACTAGAAAACTGAGAATACTTTAAATGCCAAAAAATGTTGAAAAAGCAAATCAAGGTACTTTGTTACATGCAATTTCAATTCAAAAAACTTGCAATTTACTTCTACTGCCTTACCTGTACTTCTAACAAATTTTTAAGTTCTCCTAAAATGTGAAAGAAACTGATAAACTTATATACAGTTTAGAGAGAACATTCACACTGTAAATACAGACACAGTGCTTTAGTTTCCCCTTTTATTTTTCAACACGGTAGCGCAAGAAAACTATTTTAAATGTTATCAAAAAAAATGAAAAAGAGAGAAGCCTGTATACCCAGTTATGGCTGGGATGTTGGAGTGAGTTTGTCAACTTGAAACTGCAAGATACATGTTATCCACAGCATGAACATGGGAACTTTTTCCCTCTTTATGTATTATAAAAACTTGGACAGAAATTTCCAGAATTGTGTTGCTGGCACTATTCTTGGTGTTTTGGTTTTTTTGTATGTTTGCATGGGTTTTTTTAGCTTTGATGTTTATTTTTAATATTACAGTTTCCAGAAAAAAAAAAAAAAAAATCCTCAAGAAATTTGAACTCTATCAATAAAGTTGCATCATCTGACCTAAGACAATGGTAGCAAGATAACATAGCTTCTTTGTATAACTGAATGAAACAAGTCCTAAATTTGTAACCCCAGTGAAAAATACATATTTGTATACTATAATACTACATCTTATTAATAGTAAATTAAAAGTAAATCAGCTTTCATTTCCTCTCATTTATTTCATTTTCTTATGACGAAGCTTCAGCTTTAACACTGTTTTCCCATAACATCCAAAAGTATAGCATCTTCATGATAATGTAGAAGCAGATATTGAGATAGACTGATAGTCATTACCATAAGTAAATAACATGGAAGAAGAAACACATACTTCAAATTTGAACGTAGTGTCTTTTATATATATAGATATTAGATATATATATATTATATTATATTTGCTTATTATATATATATAATATTACTTGTTTCTACTTACCTGTTACTACAAAGACGCTATCCCTTTATACTGCAATAAGCAGATTGTCTGGGAATATTATAGAGGAATACTGCACTACGCTTGCCTCTTTTTATATAATTCTCTATTCTCTGCAGCTGCTCACTGCAGATACAGAATATTAAACTAGATAAGCTCAGAGATTTTTTTTATCATGCTCCACAAGAAAAGGATGTAATGTACTTTTTTGAGTATATCTCAGGTTTCCAAGGTCAGTCAATTGTATACCACTTTTAAAAATCTCTTAAACAACCTTCACAATATTTAAATAATAGTTCAGAAGTACAAACAATGTCAGAACTAAATCTAAAAAAAATTAACCAAGTGTTTCAAGATAGTAATTATCCAAGGAAAAATTCAGCAAGTAAAGAAGTCTGGCTAATATTCCCACAACTTTAATTATCTTCTGTGTGTATGTACTCAAGTATTTTGTACACTGCCTCAAAGAACAATAAAAAAATGAAGTTAATAAAATTTTACTTATTTCCACAAATATTTAATACTAAAATATAATTGACATTATTTGTACAGGAATACAAAAAAATGAAAATAGTAGGCCTGATAAAACAGACTGAATAGTCATTCAAGTCCTGACTACTGAATGCTGCAACAGTTAATTTGTACAGTAAAATTTTAATAGATTCATATAGTGGAATAATTAATGATAATTATGATGCATTCTTGAACATTAGAAGGAAGAGTGCTGAATACAGTAATTTTTCACTTTAAATTTGTACAGTCTGCTTAGCAACATGGCAGGAATTTGAAAAAAAATTTTGGACTATATTGGACTTCAACCCAAACTTTCTAGTCTCTACTGGAAATAATAATTGGAATTTTGTTAGGTTTATCTATCAGAACAACAACATAAACTTTGTCAATCTTTTTCAAATTTCTCACCTTTTCAAGGTTATTGGTCATTTACATTATACTTTTTCAAGTTGATTTCTAAGAGAAAGCATACATGCAATTTAAAAGGCATATTCAGAGTCAAGAGTTTTTACAGTACCTAGTGTGAATGCAGCTAAGTTCCTGAATTACACTTCCATACAAATAAAAATCTCGCAAGTGATTACTTAGATAGTTAGGTAAGGTTAACGGTATTTTTAAAAGTGGTAGCTTCCTTTTATCTGAGTAACTTTCACAGACACCTCATGATGCTAGTTTATATTCTATAGTATTTTTAAATGAAAATGAAATTTGCCATTCAGTAAAAAAAGCCTTTCCTAATTATACCAATCATAATTCAACAAGTTATTTATGAAAAATATGAATTTTTTTATTCTTTCAATTGCAATGTAGGGAATAGACTTCTTTAGTAAAGCTCAGACTTTCTTCAAAGCTGCTATCCTTACCAAGAATAATGCAATGTAATTCACCACAATAACAAATAAGAAGTACTGTACACTCCTGAAATTTAAATTCTCTGAGTTTACATATTCTCCAGACTAGCTTAATGAATATCATAGAATCATAGAATGGTTTGAGTTGGAAGAGAACTTTAAGATCATCTAGTTCCAACCCCCCTTCTACAGGAAGGGACACCTCTCACTAGATCAGGTTGCTCCAAGCCCCATCCAGCCTGGCCTTGAATGCCTCCACTGTGGGGGCATTCAAAACCTCTGTGGGCAACCTGTTCCAGTGTCCCACCACCCTCACAGTAAAGAATATCTTAGTAATATCTAGCCTAACCCTAACCCTAACCCTCTTCCAGTTTAAAGCCATTTCCCTTCATCCTGTTTTTACATGACCTTACAAAAAGCCCCTTCCCAGCTTTTCTGTAGGCCTCCGTCAGGTACTGGAAAGCCACTATAAGGTCCCCTTGGAGCCTTCTCTTCTTCAGGCTGAAAAGCCCCAGTTCTTTCAGCCTGTCCTCATGGGGTGTAGGAGGCAATGCTACAGTGGGTTGGTGGTCCAGTCTTCTGATCATCTTCGTGGCCCTCTTCTGGACCCAATTCAACAGCTCAATGTCCTTCTTGTGTTGGGAGCCCCAGAACTGGGTGCAGTACTCCAGGTGGAGTCTCACAAGAGCTAAAATACAGGGGCAGAATCATCTGCTGGTTATACTTCTCCCGACACAACCTAGGATACAGTTGGCCTTTGGGGTTGAAAGCATACACTGCCAGCTCACACTGGGACTTTTATCAGCTGATACTCTCAAATCCTTCTCAGGGCTGCTCTCAAGCCATTCTCCAAACAGTTTGTATTTGTGCTTGGGATTGCCCTGATCCAGGTGCAGGACCTTGCTCTTGGCCTGGTTGAACTTAATGAGTTTGATATGGGCCCACCTCTCAAGCAGGTTTAGGTTCCTCTTAATGGCATCCCTTCCCTCTACATGTCAACTGCACCACTCAGCTTGGTGTCTTCTGCAAACTTGCTGAGGCACACTCAATCTTGCTGTCCATGTCGCCTACAAAGCTGTTAAATAACATTAGACCAAGCACTGAATCCTGAGGAATGTCAATAGTCACCAGACTCCACTTTGACACTGAGATGTTGACTGCAACTTTCTGAGTGTAACTGTCCAGCCAATCTCTTTTCCAGAGAGTGGTCCATCCATCAAATCTATTTTTTTCCAATTTTACAACTGGCATGTCGTGCTGGATGGAGTCAAACATTTTGCACAATTCCAGGTAGAGGACAATACCAGTTGCTGTTCCTTTATCTGCTGACATTCTAACTCCATCATGAAAGGCCATCAAGTTTATCAGGCATGGCTTGCACTTGGTAAAGCCATGTTGGTTACTACCAATCACCTCATCTTTATTTTCCATGTGCCTTACCAGGGTCTTCAGGAGGATCTACTCATGACTTTGACAGGCATTGGTCAAAATTTGATGGTCTGTAGTTTCCTGGATCTCTTTTTCTTTTCTTGACAAAGGTGCTATGTTTCCCCTTTTCCAGTCAGTGGGAGCCACACCAGACTGCCACGACCTTCCAAACATGGTGGATTATGGCTTGGCAACTTAATCTGCCAGTTCCCTCAAAACCCATTGATGGATCTTGTCAGGTCCCATGGACTAATCTTCAAATTAAATGCATTAATTAAATTTGATTGTCTGAAGTATGATACTTTTACAGTATAGAATAATTTTCTTCACAATGCAGCTTCAGTGTAAACACTAATTACAATTGCAAATATATATAACTGATATTTGATTATCACCCCTCATTTAAGAGTTTCATGAGAACAGGTATCTCATGTACAAATTAAGTTCACACAAGCCATTTATTCAATGTGAGGAGTGAATTTTCTGTTATCACTGACTTCAGAATTAGTAGTTTTTACACTTAACGTACATGATTTAGATAACTTGTCATGTGTTTCGCTCCAATTTATAGGAGGGAGAGGAGGTTCTTTGATATACGTATACCCAGCATGAGATTAAGAAGCAACAGTTCATATTCTGTTCCGACCAGTTTATTACAAATCTTGATCAGAGAGATGGGGAAGGGGAGAACGGTGACTATTATGAATTAGGGTGATGGGGAAAGGAAGGCGGGAGATAGAAAATATAGGAAAGAAGCAAGAATTGTATAAACCAGGAATAATCACCACCAGGTCCCGTTGCATGCCATCCCAATGGTCCAAGGCAAAACCACAGGGGGAGAGCAGCAGCAGTGTGGCCAGCCTTCAGCAGCAAGCAGGTAGCAGGAAGAAGCCTCAGGGTAAGTCCAGGAGGAAGCAGCAGGTCTCAGGTAGCAGGCCCAGGAGAGTCGGTCAGCATGCAGGCATCAGCTCATGAAGCTTCTGATATCAGACACCTCTTCTTCTTCAGCATGCAGGCCTCAGGTCATGAGAAATCTGTTGTCAGAAAACCTAACTTCATAGTTGTTTTGTTGGTCCCTTTTTTTTTATCCTTCTTCTGCCAATGTGGCATTCCTGGGAGATTAAGAGTCATCTGCAGCACCCCCTGAGGTGGCCATCTTCCTCGAGATAAGCCCACACAAAAGACAGCTTCCCGGCCATTAGTCTGCGGCTTGTCTCTCTCTCATTGCCCCTGGCCTTGTCCATCTGTGTGATTTCTCAATTCTTGCCCAGGATTTGCTTGGACTTGTTCATCTGTGTCCTCGGTAAGTTTTGAGACAATGATGTAAAAGAATAGGCTCTTACACCATGGCAGGAAGGAGGGGAAAGGGGAGAGGGAGAGGAGACTGGAGGAGGGGAAAAAGAAGGAAAGTTAAGAGATAAAGGGAGGAAAAGAGAGAGAAGGAGGCAGGGAGAGAAGGAATCAGTAGGAGAGCAGAAAGTTATGCATATGATGGAGAGAGATAGAATGCACAAAGTGAAGTGAAGGATGGAGGGGAGGGAGGGGTGGAAGAGCAGGAAGTAAGGAAGATTCAGCTTAGCTTTACCTGGAAGACAATATAGGAAAGAAAAACAAAGAACTCATTCAAAATGAAAGGACTTGAAAAAATATATTCTTTCTCCTTGGAAGTGTCATATTCTGGGGTTTAAAAATTCCACCTAGAACCAAGGAAAATAGAGTTCCTGCTCTTTTAGAATAAACAATATTCCTTCAAAGACATTTTTTTAGTTCAACATTGTTTTCTCTTTCTCAGTAAAATAAATTACAGAACCCAGATGTAAATTGTTCAAGGTAACAGACATATAGCTTAATTTTCCTAATCACTTCTCTCTACACAAACTGTCTTCTCTTCGTTCATATGTTTTGTTGGATGTGTAGCATTCTTCAATGTTCTTTGGTAACAGTTTCCCAGCTCCCAAACTTTTCTAATGCATGGTGATTAATCCTTACTGTTTGTTCTAAATTTTCTGTTGAAGAATACTATCACATCCCTTTAAAGACAAAATGCACAGTGAAGGCACCAAAAGTATCTTCCATTACTCTGAATTTCTATACATACTGTTGAAGGACACACTGGCTGTTTTAAAACATCCATATCTTTTTACAGCTATTTCTGTTATCGTCTCTCACATATCGTTCATTATTATTGTTTCCCAGTTTCTTTTTTTTTCTTTTCTGCTCTAGAATACAGTATTTTCTGTTGAATTTTATTTTCTTCACATACTTCTAATCTCTAGATTTTTCTGTTTTATTTCAGTGTTTTTCAGTTGTGTACATATCTTATAATATACTGTCAGCTGAGAATTAAATCAACATGTTTTTATGTTTCTGCCTTCATATTAGTATTAAAGGTGAAATATCAACAGGCATTACACAGACCCAGATGGAAGATACCATTGCTTTAGCCCACTACACATCCATTATGCATTACTTTACACTGGTGTTCTCTCAGGAAATTTCCAGTCTGCGTACTTTATAACAAAAACTTGTTAACACAGACAACTCTGTTTTTTAAAAAGGCTGTGAAGTAATATCAGATACGTCACTGAAATGCAAATATATTAACTTTCCACTTATTTAATTTGTTTTGTATTTGTACCAGAAAAGAAATTGAACACACTATGAAGAAAACCCATGGTGCTGGATGGTTCCCAAATGACCTTTAATGTCCTTATAGCCATCTTACTTTTCTTCCTTTTCTTATTCTAATTTTCTACTTACAGGCAGACTCTCTGGCCACTACTGCCGTATTTAGCTATTCCCATGACATCAATTCTTTTATTTTTGTTTCCAGGAAAAAAGACAGTTTGCACTGTACCTATGGTACTGCTATACAAAGCAAAGCTGCTTTGCAAATTTAGTGACAACTATACCTTGAGAGCTCCCTTAATGGAGTATATGATAGTAAGGCTATTCACTATCCTGGCACTGCTTCATATTTTAAAATATAAATTAGTCCTTTAACCATAGGTATGCCACTGGACCTTTTTGAAAATCTTCATGTCTATTTAATAGTTCTAAAGCAAGTTAATAGCTTATAAACTTCTTTGAAATATTCCTAGTCAGAGAACATTAATATCTCAAAGCTGACATTAGAGAAAAAAGGTTCTGGAAAAATATGTTCTCCATTCAGCTATTTACAGAAAATAAGTAAGCAAACAAATAAATAAAAAAAGAAAAAATAAAGTAAATAAACTCTGCAGCACGATGACTTCCCTCAATTCCTCTTTTTACTTTTCAAGACAATATTACCTTGGAGCAATACCAAATAAAACTTCATCTGAAGATGAGGGAAAACAATGTTAACAAAACACAGTAGCTAATAGCTAAACACTGACTATACACTAAATACCAAACATTGTCCTGCAGATGTAAGCTGCAAAATACTTGTTTGAATTATTTTGTTTTCTTCTACTCACTTGGACACCTGTTTTGTAAGAATGATATAACTAACATGCACTTAAATGCTAAGATGAAAATTCAAACGTTTGTCATTTTAATAGTACTGAAACCCAGCAAATAAAACATTACATCAAAAAAAAACAAACAAACAAACAAACAGATCTCACAAAAATACTTGTCAGAACTAAAGTTTCAGCTGTACTGTCTTCTTCTAAGGAAAATAAAACAAAACCATACATATATAAAGTCTTGTGCCAAGGCTATTTTTGAAATACACTTTCAAAACCACATATATTTTATTCCCATAAAAAATTTCATTTTGCTGTAGATGTTTTGCTTTTTATTCAGGGGAAAAAAAAAAAGTTACTTTTGTGATTTTTTTTTCTGGGGGGAAGTAGGTTTTTGCTTCATGTGTTATATCACTTCAGAGGTAGACATCTTACACACCTTTTCAAGACCTTCTTCCTTGAGGCTTATAACATCTAAATCAAAATCTGTCCTTAAGCCATTGGATTTGTTGAAAGTTATCCTTCCTGTGAGGCCTTCCCAGTGAGCCTATAGAGAAAGAAAAAAATAAAAATAAAAAAGATGATTTCTATAAATAAATATCTCTTTCTTTATTTTCCCAAAAAGAAAAATCTTACTTCTAACAAAGTGAGAATATTATTTATTCTATCTCAGTATATCAACTTGTTTTTTTTTTTTTTTTTTTAATATTTTATATTCTCTTTTTGCTAACTAAGCTTTCTTTAATCTTCACAAATATTTTTTAAACCACTTTCCATGCTATCTGATAAACTTTATACTAAAAGTAATAACAAGCTTGTTCTTTTCATTTTTCCAATATTCATATATGCATTTTCACTTCTTTTTCCCATCCCAACACTTTCCATGAACTCTGGATTTTATTATTCTATTAGGACATTTCCTTCAAACAGGGGCTTACTTTTACAAGATGCTGAGTCCTCTGAGACCACACTGAGACAGTAAAAACTGACGTCTCCCAGAGTCAATTCCTTATTTTAAATGAAATGGAATATCCTATTTTTTTATTATTTAAAGTTAGCCTGATTCTTAAACTATGTTAAATGAGGATATGCAAATGATAAAGCTTTCATCTTAAAACCAATTTAGGTTAAAAAGATGATTATATTCCGTTGCACATATTTATCTTTATCATAGTATTTTGTATATGAAGAATGAGAAACAAGCAGTTATTTATAGCACAAGATGTTACAAATATTAGTTCATTACAACAAAAGAAGTAAAAATTAAAACAAGGTAGTAAACTTCCTTCTTAGTCCCTTTGTATTTACGCCACTGTTTAGCTGCTGAATTTTTAATTGCTAGTCAAAAGCTGAGGGTCACAGGGGGTATTTTTCTAATGCCACAGAAATGTGCTAAAAATACCCTAGTATGTAGAAGCAGTCATTTAACTCTTTTTTGTTTCTCCTCATTGTATGCTTTGCTGCAAATAAAAGCTCAGGAAAACCTGTCTGCAAATGAAGATGCTTGTCTTGTCAATTTATTTATGTATACATGTAACAGGCTTAGAAGAGCCTCATCCACTCAGGAAAAAAAAAAAAAAACCACCATCACCACCACCACCAACACAAAAAGTAGAATTCCAGTGGGATTAAAATAAAAAGAAATGGAGATTGGAAGAAAGGAAAGTAAGGAAGCAGGATATATCTTATTAGTGACTCACCTCCTTAATGAGACTCATAAAGCGGGTCCCAAAGCGCCATGGTTTGTGGCGATTACACTGTAGTGAACTGACAGTCATCTGTGGGAACTGCTGGACAGCCACTGACACCACATGAACTGCATCATACATTAGAGCTGCATCCGTCTGAAATTAGAATGAAATCAGTACCATGAACTTAAAATGAAAACAACTGATGTCCCCGTGGTGAAAGAAGAGGCAAAAAAATTTAGTACTTCTCCTTACACTATAGGGAGAAAATAATCTGATTGCTTGTGTAGCACTGCGTAACACAGCCTTGCTGCCAAGTCCCACCGATGCATCTGGACCTTTAATTTCAGCTTTTCTCTTTTTAATATTCAAATATCAAGTTTTTAGGATCACAGTATGACACCATTACCATTGATGACTCACATGATCTTTAAAAAAGCAGTGCTTTAGGGGCCTATAAATGCATGTTTGGCTCAAGACAGTTATTTCTATGAGTGAGAAGAAAGAAAAGCAGATAAGCAAAGTAGCAAAAGCCTGATTATGAGAGAAAATTCCAAGGCCTAAGGAAATAATGTTTTTCTAATTGGAATTACAGACTAAATACTGTCCCAAAGGCATTCAGCTGATTCATTTGTAACTGTTTATAGGCATTGTTTCAAATCCCTAGAGTGGACCTAATCAATATCTCCTAAAAAAACAGTGGCAAATTAGAACTGCATTAAATTGCACATTCATTTAATTGTTTTCATGTCCCATGATAAATAAACGGACTGTTTAGATGTAGCATGTACTAACTGCTGTTGTATTACCGAAGGATAGAGACAACCTCCCAGTATGTACTGTTATGTAAAGAAACTGACTTCTCTTTTCTTCTTCTGTTTGATAAACAGAGACAAGCCTTGGAACCAAAAGAGAAGACCTTAGATTCACTAGTAGAAATGAATGCTCTGCCATCTGCTCAACATACCTTAGAGAAAAGGGACTTATTTCCCCTTCTCATTCACATAATTAGCGAGCTGTGAAATGAGTTCTTTAATGGACAGGAAACCTGAGGATTACTGCACTTGTCACAATACAATACAATGCAAAACAAAATGAGCTTATATAGTGCCTTTCATGGAAATGCATCCCAAGGCTCTTTACAATAAAATTAAACATAAAAATGCAAAAATGCTCTACCATTATAGCCCATAAGGCTACTGTTAAAGGGGAAAATATGCGTTTACATGTAAATGGCTCTGCCAAGAAGAGATCTCAAAATTCAAATAGAAATAAATCCTTATTTTAAATAGCTAATATAATAGGTTTCAATGATCTGAGACACCAAACAGCTGATGTAGACACTCCAAATCAGTCCAAAAATATTTTTTTCTGCCAAATTGTTCATCATCTTTAAGACAATAAAGTGTTTTTAAGGCAAGCTAATATCTGACAAGGAGACAGTGAAACTCCCAAAAGCAAGAATGACGTGCTGACTAAGCATCATACAAAGTTCAATATTCTAGCACTTTGCAGAAGTTGGAGTCTTGACAAAAGATTTTAAGATAAACTATAAAAGTTCAACACATTAATCTGGCTCAGAAATGCAAGCAGCATGTTTGGAGCTTGTTTCATTATTATGGTTTTATCAGTTTTAATTCTAAACATGTAGACCTTGCACCAATGAAGGGAAATTGAAATTGCTGTGAAACTTTTGCAGAAGCAGCCTATTAAGAAGCAACCAGAAGTTCAAAAAAAGCATTACCTGATGGTTTTTTGTCAAATTCTGTAAGCCACTGAGCTTGAAGTCTGAAGGACAGTCAAATCCAGTGGAAACAATAAAAAAGCCATTGAAATTATGAAAGTAATTTGAATTCTCTTAATATTCTTTATACTCAACTGGAAGTATTATTCAGTGAAAATAAATCTAAATCAGAATGCACTCTTTTAGATGCATACAACGTAAAATAATCCTGGTTAGAAGTTGAGTGTCCAATTTGATTTTTAAATGCTACAAGATAAATTCATTGTTTACACAGGCTGAGATTCCTCAATCCACCTTGTATAGGTAACATTAATGTTAAATGGGGATTTTAATGTTTTTGTTGCATGAAGATAGACTCATATGCTGGAAACTATTGGTTTAGTGATTCAATATCATGCTCACCTCTCTGAGTGCAATAACTGATTTTATTGAATGAGAAATAAACACTACAGGGCTCAGAAAAAGATATGAAATATATGCCTGAATTGTCAAGTTGAACTATTCTCTTTTAAGTCACTTTATCTTTCATCTGAGACAAAAGGAATTGGTAGCAATTAGTCTAGCTCTCCAATTTCATTTGTTAGGCCTGCTAAGCTTTTTTTGCCTCTCATTGCCATTTGTCCATGAATCTTTATTTGTCTTCATTGCGCTACTGAAAGGATGTTTTGTGGTTCAGAAAGCACTGCAGGTTTCAGCAAGAAACTTGTCCAGAATTTGAGAGAAAATGTACCCAGTTACATTTTTAGCATTCTTTATCTTATCTAAACACTGATTGACAGTCTGGAAGAAGAAGAGGAAATAAAGTTCATGAGAAGGAATGGTTCTTGAACTTCAGATAAGACCCTACAACATTTCCATTCACTGAAGCAGTGAATTCATAATAGAAGATAATCTTACTGAAAAGTAAGATGAGTACTTTTAAGTTAACTTGTATAAACTTTTTAAAGATTATGTTGTATTGCACAAACACATCTTGGTTCAGTTTTTTAAAATGTGTTTGTTTTCTTTGTTGTTGTTGTTGTTTTAAAACTTCACAGTATGTATTACTAATGGCTTATTTAAATATAAATAATGCATTAAAAATACTTCTCATGACACTTTCACTTGCATGTCTACAACTACAAAAGAAAAAATCCAAAGTACAGATGGTACAAATATCTATCAAATTGAAATAGTATGAGATAAAGCTGATAAAATTTAAAATGACTTGAAGTCTTTCCGATGAGTCAATGAAGCAACAAAAAAACTGTTAGCACTCGGAGACAACAGCTTAATTAGAGAAGTGAGCTCAGTCGAAGTACCTCAAATAGAGAGAAAGTACCAACACCTGTGTTTAATTTTTTATCCCAAACTCAGCTGTATACTATATATTCCTTCTCTATGTTCTGTCATTCTTTTACAGCCTTACTGCAGGTGTTGTGTTTGTCTGCACTATTTACTTGCAAGTCCTACTTGCTAAATATTGTCTAATCTCACTATGGAAGAGCTCTGGTGGGGACAAGACACTACTATTTCTCCCCATGCCTTCTCAGATTAAGAGGTAGAATCCCAACCAAAGATGCCATGGGCACTTTCTAAACTCCAGTAGATTAATGCAGAAACATTTCACATAATCCCAGACAACATCTTTGTCTCTAAATTGAAGAAAGATGGTTGTCATGGATGGACCATTAATAAACTAAACAACAAAACTTTGAAACTCCTCTTAGAACAAAATTTAGATACAACTGTTCTATAAAACAACTGAAACTCTAGACAGTCTAAGACTGGATTTTCCACATAAACAATTTGAAATGATTAAGAAGGAATGTCAAACAATATTTTTTCATCAAAGAAAAAAAATAAGAAAACGCATATTAAATATATTCGTATACATATATTCTATAGTTCTGTTGACAGGTCCTGTCCTGTCACAAAATAGAGATCTTAATCTGTATTTATCAGCAACCAGTTACAAATGTAGTACCAAGTCACAAATGCATCATAGATTAAATAAATCAAGTTTCTATGCAAAGACAAATAAGAAACTGTTCTTTTCAAAACAAATCTGAAATTAAAAGAATATTTGGAATATATTCTGAATTTACTCTTTGGTCAGTTTTACTTTCAACTAAATCAACTCAGTAAAAATGGTAGTATGCGTACTTGTACACCTCACTTGAAATAGTATATCACTTAAGCCCAGCTTTTTCAACTGATTAGTGATATATGCATATGCTATTTGCATGTTATCTTTACCTGCCCATTATCTAATTAAAGACTACTACAATAAGCTTGATATCTTGTTCATACTGACTGTGATCAATGCTTTAACAAAGTGTTAATATGCTTATTTCGTAGTGCAGCAAGATTCTCTCATTGAGCTCGTATTTATGGCACTTACACTTGCCAAACTTTAGAATATGAGAATATCACATCTTCTTTTGGCAAGGGGAATGTAAATATCCAAAGGTAGGTTCCTGGAGGATTGATTTTTGCATTGTCCCTTATAAACAGTGTTTTCTTACGCAACAACAATGCCTTGGATAAAACACTATGTGCAAGGTCACGTTTTGTTTTTCAACTCCCAGTGTGTATCAAGACTATTTGTAGTTGACTTTATGAGTGACAGAGATTAGGATGGTAAGAACAGCTTTGGTCTAAATAGCCTTAGAATTGAACGTATAATGGAGACAGAACAGCAAATCTTCCCTCTCTGGTCTAGCCTTTTTGTAAAAGATAATATTATTTCAGACGCACTGCGCAATAAGGATTCACAATGGCATACTTATTCATTTCAGTGCACACAAAAAAATCCCACAGTTAACCTCTGTATCTTGCTAAGTAATCCTCATTTTGTAATTACTTCTCTCAGCTGTCCTTGCTGTCCAGTAATTTAACAAATACAAAATTATTAATTAGAAAATTTAGAATAAATGATTGAGCAGAAAACAAACGAAATGTCCTTTTTTTTGCTTAGTGTATTGAATCCACCACCCACCTTCTTTTTTCCCATATAAGTCCTATTTTCTAGATTATTTCGATTATGATAAGGGTGAACAGAAATAAGCCTCTAGTAATTTTTTTCTGATTTCACAAAGTAACCCACAATGATAAACTTCTTTTTAAAAAGTCAGAAATAAATTTTTTTATAATTATATACTACATGTATATAATATACATATAATCAAAAATGTACGAGAAAAATCTTGCTGTGGTTTTTTTTGGGAACAAAACAGTGGGCATGAGAACAGTGAGGCGGTGAGGGATATGTTTCAGCAGGGGTGATAGTGGGTCATCTCCACTGATGCAGACATTTACCAGTGGAACTTGCAGGCTCTTGTTCATTGCTGGTGAAAATGCACAGCTTATGGATGTGAATACATTGCAAAAGAGTGTTTTGTAGCTGAGAATTTGCTCTATCGAATAAAGTTATTGTGCCCTTGTATCAGTTGCAGCTTTCATGGTAATAAATAGGAGGCATTACTTTCAGAGCAATTTACATCTACAGGTCTGGGACAATAGATGAAAACTGAAGAAACTAATCTGTCTTTAACTTTTTCAGATCCTTTGTAAAGCGAAAATTGTTTTATAAGAAGATGAGAAAGCTATTCATGCCCTGTGCAATGTAATTTCAATCACTGTAAAATTAAACATTTTCCCAATTCCAAAATGATTTATCAGAAAGCATACTAAAAGAATAACAAAAGTCTATGAACCTTTCTACTGTTGTTTCATTTGTGGCAATTAGAATTTATGGTTAATGGGAGAGATATATATTCTATTGCCTCCAGTTTATGCTTCAATAGTGTTTGAAATGTAGTTCCTAACATTTTATATTATGTTCTATGCTTTATACATACAGATATGAGAGAGATATTTTTTATATATATGAGACATTTACCTGAGATAGTTTTCTGCCACATATTGCTATAACAAAAACTGAGAAGACTGGCCATGTTTAGGCCAGTCTATGTATATGCATAACAGGAAAGAACAGGTGTAACTTACCACAAGGATGAAACAAAGCCAGAAGTTTTGATTCAACAGAAACAAGCACCAGTGTTTAATCATATAGTAGAATATACACCAAGGCAAATGAAACCAAAAGAACAGTCCACAGGAAATACTTATAAAAGTGTGATGGACTACTTGGAGCCACAGAGATTTGTAAGCACAAGGAACACCTGATTACATCTTTCTCTGCATACATAGATTACAAAAAAAAGATCAAATTAAATATAGATTTGAATTTATTCTTTACTTCTGTATGCACTTCAAGATGTAACTAAGCTTTTCTAATACTTCTGCATTACAGTAAAATCTTACTGTATGCTTGAAAGAAAGAAAGAAAGGATGAATCATACCATACTCATTTTGTAACCACAAAGTGATCATCACATTAGTGCTCACTCGAAAGTAATTATGTCACCCTTAATTTTTATTCTATAAAGTAATGAAGTCACTTTATATAGTCACTTCATATTGTATTCTAGATTCAGCAAGGACTTTCAGGATATCTAGTAAAAGTCAGCTGAAAGATTAGCTCTAAAAGTTAAATTCCAACATGTCAATGTCCATAAAGAAAAGATTAATGATTCCAGCTGGAGATATAAAGTATATAGAAATCCCAGGTAGGTGCGAGTAGAAAGTCTACATCCAGCAAATAAAGCACATCTGCCAGGCAGAAAAACACCTCTCCAAGTTAAATTAGTGTTATTAGATCAGGTGTGATTTAACTATCAAGTAAGGATGGAAATGTTTAAGAATAGCATAAAAACAAGCATATTTTTATTTTATCTTGACCTGCTTCATGTTAAGAGTGATCTCAAGGCAATTACATAACAGCAATAACAAACAGCGTTTACCAACACAAAGTAGTTGTAGTTTCAAACTCACCAACATATACTCCCCAAGTATCCCACACATGTACAGGATATGCATCCCATAGGAATACACTAACAGTCTGAAAACAGCCTGGGCATCAATGGAAGAGCGACTCACAGTGATGGTTACATTTGTGCACCATTAAGTGTCATAGTTGTGTGCACACTTGGAACTCACAGCAATGCTTTCAACTGTTTTTCATACAAGGCTACAGGAATAGAAGTATCAAAACAAATTCACTTTTTAATAATCTATGATTTCTTTTTTTTTTTTTTTTTTGAGGGGGAGATAGTTGAACAATATATTAACATATACGCAGGACGGAAGCAGGTCATATAGGTATGACTGTATACTGGTTACCAGGGACATAACAACTGTAAGAACATAGCAGAATTAGGAACCCTCTAACTGATGGATACATTCTGCAACGTGTCAAAACATACCTTGAGGGGAAGAGAAAATAGAGAAGAAAGGAAAGCTAAAGAGCATAGAAGAACCAAAATGGACGCAAAAATGACAAAACAATAAAAAATAACAGGAGTCATTTTATCTTACAAGCAGATGTTTAAGGTTTACTAGACTTAACAACAACAACAAAAAAAATCACTAAATGAACCACTGCACAAGACCACCTACATAAGAAACTTGAGTTAGATGAAGCCTGACAAATGTAGTATAATGCACATACATTCCAGAGACCCAACATATTCTGCTCACAGAAAGCTCTCCTACTCAAAGCAATTATAATTAGTGAATGAAATTAAGAAGAAATGGCTTACAAAACTTGTTCTTTCCCTCCTCGGGTAATAAAGTCTACTGCCCCTGAAATAATTTCACTTAATTCTCACTTGCTAACACATCCCACAAAACCATTTTGCTGAGTGAGATTTAATAAATCTCTCAGTCCGGGATTAAATTTTACTGTTTTATGAACTGTTAAATTGCATTGTATGCTTATTAAAGCTGGTGTTTTCCTCTTTCTTGACACACTCCCAGCTCCACTCTGGAGTACAATTAAGCAAACAGTAAAGATTTTGCTTTCACCCCCCAATGTGCATCCCAACTGGGAACAAACTGTGAGCACCAGAAAGCTATAAACACTGTGCATTTAAATTTTGTAAATATCAACAAAACTTTAGCATAAAAAAAAAATTAAATAGGCTAATATTTCAGATGAATAATCATTAGACTATGGCATAGCTGTTTAGATTATTGTTAACAGTTTCCTTGTGAATTTTAAACAGGAGAGGCGTATGCAGTTTCACTTAGAGAATATATTATGAACAATAAGCCTGATGAAAATTATTTTTCTCCATCATCATCATAATACTTTTTTTAACATCAGAGCAAAGCTATTTTTTTCTTAAACTGCTGAAAAAGCTTTAAAACAAAGGAAATCTATAAAAAATAGGTCACGACAGGTAATTTTTAGAAAAAAATGTGATTTTGTCTTCACAAAGATACATTTTCCTCTTTTGCCTCAGTGTCTCATAGTTTGATCCCTAATTTTTAGAGAAATGCCAAATCGAACATGAAACATTAACAAACACTGAGAAAATGCAAAACACTAATATTGATGCTATTGCCACGTATCTTATCATTATACTGTCATTAGGTAGGAAAGAATACACATTTTACATAGACAGTATAAAAACACATTTCCCAGTAAAAATGTTTGAAGTGCTTTAACTTCTTACATTTCTCAAAATAATCTTCAATCATTGTGAAATTTGGTAGACTATTTACTGGAATAAGAACCATAAGTACCCAAAAATGAGTTATGCTGGTAGCCAACTTTTTACATCTTGATTTTAACTTGTAGAAGGTGATGGTTTCAGACAATTTGAAATTTTACCACCAATTAATACATGAGATGCTTTTAACAAAGTCCTTTTCTGAAATAAGAACAGCAGCAATGTTTCTCTTTTCTGCTTGATCTTTGATGCAGGACCTGAATTTCACTTTAAGAAGTAAAATTCTGAAGATTTATAATACACTCAAGAAGCATATCAGAAAACTCTGAATAGTTTTCTAATAAGGACACTTTATCATTAGCTATGGATCAAAAGCTTAAGACTTCAGTATGAGGGACAGTGTAATTTCCGTTAAGAAAATAAGTATGCTCGGTCTGAGAATATTTAGAATTTCATCCTTTGCAGTTTTTCAAAATCTGGGTTCAAAGCTAGTCTTTCTATACAGGGCTTGCTATTCTGATGTAAGGTTAAAATGTGATCAATTTCCTCAACTTTCTAATTGACCTCTCATTTCCACATTTTAAATAAACCATTTATTGGACATGTTAGATGTCAAATATTTTGAGGTGGTTTGCTTGTTTTCAATCATAGAAAGGAGTAAATTCACCCTATATGGTCACCTACATTATACTTGACTGCTGACAACACATCAAATAGTTTAGTACCTAGTTTTGTGCTGAATTCCTACTTTTGTAATTAAACACTGATATTAATTTTGAAATTTTTGTTTTTGTAATATTGTGTGGGCAACTAATACATTAGGAATAGTTTTGAATCTTTCTATCAGGAGGCTATTTTTCAGATAAACATTGTAAGTAACTTGTGCCTACTTCAGCATTCTTTTTTTTCTTTTAAGTTACTATTATTGTAAAATATTTTTACTAAAAATCCAAATTTTCACTTGATCTTAGTCCATTGATTTTAGGGGGTATCCTGATTCAGGATTTACTTTCTCATACTCAGGGAGAACACGTTAATTCCTCACTGTAAAATCAAACATTTCTAGAACGGTTATCTGGAATAAATACTGCTAACTGTGACAAATAAGTGAAGTAATTCTATAATGGTATCTTTTAGAAACTTATTTTCTCTTATTTTCTATTTTCTGTCTAACTGAAAGAAATTGCCAAGACGAGATAAAAAGCTATTTCGAAAGGCCCCATAAATGTTCCATCACAACACAAATTTTGTTAATTGAGGAAAAAATGACTTGTAGCATACTGTTGTAGTAAAAAAATCTTTCTACACAAGCATTTGAAAAACTATTTTTATAATATGCAACTGAGAACAATTTGTCATGATGTTAGGTTTCTGCACATTTTTAAAAGCAGACATAAAATATTCAGGTTAAAGTTAATCTGAAGTACTTTCTCATCCTCTCTTCTAACCTTTGGAAATTATGATATTGACTGTAATATTTTTTGCCATTAAAAAGTACCATCATACTTTTTAATATACCTTAAGTACAGATAGCAAAAACCTAATTATCAAGAACAATGGGTCATTATTTGGTCTCATAGTCTATTTCCTTTCATCTGTTCGCCTGCTGAAAAATCAATGATTTTGATCACTGCAACTCCAACAATCACATCCATAATAAAGAGCTGCCTGCTACTATCACATTAGTTTTACACACTACATGAAAAGTCCCTCTATATGAGTAATTCATAATTACAGAAAGAGCTTACTCAGCATATGCCCTGAATATGTTTGTACTCATATGTGCAGCAAGAAAGTACACCTGATCTCATCTGAAGAGAGGCATATGTTTAGAATAATCCAGAAATTAAAATATTTCATTACAAATGAGGAAAAAATCAAAAGAATCAGTCTTTGCTTACTGTACTTTTATATTCTATGAAAGTTTCACACCACTTAAGGATTTCACAACTTTCATACCTTTTAATTTTTCAATAAAATTTTCAAAATAAATGCATATTGATGACTTTGAAATGCAGAGACAGTTCTGAGCTTTCTAAATAAACTGTCATTCCCTGCTTTCACCAAACTCCATTTACATTTTTCTCCATTTAGAACTAAGAACTAATAAAACTAACAGATTTTAATATCTTCAGCAAAAAAAACATGATTACATACGCAGCCTTGCAAAGTTCATGTTTGCAGGAAAAACAAATTATCAAGCAGTGTAAAACAACTATTCTAAATAAATGTTTATGTTCATTGCAAAATAGAATTTTTTTTTTACATCAGTCTTCTGTAATGCCTTTTTTTAAGTTTATCCTAGAGCTCTGTTTTAAGCAAGAAAGTAGTTTGCTTCTGAAAAGTTAACTAAAACTTTTAAGTACTTTGAAACCCTTGAACAGCACACCAAAGCTTGAAATATAAAGAAAGCAAGGATACACAATAATAGATTTACAAAATTTGAATAAAGAAAAATGATATAAATAACTTAGAAGTCAATTGCAATACTTTATGCTAGAAGAAACAGAGCCTCACTAGTAAGAACAACTCAAAAACAAATGTGGTGTCAGTTTAAACATTGCTGCTGCTTTGGTCAGCATAACTACCAAAAAATATTCAAACTGATACAATTTTATTGGATGTACCTTTGAATCTGAGAATATCCAATGGAATTTGTAATAAAATATGCAAGCTCTAAATTCACCCAATGATCCTTTCTGGAATTTTCAACTCTCTCTAAACATAGTTCATACTCAAAAGGATATTTATATCAAAAAGCCAAATGGTAGTATATAATTATCACAATTACTAAACCAAAAATAGGAACTGAAAACAGAATGTAATTCAGGCTTTTCAATGCTTTATCAGGGCTTCATCCATCAGAGTAACAGTTAAATTCTGCAGTATATCTAAATCTAAATTTAAAATACAAATTAGGTATAAGATGTTGCAGAATTTTAAACTTTTTTTTTTTTCATATCTCTGATTAAATTGAGGAGGAATTGTTTTTCCTGAAGTGTACAAATACCTCTTTTAATTCCTCTTTAGCAAGATTTTAAAACATAATTTTCATAGCATTCATCTTAATTTCAGTAATGTTAGTTCCTAATATTTCAGAAAACTCTCCAGACCTGAAATTTTAGACTATGTAGGAAACAAAGGAGCAGGAGAGGAAGAAAAAAAGACAACATATGCAAGAATGTTCTGTTTCAAACCCAACACCACATGAATTTATACTTTTCTCATTCATACACACATAGAAGGCAAGTGGTCTTTGACAGACAAGCTAAAAGGAAAAATAAATAGGCACCAATGTAATAGGTGACTCATCAACTATTTCAGGTTTTTAAACTTCCTTTCACACTTCCATATAGTTTTTAAGAATTGTAAGAGAGAATACCAAGAGGATCACCTTTATTATGAGTAAATTTCACAGAATTCTATCCCTTCTTGCATCTTTGGAGAACATATGAGCAAAAACTAATGTTAATAGTTAAAAATGTAGGCCTTTTCAGTTAGTTGCTGTTGCTTTGCTCATCATATGCATTCTGATCCTGAAAGTGTTTCTCAATTTTGTGGTTTAAATTGGCAGGCACCTCAGCACCACATATTTACTCACTCATTCTCTCCAGGTAGGATGGAGAAGAGAATCAAAAAGGTAAAAGTGCAAGAACTCACGGATTGAGATAAAGACAATTTACTTGTAAAGAGAAAGCCTCGTGTACAAGCAAATCAAAACAAGGAACTTATTCACTACTTTCCATCAATTGGCAGATATTCAACCATTTCCAGAAAATCAGGAGCTCAAGAAGATAGCTTGGGAAGTGAGTGATGACAAATGTCACTACTGTAAACATTCCTTCTTCTTCCTCCTTCTTTCCCTAAGCTTTCCTTGACAAACAAGAAGCCATATGGTATGGGATATACATCTGGTCACTCTGGGTCAGCAGATCTGATTTATCTCCTCCCAGCACCTTGCACACCTCCAGCTCCTCACTGTTCTCTATGAAGAAAATTAATTCTATTCCATTCAAAGCTATGATAGTCTCTTAAGTTATCTTAGTGCTACACAAAGCATTATCCTTTAAAGACATCTTCTTAACTTGTAAACAAATTTTATACGTCCCCATTTGTCTAAATTAGTCCAAAAAAGCACTATATTAATCAGATTGTACTGACGTGGCAGAGTGTGGCTTTACTAGCTTTCAGAGCAATATCACATTTCTTTACAAGGTATCAGGTATCCTCAGTTATTTTTAGCTCTTGGCTTCTCTTTCCAAAGACTGCAATGTAATGCAATATTTTATGAGATAGGAATTTTATATAGAGACAAATTTTAATTTAAAAGATTATAAGTGAGATGAATTTTAGATTCTGATATAATCAGACTGCATTTTCCACAGTATCCCATAGATGTATATCTACAGCACAGTGCTGATAGGAGAGATGAAGATCTTTGTCCATGAGGACACAAATGTACATTGGTATATGATGTGGTGAGAAGCTTCTGACCAGTGGCAGCAACATAAAACTAATTGCCACAAAATACCAATCTACTCTAAAAAATATTTTTAGTGTTGGAAACATAAAATCTCTGCCCTACATTCTGTACCCAGAACTGACTAATCTGATTTAGCTGATATTTTCTTAAAATACTTATCCTGAGAAACTTATCTGTTCAAAAGCTATACAGCCTCGTGTTTAGAGTGTGTCAAAATTGTAAATACTTTAAAGGCAGTATATTTTGAAGTATCTTAGTATAAGGCAATATAGAAGCCTTGTCTCTAGTTCTAAATGAAAGAGGTTATTGATCAAGTGTGGAAAAATAAAGGTTAAAATATTACTTTTTTATGCTCCCACAAAATATAGTGAAGTTAAATTTAATGTGCCATATTTTACATTGGTATTTATCGTTATGTTCTTACTGAAACTGTTTATTTGGCAAAGAATCCTGAATAGAACATTCATTCAGTATTTGTTATTTCCTAGACAAAATTTCACAGACACCAGAATAATACATATTCATAGGCTGAAGGTTGTTTCTCTTGAAGTAGCTGATCTGTGATGTTAACTTTTACCCTTGACACAGATATCACAGCATGCAGAAAATATTATGGCTGTTTAAGAAAACCTTTCCTGATTGTCCATAAAATGATTCAAGACAGCAAGTAGCATACAAATGAGACAAACAGGACAGAAGTTTCTTCATTTAAACATGATCATATATTTTGTACTATATTTTACCAAAACAGGTCTGAGGAATCTGAAACTCACAGCTTCAATCCCTTAAATTCTTCACAAATTTTTATCTAAAGTGTAACTAAAAAGAAAAAAAAAAAAAAAAAAAAAAAAAAAAAACATTTTAAAATCACAAGAAGCCTGTAAGTTACAAAAAGTATCACTACTTGCAGAATCATCAGAATGAAAGAAATGGAAAAAAATTATTCTGCAGACAGCTTGCTTACTGCCAGTTCTTTATCTTGAAATCTCTGAAAAGAAACAGACTAGTAACTGAAGTTTCAAACCATGGAGCTCTAGTTTGCTGCAGGCAGTGACATGAGAAGAATGTTTGAAGCTTGAGCCATTAACAGGACCAGACTGCCAAAGAATAGGCTGGAAGCATTTGTTAAGTTATATGAACTTCTTACAACTTACTTTTCAGATGATGCCTGTTTTTACCTTGTGTTTCCATGAATAAATGCATATCATAAAAGCCTGCTGTAATGAACATGTAGATAAATTAACATGATTCAGAGGCAAATGTTTTCAACAAATATGCCTTGATATTTTATACCATTTACTTCTCCCTCTATCTGTAGCATCTTCAAAGTCCATTTTTGGTTTACTCTGTTACAGAAACAAAAACAGCACTTGTCTGCATCTTTTTCTTTCATTAAGAAGATTTGTTCTCACAATAACGTTGTAAGATTTTATTTTCAAACAGCAGCAAGCTTTTGATGCAATTCTTCTGATTGTTCCCATGTATCAATGTTTAGATTCACAGCAAAGATCAGCCCCACAGTGCATGAATTGGACCTTAAAAACTAACTGAAAGATGTGATCTAGGAGTATGCTTTATATGTTAATCTGTTCATAATGTGTTCATCTTTTAATTGGCTGCTCCCACTGAGCCTCTTCATTTGGTACTGTAACTACATTGCAGGTAAATTCCAATCACCACTTGAGAAAATCTGGTGCTTCCTTCAAGTGCATTCCATTTCATTATTACTCTGAAAACCCTGATCTTGTATTCATGCAGTCTCTAATTCCAGGGTGCAATTCCTGACCTTGTTTACTCAAAGAAAAAATGCATCGATGACTTTAAACGAAAACAAATAGTGCTTCTGCTCTCCAAAAGATGATAACTACTACGTCAGAAGTTAAAGGAAATGGAAAATATTAAATGGAGCATTTTAAAATACATAGATATGAAGAAAAGGGAAGAAGCAGCATGTTTAGGCCACTTATTCATGGTAGATAATAGTTTTTTATAGCGGTCAATAGAAGGTTGGGTTGAAAGCCATCTGTCAGGCTGCACACATGCACAAAAACTGGAGATGGGAACGGTTGCCTTTGGCTCTGACTGTTAAAGAACAGTTATCAATCTTCATCTAAGTCTTCAAGGAGCTGCTCTTGGTGAGTAATCGATATTGCATTTGCCACAATAGCTCATTTAATTATTTTCACCCTAAATATCCTGTCAGCAAGGGGAATGTCTTCCTGATTTTAATTAATTTTGAGATCATTGATTCTTTGACTTTTCCTTTCCTGTGGTTACACATGCAGACACAAAAGCACAGACATACACTTTAGCCTGCAGGCTATGTAAGATGTATGAGCAGTCCTTGGTGAAAACCTTGCATGTTATTGAAGTATACCTAGAAGACGTGCAGTTCTATTTTAAAATCTTTAACCATCAAGTGCTGCAAATGAGCCCCTGGCACCTAAAACTTAGTTGGGCAAAACAGTTAATTGAAAACAGTGTTTGCTGAATGGTTTTCAATTAAAGAGTTCTTAAATCAATAGGCAGTAAGATATCACAGCCTCAAGCATGCTATCAGTTACCAGAGAAACACAGAAATGGATAATGGAAGTCAGAAAACCATAAAATAGTAGTGAAAATCATAAATGTATATTACATTGGAGGAACAAATACAGATCTTGGATTGATGGAAAATATTAATAGCAAAAAAAAAAAAAAAAAAAAGGAAAGGAGGGGAGAGGGAGAGAAAAAAGAAAAATGCTTTAGACCCTAGAGTGAAATCATTTTTCCTCTATGGTAAATACAAAAAGAAATGAGTCAAAATGCAAATCCTTCAATGAAGTCTTCAAGTTTTTAAAGAGATAAGCTCTTAACAGAAGTGTGAGAGGAACTCTGGATACCTTAGGAGAATGACACATCTTATATAAAAAGACTCATTTCCCATTTAGGGAGAGAATTGTTAATACTTTTCACGCTTACATTGTAAATTGATGAGTCAGCTGCTCTCAGGGTCCCCAGCAAAAGTTTGGAAATCAAGAAATTGAACTTACACAGATGAAAGTCCTGTATTTCTCTTTGAAGAATATTTGTATTTTTATCTAAAATGAGGTGAAAGTGACATAAAAAAAAAATATTACCTTGAATAAAAGAAAAATTGGAAATGATACTTGTTCTGTGCATACAGTCATTTAGATTAGAGATACTTATGTATAAAGAAAGTGATCCTTTAAGAAAGAGGAAGCTTCCATTAAACAATAACAACAAATACAAGAGACACAGTAAAATAAATCTGGATAACTGCAAAACTGTATAAGTGCTTGGAAAATGGATTAATTTCAGTGATATGGACAGCCTTGTCATGTGATTCCTGACACTTCAACATTTTCGGAAAAAGAAAATGAATAAAAGAACCAATCTGTAGAACATACGACACTCAGAAAGTAAAGCCTCCTATTTATTTCCATGGAGACTACAACAGATACAAAGAGCAATACAGTAACTCTCAGGTACAAAATGCTATTTTGTAACATAGTCACCACCACCAACTATCCATTTTTGCCTGTGACGAACAACACTCTGCATGCTGTGCTCATAAAAATCTTCACCAGCAGAGGTGATCCACTGTCTACTCTGCTGAAACACATAATCCACAGCCTCACTGTGCCCACATCCACTGCTTGGTCTCTACAAACATTTATCAAGTATCAGTGAATGTCAACGGGTGCAGTTTTTTCCTCACAGAAGACTTAAATTACACACTTTTGCTCTACACACACTTCCACGTCAGATGCGTTTTTTTCAGACTTCCACTCTGCTGCCATCTGTTACATGGCAACAAAATGTTATGGAATATTGATGGGAAGGTTTAGCCTCTACTGACATGCTACCAACATCTGCATCTGACATCACTGGTCAACATGATGAAGTAGGAGACATTAGTCTTGGAGAAGCCCTCATAAATAAAACAAATATTCTAATGAAGCTTGATCTATGCATATCCTATATAATATGAAAATATATTCCCTGACAGCCCTACTGCTAGAGATGGTACTTTCCTTGTAACCAATAAAGCAACAATATATGAACATTTTCCTCTAACATGGCATGGAATAATCATTAATATTCTTAGTTTTATAAGGAAATGCAAATCTGAACAATGCCAGTGCATTAGAAGCAAGGCAAAGTACATGCTTGATTTTAATGCTACTGTCTAAGAAAGAGCATTTGCTCCATCAGCCTAGGTCAGATAAGACACATTATTGCTAAGGAAAATTTAGACTAGTGTTAAAAAGACACAGAAATTCTCCAATTGGCCTATTTCTGATTTCAAGGCAACTGCTAAAAAAAAAAGTCAGCTATACACTAGTCAGTGTTCTATATTCTCCACCAACAATTTCATAGTTTAGAACTTCAATAACACATGAAAGTGTTGTTCTTCACTAAAATTCTTTTGTCCACTGTCTTCCCCTATAAGTAGTAACATTTGCCTCCAGAATGAATTTACTAATTGTTTTATGTAGCCAACAGTAATTTAAATATATTTAGTTTAACTTTCAGAAATAAGTACAGCAATTACATTTGATTTATATAATTTATATAACATATATATAACTTTGTAATAAATATATATATATAGGCACTTAACATTATTCAGCTTGTAAAAGTTTGAACAAAATTATCGGATTGAACTATCATAACTATTAGAACAAAAATAACATCACTGGATTCTCCTCAGATGGACTACAGCTGCCTAACTAGCAATATTAAAATTCTGAGAAAGTAATAATCTCTGCCACAATACACTAAGCAGTATACAGTATTAACAGAAAAAAAAAAATTTAGAAAGTAAACTTCTGCTGCAAAAAATAAGGAGTAGGAAAAATAAATCAAGAAAATAGTTTTCTACTCCAGACACAAGCAGAGTACCACTCACAGATATTCCTCAGGGAAATAAACACCACCGGCAAGGCCAAGTCAAGAAATCTCTCTGAGATGTAAAGTCAGAATGTAAAGCTCCCTAGCACATGCTCAAATTCCTCTGAGTACTGTTATCCTGCTCATACAAATCCTGCTCATAAAAATGACAGTTGTGCATCTGTTTCAGTGTTGGAAAAAAAGGAAAAAAAAAAAAGCAGTCTCAAAGAACCTTTAGAAGTAGACTTCATTTACCCAGCTTCAGCCATCTAGAAACTATTGGGAGAGCCATGAATATGCAAGGTGATTCATTTGGTTATAATAAGTACAGAGGGAGTGTGTACATTTAACATAGATGGCATAAACAACTTCGAGGCAGCTCATGTCATTTAAAATATTTCCAAGGCCTAGTAACAAGACTTGCCCAAAAAAACAAGAGCATGCAAGCTCATAATGATCAGTGGTGAAAATGTATAGCTAGTGGTGGTGACTATGCCACAAAAGAGTGTTTAGTAGCAGAAAAATTGCTTTATCAAATAGTGCTATTGTGCTCTTTGCATACTCTGTGTTTCCATGGAGGCTCTACTTTTGGAGAAATCTTCATATCTCATTTTCAAGACCCAATCTGTTCTGGAACCAAGAGTTCAGAATGTCCCATCTCTGCCCTATAGTTCAAAAAACTGATTCAAATTATTTTCAGATCTTATATCAATATTTGAATATAGGTAACTTTAGGGCTTGTTTCCTTTGACATTCTTTCTTATGCTTATTTAAACACACGTCTATTGCCTTTTTCAAAAGGAAGTGCTGCTAGGATCACACAGAAACATAAATGTGACAGTCAACTTACTCATTGAAGGAACACTGAAGTAATTCAGACACAGTAGCCATCTGTGGAGATTTACATAGGCAGATTACAAGAGAAAAGTCTGTTTTCATTTTGGGGGGAACAGGAAGAAAGAGTCCATTACTTCTCTGCTTACAAAGACATGCCTGTATTTCCAAATATATATATATATATGTATATATATATGTAAAAGTATGTAGTTCAGAGTTTACAATGAAGGAAAACAAAAAACTCCACCAGAGTCCCCTGATCACATTTGCTAGCTAAACCAAAACACTACATACACTGTTAACCACTAAAAATCAGAAAAAAATGAAGAGTGGTAAGTAAAACATATAAAAGAGAAGGGAAATCGATAAAGAATGCACTTTTTAACTGGGTCCCAATTTTGTTAAGGAAAATGTGTGCTGCATCCACATACTCAAATAGGAAATATGTAAACCACAAAGCTCAAGGACATGAGAAACAACTTAAGGACATTATCTTACACTGAAAAGATTTCTCATATATTATGTTGAAAGAAAGGAGAAAGTACCAGAAGCATTAGGTTAATCTTATTACCTGTAGTTAGTTCTCTGGATGAAGTCCATAGATACGCTTATAAGCTTGTTTTAGCTACTGATTCAAATGAAGTGGAAGAAGAAATGGTTTTCATACTAAGGAAAAGTCAAACTAGATATTTTACTAGACATTCAGTGCTTGTGAAACACCAGTGTATACAATGTGCTAATATCTAGCTTACCAAGTTTGCAGATGTACAGCACAGATATTAAGCAGTGCAAATAATAATAATAATAATAATAACAATAGTAATAAAAAATTAAGCCATACAAGTTCTTCCAAAACAGACTGCACAGGAGGAATTTTGTAAATCCAGATTACAAAGGAAAAAAAAGCTTGCACTTTTCTAATTAAATGCATAATCACGGATGCAGATCCATGTTAGCAGTGCTAAATGGTTTCTGTTTTAATGAGCCATTTTAAATGAAATGGTTGCCTGCAATTAGACATCTGCAATCCAGGACAGCAAGCCAACTACGTATTCTATCTGCCAGAATTACAGTTGCATTCCTCCGCTGGACAATGAGGAGAATGGATAATTGTAATTATAACATATACATCCCTTAGTTTTCTGTGGCTGAAAGAGAGTGAACAACAAGGACTCTTAATACATTTAATTGCTGGCTGCTAATAAAGGGTTGTCAAAAGAGAAACTCTTTTTAAAATGCATTCTAATTCCATTAAACATTATAAACTAATGCTACTAACTATCCACCTAGGCAATAATCAGGAAACTGCTTCTTACCTACAGATAATCTAGTAAGACAAGTTTGGTGTTCAAAAAGTTGCAAGATGCTATGAAAGCAAGTTGAAGAAACTGGAAACGGAAACATTGCTATTCCAGAGAGTTTATCACATAATTTCTTGCTCGCATCCACTTTGTAAAACCTCTGTGCAAGTTTTTCCACTGAAAACCACCTAGACCTGAGAATGGAACTCAGGCGCTGTAATGCAAGGTGGATTTTGGAACATCATTCTCAGACAGCATACCAATTCAGCTTGCCAGTAGCTACCGCTCAAAATAAAATAAAATCCTGCTCTTTTTTAAGATTTCAATATCTGAGGAAGGATGGAACCCTCATAATGCAGGCGTCCAAAGCCTGGAACCCTTTCCTCGTCAGAAGACCTCAGCTTCCCATTTGAAGAGAGATAACTCCTTATTGACAATATTTTCTCTATTAAATCAGGACACAGAGAAAAACCTCTTTTAGCTGTCAGATGCCAGTATGAAGAAATATAAGAGAGTCTGTCAAATATTACTAGACGTCTAAGTGTCGATGAACAAATTAAGCAATTAGACTTTAGTGTCCTTTAGTGTCAAAATTAATTTCCAAGTACCGTCTAAGAATTTCCAAGATACAGTCATTTTACTTGTTTGAGAACAAGAGCATTCATTTTAAATTAACATGAACAGTATCTGAAGCAATGTAAGAGGAATATTATTAGCATTAGAAGATTCTAGACAACTACTAATATTTTTCGTATCTTGTAATTTCCACTTCACCCTCCATCAGTTGAGGAAAGAAAATACAAGGAGGACATCTACAGCTTTGTAGGTCAAAAGCTAAATAGTCTTAAAAATGCCAAAAATAAAACACTTATGCTGGGCATAAAAGACTAAAAATACTGAATATTTGCATAATTATATGTTGTCTTTTTAAGCTTACTGTTCAAAAATGCCAAAATTATTTCTGCATATTGACTGTTTATTACCTTCAGCATTCCTGTTAATTTTCACAAGTTAAAAAACTTGTCTTTATTTGATGGAGCTTCTTCAGCCATCAGAGGTTGCCTGCAATTCTCCTACTGTCTAAATAAGCAATTACAGATGTTTACACTCTTTGCTGTCATACTTCATTTCTTCTTTGTAAGCTAATATGAACTGCGTGTTTATTATCAAAATGCAGGTCCAACCAGTTCAAGAGAACATGGTGCGGTTAGTTCGTTTAAAGCATAAAAAAATAAAGCATCACTTACAGAAGCTATCCCTTTTCCTTGTCATCTATTAACTGCTGAATTATCACTGACATACTGCTATGAAGCAACAGACAGTGTATTTCACATAGTTGTTTTTTATTTCCTATTAAAAATGTAGAGCAGCCAAGCAGAACTATATTTAATGAGGACTGGATGTCTTCCTTGTATATCATTTTCAGAAGGGATTATTCACCATGCAACAGTTATTTCTTAACTGTCTATGAATTAGAAAGGTGCTGTAATTAGTAAAGTAGATCTTTTCTTGTAATGGCCCAAAGTGAAATAGTTACTTGTAAGCAAAGTACAATAGAAAAAATGAACTGCTGAGAAATTAAAAGCTAAAGAAGTACAGTTTTTTTGTTTGTTTGTTTTCTTTTCAGCATTCTTCTAATCAGTACATGACACAGGAGAAAAATTAAAATTTCAATATGCAAATATAGTTTTGTCTTCAAAGAGCTTTCTATTCTCATAACATTAAGTACATTTTTCACATATCAGATGGAAAATACAACAAATATGTTTTTTATCACATTTATATTGTTTCAGCTGTCCATAGAAGTTCATCACTGTTCATAGAAAGATGCTAGCAAAGACTGATATTCTCTTATATATATCTGTCTGCTGCACAAGTTTTAATTCTACTCTCAACTTTCCTCAAATTAATGGACAAAATTTCCTGATTTCCTACTAGTAAAGAAAATTACTGTTTTTGTATTTATATTATTACATATAGGAAAGAATTTTCATTCTTCTCTGAACAATATTTATCATCTGAAACCTATTTACATATGTTTTAGCTATGCATAGTGATAAGTATCAATGCATTGAAAACATAAAACATTTAATTATACAAGACTTTTGTCCAAAACAGAGGGTTGAAACATTTATTGCTGAGTAAGAAAGATAATGTTTTAGGTTAAACCCACAAGTACCATGACATTAAAATTTCATTATTTTGAAGAGTTCTGTCAGGCCTCTAGCTTTAATTTTCCAGTGTTCATAACAATGACCAAAACCAACCAGCCTACTAAAAAAATCCTCTGTTAGTACTTCTTCTGTTAGATATCCTCATTATATTTAGACAAAAAAATTACTCAAGTTTTTGTGTAGTAGCTTTGTGCAGTGTCTTAAGAAGGGTTGTCTTTGCAAGTGCATAACTGACACCAACAAGAAATCTCTGCTTTAGCGTTCATAATGAAATAAACAAATTAAAATTCTACAGATGAATAATACATATGCTATACCAAAGCCATAAAAGTACCAGCCAATCACCCTTTCCATAGAATCATAGAATCCTCTAGGTTGGAAATGACCTTCAATATCACCAAGTCCAACAATCAATGAAAAGATCATTCAAGATTCAGGAATTGTTGACATCTGCACCTAGACTTGTTACTAAAAAGGCAAGTAGTTTTTTGGTTTGTTTGTTTGTTTGTTTTATAGTGGCTGGACATATTATACAAAAGTGATTTCAGAAATAAATAAATAAATAAATACTGGCCAGATGTGACCACACAGCTCCAGTTCTAGTAGATCTCAATAATTGATAATTGCCCTCCAGAAACCCACAATTCCTTAAGTTTCCTTGCTGAAATTGTTCCATCAAATCTCAACTTTTTTGCAAGTGTGCTTCTCACAAGTATAGGGTAAAAACTGAAAGCATGCATACACCTTAATTTTGTAAAAATTGACCCAAAATATTTATATACATATTTACATACAAAAATGAATGTCTACAAATAAATCATCACCAAGCTTCACATTTTTGCTAAAGCATATATATTACATTTTAAAATGTATGCTTCAAATTGGGAAAGTAATCCTAATACAAAGTATATGGCAGCTGTCAAGAAGAGACAAGAACAGATCCTTATAAATGAAGGAATGTTGAAATCTAGCACAAATGCTCAGCTTAGACAGTGCTAACTTGCCTGTATTTTCTACTGTTTTTAAGCTTAGGGGGTTTTATACTGAGTTGAAAAGGACCATAATGATCATCTAGTTTCAACTCTCTGGCTATGGGCAGGGTTGCCAACCACTAGACCAGGCTGCTCAAAGTCACATCCAGCCTTGGATGGAAAGAAGGAAAAAGAAACAGCAGTGGAAAGGTAATATGCTAGAAAAGGAGACTCCATTTTTTTTAGATGTGATGCAAGGACAGAGGTCTCACAAGTATGAAAATCCTGATGAAAAGAAGGAAAGAAAAGTGGCCTAACTGAATACCCCACCAGGGAAATGGCTGCCTCATCAGTCTGGACTCTCTGAGAATTCACACAAAGAAGATGCCCTAGCTGTTTAAAAAACAATTCAGTGACAACTGTTGCTTACGCACTACACACTACTTAATCTCTTAGGGACACAAATTGGTAGGAAAAAAGGCTTCCTTACTGCTACTGCTCAAATTTCTATTTATGTTATCGTAACAATGGAATGAAATCAAAATCAATCTTGCAGCCAGGTTCACACTACTGGCAGCAATAGTATATCCACTGTATTACTTAAGGGCCAGCTCTTAATGGTCTAAGCAGAAGATAAGAAATAGAGCAATTTTCTACGTTATTTTTGGAATTCAGAAGCACATCTAGGTATTACCAGAAGTACCATGGTTAATAAAATCTAAAACTTGCTGTAGGGCAAAGAAAGTTCAGCTAATGCAAAATTCAAGCTGTGAGTATATATTGTGACAAACACACACTAATCAATTCTCTTTGTACTAGAAGCAGTTCTCTGTCTGAACTTCTATCAGTAATTATATAAAATGGTTTTAAAATAGATTTTGCTTTCTGTGTAACATACATTCCTAAATGATAAATTCTGTTTTCAGTTCAAGATGGTCACAAAGTTTTAGGGGCGTTTTTCTGTCGTTATTTTCATTACAGAAAGCATCTTATTCTCCAAGATAATAAAAACATTTTCATGTGTTTTTACAAGTATTTTAAATTCTATACATATTTACTTTACCTAAAATATCTCCACTGAGAAAAAAAATATGTCAGTGAGAATCTATTTTAATATTTTAGCAGAAAAAAAAAAAGAGGTTATTTCTCAGACTTCTTTGGGATTAAACTGTTTGGGAATTTATTCCTATTATTATTATTATTATTATTATCATCATTATCATTATCATCATCATTATCAAAAACATATGAAACTCCTGTGAGATTTTTTTTCTCAATCAGATGAAAGGCATTAGAAACACCTTTTAATAACTGGTGACTGCTGAAAACTCAGACCATCTCTGGATTGCTGTCTACCAGCACCCACTGGGGTGTTTACTGTACCAAACATGACTAGAGAGAATGGCTTCAAGCTGTGCCAGGGGGGATTTAAGCTGGACGTTAAGAAATTACTTTTCTGAAAGAATGGTCAGGCACTGGAATTGGCTGCCGAGGGAGGTGGTGGAGGCACCTACCCTGGGGGTATTCAAGGAATGTTTGGATTTTGTGTTGAGGGATATGGTTTAGTAAGAGCTATTGGTGATAGGTGGATGGTTGGACTGGATGACCTTCTAGGTCTTTTCCAACCTTGGTGTTTCTGTGATTCTGTGAAACAAAACAATGTTGCTAAAAAGCAAAACCACTATAGGAAGTAACTACTGTTAACTAGTCTGCTGCTCCTAGCTGACAATCCATCAGGAGAGAAAGAGGAATAAACTCAGACGGGTTTATTCCTCAATCTTCTCTCTTCCTCATTAGAAACATCTGCTTTTCATTTATTTTTTAAACTATTCCAAATTCTCTGTAGAGAATAGGGATCAGAAGAAAAAGCAATTATTAGCAATGTATGTATTTAATTGCCAAACTTGCTGAAATTGAATTCTCCAAGGAGGAATACTATATTTTCTATGTGTTTTCATTTTTAGTTCTTTTGTCCAAGATCAAGAAGTATGACTTGTGCAATACACTGAGGGAATGCTTGCTACTCAAAGCTATCAGTATTCTAAGTAATTTCTGAAATACCAGCTTGTTGAAAAGAGAAAAAACAAGTCATCTCAGTTTCCTAAGCACCATCTTATTTAAAAATCAATAAGCAATCATAATGCCTATGAGAAAGCAAGTAAGTAACCCCTCCTCCCCTCAGAATGAAGATTCATCTCACAGATAAAGTAGTTTTATAAAGAAATTATAATTAATTATTTAGTTGGGGATTTTTCATCAAGTCACTGTGAAAACACACCTTTCAGTTCAGCATCCTGGATCCGATATAATGGGTATTTAATTGAAACCATTCCATGAATGATTGTTACATAATGGCCATTATAATTGCAAATGATTTTATTTTTCCACACATTATTTGCATTTATCAGAATGACATATAAATAATGTATCTATCAATCATCTATGACCCAGTTATTTCCATTTTTAAAAATTTTTGATTTTATCAAAATTATCATTCTGTGATTCTGTGATTTTCTTCAAAAGAAAATCCCCCCCAAAAATGTAAGAATATGATCATAGAGCTAGCAATGATGTAGCTGAAGATTTATTTCTAATAATGTCTCTTGCTTACTATTTTACTCAGTGATCTTCTAGCGCCTCAAAAAATCATTGAATTAAGAATATCTGGCCCAGCATAGAAAACACTATGCTAGAATCTACTCAAGCTATTTAATTACATTTATAAGTAGATATGGCCTAAAACCAGAATTAAATATTATTATCAAAAAATAAAAAAAAAAATAAAAATGAGACAAGTACAAGAGACAATAAATGAGTCAATAATTTCAGCAAGTTTATAAACCTGAGATAGCTACACAACCCAAGTGTTGGACAGAAAAAACTACGGGAACACATGCAGATTATACCTTCTTTTATTCTATCATTATATAATATGAGACCATGCTTTAATTTTGCTTTAGTGAAAAACTCACAGTCAATAAAGGAACTGCACACCTGCTATTTTTTGTTCTCAGTATCCAGTTTACATCTCTTGTTGTCAGCAACTGCGAGACCCCCCCAAGGTCATTTGGTCCTGGCCTGGTTTTAGGTCAGTACCGTAGGAGGCAATGCAACAATCTCTAAACAAATTAGAAGGTAAACGCAGAATCATAAAATACCCAGAGTTAGAAGGGTTACATAAGAATCATCATATCCAACTCTGGGCTCCTCACAGGGCCACCCAAAAAACAGATATCTGACAGTACTGTCCAGATTTTTCTCAATTTCAGCAAACTCTGTGCCTTGACCACTGTCCTGGGGAGACTATTCCAGTGTCTGATAACCCTCTTGGCGATGAAACTTTTCCTAACACCCTTCTTGACTCTCCACTGATACAGCTCCATTTGCAGTTCCCATTCCTGATACTGTCATCAGAGAGCAGAAATTAGCACTGCCCCTCTGTGCACCTCATAAGGAGCCTTTCACCATATTTGTAACCCTTTGGAAGATCTCTGCTAGTTTTCTTTCTGTTTTTAATAGATTTTTGTACTCTGGAGCCCAAAATTGCACACGGTAGTTAAGGTGATGCTGCACCAGTGTAGGGAACGCCAGTACAGTGTAGAGAAATGTATACTCCCAAGCAACAGAACTGAAATTATTTGGACCAGAAAAGAATATATACCTCATATTTCTAGAAGTACTTTGTACTTTACCACTCTCCCCCTTTGATTTTTATCACATAACGTTATGTACGTGTAATCTTGTTTTATTAAATTTTAACATGTAGTGTATCTACTAATGCTTAATTTTTGAAAGACCGTTTCTCACATATTACACATAATTCTGAAAACCTTACGTACTAAATCATAATTTCCTCAGATACAATCATTCCAATTTTAATACAAAATTTCAATTAGAGATTTATGAGTAGGTTTTATAAAGAAATAAGGAGAGCAAGTTCAGTATAGCGTACAGATAATCTTCTGCAGTCACCCTGGGCAACATCTACTTTGCTGTATTGTTTGATACCTGCAGAATATTTATGTCTTTCATGAATGATAGAAATTTTTTGCAGAACAGAAATTCCTAGAAAAACATTTTCTTATTGAAGTAGAGAGAAAAAAAAATAAAAGCTGTAGTTAGTACCAGAGGGGGAAAAAAAAAAAAAAAAAAAAAAAAAAGAAAGAAAAACAACAAAACTCTAAATAAGATTTTTTTTCTGGAAATATTACAGCTGTTCTCAGTATAATTATTAATAATTTTTACCAAGCATCAGTAAGATCATTAATGTGTTGAATTTTCTAAATGCTTAATAATTGATCACCAAAAATTATGGAGAATTGTAGAGCAGAGCCATATCAAAGAACTGTACACCAGATTACCAGGAAATATTAAATGTTTGAAGACACAAATAGACACCACAAACAGAACTGAAGGTAAGATGGTATGTACACTTATTCAGCAAAACTGAATAAAATCTGTCTTATGACAGATCAGCAAGTTTGCTGGTAACATGAAGTTGTGTGATATGGTAGATACAAGAGAAAGATGCGATGCCATCCAGAAGGATCTCATTATACTTCAAAGATGTACCCTTGTGAACCTAACAATGTTCAACAGTGCAAAATGCTAGGTTTTGAACTTGGGTCAGGGTAACCCCAGATATGCATACAAACTGGGAGAAGTACTCTGAGTGTAGCCTTGCTGAGAAGGACTTAAGGGTTTGATTTGATTAAAAGCTTTATATGAGCCAGCAGTGCTCACTTGCAGCCTAGAAGACCCATGGTATCCTGGGCTGCAACAAAAGAGGGGTGGCCAGCAGGGCAAGGGAAGTGATTGTACTTAGATCATTCTAGTGTCTGGCAACAATGACTGTGCCAGTGGGCTTGGAACTTGATGATCCTTGAGGTTCCTTCCAACCCAAGTCATTCTGTGATATGATTCAATGACATAATCTAATCAGGCGCACTAGAAAAAAAATCCAGTTGAGATCAGTAATTTAACTTAAATTGAAAAATATAATATTTTAATGAATGAAATATTTTGATTCATTAAACAACTGTCTTTTCAAGACTTGTCAAAACAGATTGAGCTTGATTATGAAACAAAAATAAATACCGTAGCTATCATGGTGGAGATGATGACTAATATCTGTCTTGTCCAGACAATGAAAAAACATTCTGAAAGAACAATATCACAATAAATTAGTCCATGGAGATTTAGCAACCAGCTTCTGCAGGGCAGACTCTAGTTAATCTGATAATGCTATGGAACCTCATAAATATTTTTAGTACTTTAGACAATTAGGATCTTACCAAAACAAAATTTCTGAAGCTTTGTCTACTTTTCTGACACACAAAACTACTATCATTTTTCAAGAATTTAGAACTTTTCTCTGACTTCTCTCTGCCTCTGGCAAGAACTACACTGACAGACTACAACATATGAAGAGATAATTCTGTCGAGTTGCACAAAACATGATTAGGTTGATTTGAACAGATACTGCCTGAGCATCTTTACTAAATGGCATAAGAAAGAGTAGGGTGGCACACTTTCAGAGATAGCTATTAATTTTCCTACTCAAGTTCTATACAACTGCATTAATGTCTTCAGAATTTTCTTCAAGTGGTAAAATCTTCATGAGTCCATCAGAATTAAGACAGAACACAATTCTGGAAAAACTGAGACTTCTGATGCCCTGGTATCAGCCTTGAAAACAAAAATATTCTTGTGTTTTAGAGAAAAAAAAGTAAAAGAACAATTAAAAAAAAAAAAAGCTGGTGGGGAGTAGGAGGTGGAGGGAGGGAGAAGTGTATGTCAGAAAGGAATTTTTGCCATTTAAGCACAGTCATTTAAAACAAAAATGTTTACAGTAACTTTTCACAAAATTTAAAGCTCCTAAAGAATAACTTCCCAACATCTTTCACACATCTTAGATTGAACTGAGCTTGGATGGATTGTAATTACCTATCTGTAAAAACCTGAAGTGTATCAAAATTAGGCAACTTTTCAAAATCATCACAACTTACGTAATTCAAAGAAAACTAAATTTTAGCAGTTCTGGAAAGCCAAACATCTCTATAAATGAAGAGACAGGAACACATTATCTCAGGATACCTCTCACTCTTTACAAGCAAGTCACTGGTAAATCTTGCATTATATGTGGTTGGCTAGCTGTTGCTAATTTATATTCCCAGAAAAGTCTGTAAGTATTTTTCTTCAACAGTTATGAAACCTAATGCTCAGATAATAACGATTCTCTCCTTAGCATCTTTAGTGCTTTACCTCCTACTGCTCTACTTATAGACTTTCTCCCTTAATCTTGCTTGTAAATCAATACAGGTCTTTGACATTTCAATTGTAATTACCATCATTAAAGAAATTTCAAACACATCATAGAAAAATTTTGATTCCCAAGCAATTTTGACCAAATTAAAAGGAACATATGCTAAAATCCACAAGATAAAGAAAAGCAAACTCTAATATATGTAAAAAAATTGAAAACTTGCTTGTAATCATTCCTTCTGGCATCCTCTCCCTTGTCTGATCTTACATACATCAATATATTTTTACTCAGTCATCATTCTTATGATTTTTTTGCCTCAGAGACTGCTAGTAATGGTGTAAAGACTAGCAAACCTCAGAAGTTTTTTCTTGAATTTCAATGTGTCCCAGCTAAACTTCAGTATTTGTACATTTTATTTTACTGTTTCACATTTCATGGTTTCACTTCATTCCTCTCTCATTTACATATTTCAAACCTAACCTGCATTCTTATTTATTTATTTTAGGATGAACACTAAATTGTAATCCCATCTAATCAAATCCAGAGTAACTTCAATAAAATTGACAGGCGCATTTTTAACCTAACAGAGGTGATTTCATTAGATGAACTTTACCTGGGTGTAGAAAAGAACACAAAGTTCACCCTTTTTTTCTCTCCCTCTGTAAAGAAGTTGTAGTCATCAAAACCCACCACAACGTCATTCACTGTTCTATGTCCTCACCCGAAAGATGGAAACAGCACTGACACTAATATATTTACATATGTGCCTTTGTAAATGCTAAAAAGTATTTGGTCAGAACAGCAAGCTGTAACAAAAAACAAAAACAAAAACAAAAAAAAAAAAACAAAAAAACAAAAAAACCAAGCATTAAGTGCAACTTAGCAAAATTACATACAATGCCAGCAATGTGCCCTCACAGCCCAGAAAGTTAACCATATAATGGGCTGCATAAAAAGAACTATGGTCAGTAGGTTGAGGGAGGGAATCTCGCCCCCCACAGTGAGACTTCATCTGCAGTACTGCATACAGATGTAGATGTAGAGTCTTCACTACAAGAAAGACATGGACATGTTGGACAATGTCCAAAGTAGAGCCACAGAAGTGATTCAAGGAATGGAACACCTCCACTGCAAGGTCAGACTGGGAGAGATGGGGCTGTTCAGTCCTGAGAAGAGAAAGCTCTGAAGAGACTTGATAGTATCCTTTCAGTATCTAAAAGGGGGCTATAGTAGAGGAGAGAACAGACTCTTCAGTGTGGTGTGATAGGACAAGGGGAAATGGTTTCAAACTTAGGGTAAATTTAGGTTGGATATAAGGCTGTTTTGTTGTTGTTGTTGTTTTTACACTAAGAATAGTGAAGCACTGGAACAGGTTGCCCAAGATGTGGTGGATGCCCTGTCCCTAGAGACATTCAAGGTCATTATGCACCCAGCTTTGAGCAACTTGATAGAGTTATAGTTGTCCCTGTTCATTGCAGGAGTTGGACTACATTAGCTACTTCCCATTTAAAGGAATCTTCTTTCAAGATCTCCATGTTTAACTGTTTACCTCAAATTTGCTAACATTGCTGTTCCTCATAGATCATCTTTAACTAGGGCTAACTAATTAATCAATGTATAGGCCAAATATGGAAAGATTAGTATACCTTGTGAATTGAAAAGCTGTGGCACATCTAAGCATTTCCTAACCATTGTTTTGTTCAAAGTTCTTAAAACCTAACTATGCCAGACATTCCAATAAATCTTGCCATCCAAGAAAGAAGCCTCTCTTTCAGTGAATATAGACCTCACTTTTTTTTCTTTCAATTTGTAATCATGGAATAAACTTTAGGCTGAGGATATTTGATGCATGAAGTGATATGTTCACATTTCTGTGTTTGAAAAAAGTCAAAAATAAATATATCCACCCTATAGTATATACTCCTATGTACTTGATATTCTCCTGAATTTCTTTTTCACCAAAATAAAAGGAGACCTTAAAATGAAAAAACATTTTCAGGGGCAGAAACAGAATAGAATTATTCACAGAACACAAAACATTTTGAAGATCGAAGATACATCCTCTTTAAAATGTGTTCTATCAATGTAAAAGAACACGAGAACAATCCTCAAATTTAAATACATCACAGCACTTTCCTGTTTGAACAATAGCTACTACATTGGTTTCTATGTAATTTTATGTACATTGTTTTTACAGACATCTACACTAAACTTTAGAATTTATAAATATACAAATATATCACCCAATTAATTCCTTGAGTCTCATCATCTATGTCAGGAGCTCATTCACACTCTGCAATCTACAGATAACAAAACAGTAAAAGCCAACACATTTCTGGGGAATATAAAACACTATTACACTACCAACTAAAAAAATCTGTATCAAATCTACCACTAATCAAAAGGCATGTTTGGGTATGCCAGTTTTCCCTATGGAGTCCAAGATAGTCCAGTCAGGAAGTTTTGCGAATAACACCTTCTAAAAATTTAGTGATACAAGCTGGTGGTCTTCCAGCTGTTCACTTTATGATCCTTGATTCCAACTCTAGATATACACAATGTGATATGGCCTACATAAGATCTGCTACTTCTGGCACCCATATTAACATGAAATATGATTCACAGTGTGCAGAATGCTCAGTAAACTAGGACAAAAACAAGGAGCATTATCACAAAAGGGTTGTTTTTTTTTTCTGTTTAAAGATGAATAGACAAAATTTTCTTTTCAACAATATTGTAGACAAGAACATTACTTCAGATAGAGTTATTTTATTTAGTATGAATCAATCTAATTTGATCTATGAAATTTATATCAGAGTAACTTCTTTGTATTTTAGGCAAATAAAAGACTAAGAAATCCAAAATAGTCTAAGATAAACATCATTTATTATTGACATTAATCTTCAGGTGTAATTTAAGAACTGTGTATGAAGCTTTATATATATATATATATATTAAAAAAACACCTGCACTCTGCAAAATCAATAATTTCAAATATAAACAGTCAGTAGAAAATCCATATGTGAAATAAAACTTTTTGAGAGTGAGTAGCAGTTCATCTTTTACAGAAGCAACAGTGACAACAATCCTATCAGGTGTAGACTATTTGCAAAATGGTATTTTGTGAACTATCATTTATAACAAAAAAAAACTGGACAGGAATTGTCCTCCATACTCAGAAATAACTTGAGATTCTCAGCCTTCTGCCAGAATAAAAGTGTGAAGGAGTGTAACAAAGTAATGTGCATAAAACTGTACCTTTCATATAAGTGAATTCTGAAGACTCATTTAGACTAACTGCTTACTTACTCAAATGCCATCATCCAGTTGACAACAACAGGACTATTGAGAAGCTTTATATTGATTTTTCAACAAGGAAGTGTGTTTAACATTTTGTTGAACTCGTCTCAACATATAGCTCAACAGAGAAAAGGAATACGCAGTACATCCATTGCTACAAATAACAGAAGAAAAATAATAGGATTTTTTTTCATTTTAAATGTTGAGAGAAATTACACGCATAGAATATTCTTTACAAAATAAAACTTTTCCAACAGCATTTCGCGACCAGTCTTGAATAAATGATTCTGTTGCTTTAAAATTTAGACTTTTTTTTTTTTTTTAGTATTTATTTCCAGGACATCACACATCCTCTCATTATTTTAAATAGGGTATCCTATCTCTACTGTTTATATATACTAGATTGATTTTCAGAACTTGGGAAGTGGGAGTATGAAGAGTGCAAAAACGGTGATAATTGAAATATTTATTTTATAACATAATAGTTGATTCTCTTGATTGTATCTAGCACGGTATTTTGGTATCTATTTCCAATGTTGAACGTAGCTTAGGACTGCAATGGCCTCAGATTTCAAAGAAAATACACAGTAACAAAAGCACATCATTTTGTCTCCAGCCTGACATGAAGGTATCCACATGCAGTTTCAGGCTGATGACTGAATATTCCCACAGACTGTTTAATGTATGCGTGCTTGTAACCACTATAGTCCCACTGGACAGTTTAAGACAAAAATATAGTCATTGATACAATCCTAGCTAGAAGTTTGATTAAACTGCCTAAATGCAGGTATATAGCATCATCTGAAATACCATCCGAAATAGTTTTTCATGATGTAACAAAGTAATGAGCATAGAGCTTACCAAAATATGATCAAATTAAACACCTGAATATCCTGAGGCATATTTACATACAATAACAGAACGGCCAGGGTTGGAAGGGACCTTAAGGATCATGAATCTCCAACCCCCCTGCCACACGCAGGGCCACCCACTTTCACATTTAATACTAGACCAGGCTGCCCAGGGCCCCATCCAATCTGGCCTTGAACACCTCCAGGGACAGGGTATCCACAATCTCTCTGGGCAGCCTGTTTCAATACCTCACCACTCTCTCTGTAAACAATTTCCCCCTGATATCCAACCTAGATCTCCCCTCCCTCAACTTAAAGCCATTTCCCCTTGTCCTGCTGTTATCCACCCTTTCAAAGAGTTGATCCCCCTCATGTTTGCAGGCTCCCTTTAGATATTGAAATGCTGCAATGAGGTCACCTTGTAGCCTTCTTTTCTCCAGGCTGAACAAGCCCAGCTCCCTCAGCCTGTCTTCATAGGGAAGGTGCTCCAGTCCCCAGATCATCTGCGTGGCGCTCCTCTAAACCCTCTCCAACAGCTCTCTTTCTTTTTTGTACTGGGGGCTCCACACTTGGATGCAGTATTCCAGCTGGGGCCTCACAAGAGCAGAGTAGAGGGGGACGATGCCCCTGTCCCTGCTGGCCACCCCTCTTCTGATGGAGCCCAGGATACCATTTGCCTTCCAAGCCACAAGGGCACATTGCTGGCTCATGCTAAGTTTTTCATCCATCAGGACCCCCAGGTCCTTCTCTGCAGGGCTGCTCTCAAGGACTGCTCCTTTCAGTCTGTATGGATGCCTGGGATTCCTCCAGCCCAAATGCAAAACTCTGTACTTTGCCATGTTGAACGTCATCAGGTTCACCTGGGCCCACCTTTCCAGCCTGTCGAGGTCCCTCTGAATGGCATCCCTTCCTTCAACCATGTTAACTGCACCACTCAGCTTGGTGTCAGCAAACTTGCTGAGGGCGCACTCGATTCCATCATCGATGTCATTGATAAAGAAGTTAAAGAGCACCGGTGCCAAGACAGACCCCTGGGGGACGCCGCAGTGTGGTGGAAGACCATGTTGAAGGCCTTGCTCAAGTCCAAGTAAATGACATTGGTCGCCTTTCCCTTGTCCACATAGACTTGTACACATTCAGTCTCATGAGGTGGTCTTGGACCTGCTATGTCCTCACAGCGGGGGGGGATTTACCACCCCAGTTCCCCCTCAAGGTTTAGGGATGCAGGGCTCGGGGACATGAGAAGTACTGGAATCCTGGCTGCCAGTGAAGACCAAGGCAAAGAACTCATTCAGTACCTCAGCTTTCTCTTTGTCTGTTGAAGCAAGTTCTCCATTTACATTTACCAAAGGAGGTATACTCACTTTGGCCTGTCTCTTCTGGACAATGTACCTGTACAAAGTCTTCCTACTTTTTTTCACATCCCTTGCCAAGTTCAGTTCTGCCTGTGCCTTGATTTTCCTGATCCCACAGTTGAGACAATTTTCAGTTTCAATGATTTTCAGCAGTCACCACTAGTAGCCATTTTTGCTAGTGATGAACGAGAGCCTGTATGTTGCACTCATAAAAATCTACACGGCCATCCAGAATTTTTCCCGTCTTTCACATCATTGTTGTGAGTGCTAAAATGCACCCCCACCACCACCTCACTGTGCTCACATCCACATCTAATCTCCATAAACACTCAGCAAGCATCAGTGAATATCAAAAGGTGCAATTTTTCAATTACACTCTTTTGCTACACACACACTTCCACGTCAGTTATGTTCTTGTCAGACTGCCTCTCTGCTGCCATCTGTCACATGCCAACAAAATGTAACAGAATATTGGCAGGAAGGTTAAATCTCTACTGCTACACCTCCAATATCCTGCTCTGACCTCATAGGTCAATATAATAAAATAGGAGGCATCATTTTCAGAGCAGACCTTGTACATTACCATATTTAATCACTAAGATAGGTATGCCTGTAGCAAAAGCAAACCAAAGGCTAGTCAAATTAGACATGTACTCTGATTTCCATAGGATCTGGAGTTTACCCTGAACGTATGCTTACTTTTCACTTGAGTGCATATCAACAATAACTAACAGGCAGTGCCACTGTGAAGCTGATAAGCACATAGTAAGGTCTAAATTTCCGGTTCTTTTCACTCCAGAAATTAAATGATTTGCATCGTTCCTTAACTCATGGCTCCACTGCCACCACTGCATGCCCTACAACTGTAAACACAGTGGTTGCTAAGTGGTTCATTCACAGAAATGTGTGCTGATTACTAGCACTCATTGCTTATGCTGCTTTGAACAAGAACATTCTTTACTGATAACAGCAAAGAAACAGAATGAAAGTAATACTACATTTTGTTCACCTTTCCTGAAAATTTACAATAAATACAGTGCATAAATGAATGACAAAAATGAATTTCAAAATTCTTCACTTATGAAAACTGTCTCTGTGGTTTATTGGGCCGCTTTTCTTAGACTTTAAATTTCATACAGTGCAGATACTTCAATATTTCATGAGTAAAGGCACTTAAATTTCTATTTCAAAAAATAAACTGTACTTTCACAAGTCTTACTGACTAAATATGAGCTTGTTCAGGTTGCCCAAGTTCTGACATTTTCCTACTAGTTGTTTCTCTCAAGTACTTTGTGAAGACGTAGCAGGAGAGTTCTAATATGCAAGTATTATATAAGTACTACTATATTTACAAATATCTGCACGTATCAAACACATCGTAGAATTTTATGTCTTCCACAGGATCAGAGCTGCAATTTATTTCTGCTAAATGATACACAACACCTGGACATATCTTTGCTTCAAGGACAGGACTGCAAGTTTCTGAAAGATCTTGTCTCCTAAAATAACAACAAAAACTACAAGCAGGAGTCAAATATTTAATAATGAGATTAATTTTCAAAATATCTGATTTCAAAAAATCACTTAAAATTCCAAAGCAATTATCTTTTCAGCATTTTTATTGCATCATGCTAAATTATTAGTTCACAATGAATGTCCTAGACAGTTCTTTGGAGGGAATGCCCTGCGTATTCTTTTGATCAAGAAAATTTTCTTGATTTTCTTTTCAAAGTAAATTTCTCTGGGAGGCTACACATCAGCTCTTACAAATTTCAAATCTTTATTCTTTATTATTCATGAGGTTGTTTTTTAAATTAGATTAAAATTTCATACACAGAATACTGTGTATGTAAAAATGCTCTATATTTTTGCACTCAGTATTTATCAGCACTCTCAATTTCTATTAAAATTGGCTTTCATATGCTGAGAAATACATTCCATGTTGGAGAGGAACTAAGCTTGAAAAACACATTATGACCAGAAAGGTAAGGAGGAATAATTATTATTTTTAAAAATACAAAAAACAAACATACAACCACACAAGAGAAATAATAATGGAGCACAGCGTTCCATTCTGCACAGCAGCCTACAAGATGTATCAGACCCAAAATATGAGAAAACCCAATGTTGATATTAGCTATAGTATTCTCAAGTACCACAGTGCTTCCCTGTACCTGCCATATACAGCTACTAAAGTGAACATGAAAACATAGAATTAATAATCAGATTAGAATCAAGGACACTCATTCCTACCTAAGATGAAAGCAGATAGCTAAATCAGATGACTACAATAGCAATTAGTAATGAAAACTTCATGTTAATTAAGCAACAGAACCTGTTAGGTCATCTTAATTATGAATGCTAAGTTCTGATTTGAGGCATAAAACACAGTGGGAGATTAATAGTGGCACAGTAGAATTCTGAATTTATATCACTCTATTCACAGTACGCTTGTCTTGAATGGTGACTGTCATACTTAGGTGTAAGAACACAGTTATATTGTTTTATGGTGTTCGTTTTTCCTTCTAAGTATGTTCAGCTTGGACAGACACAATAATAAGTCAGGTAAACCAAATAAAGTTTTTTGTTCCTCTGTACAGTACATTTTATAACAGGACTTCACAAAATATTCACTGCTCATTACTGATAAATTTTTCTATACCAATTTGATTACTATGAATAATTATGCAAGTAAAATATGATGATATGATGTTGGTATGCTAACGAGAGAGTTAAATATGCCTATAGAAAATAGCTTTAAGCCAGTAAACTTTAAAAGTGGGAAATCTATGAATTACTAAAAATAAAATATTAAATTTAATTAAATGTCAGAATTAAATTGACAGTTCTAACTCTGGCATGATGTCTAAGCTGATCTACATATGGTGGAAAGCTTGGAGGAAAAACAACATAACTCAAATACCAACTGAGCATATAAATTCTGTGATCCAAAAGTGACTGATTTTAATACCACTTGAAAGCAATCGCAGTTGCTTGTGGTTTCTACTCAGAGAAATATATACCTTAGGTTTTTATTTGGCAAATTCTCTACCTTCAGATGGTAAAGGGTTTTTTTGTTTTGTTTTTTTTTGTTTGTTTGTTTGTTTTTTTACTCAAACCAAAGCCGTTTTGATACTGTTTTTCTGGATAAACTGCCTCCATTAGCAACCAATGAAAATAAAACAACTTTTCCAGATCAGCCTGTATGACTTTAATAGAGTATTCCTTAGCAGCAATCAATACCTGTGCACAATCTTTAATTCCTCGGTGTATTTCTGACTTAAAATACATATTAACTACAGTGAAATGAAAGTTGAATTTGTCTAACCTAACAACTATTGACAGTCAATAAAATGATTTTATTCCACTGAGTACAGAAAGAACTTTGTGCAAAGAGATCATGACATACATTTATGTCTTCCCAAACTAGCTCTTTTAAAATTCATTTGTTTATACCTTTTCTGCTTCTAAGAGCTAGATCATACCCCTTAAAACTTGTCAAAATTCTTTGCCTTTAAAAACATTTTAAATTCTATTTGCATATCTCAAGTATCTAAAACTAATGTAATCAACTAAAAAAGTAAATGTAATCAAATTACATTTTGATGCTTCACCTCCATAAACAATCTCCATAAAATATTTGTCACAATTAGTATGAATGCTCGGTTCTTGTGGTGACTACAGAAAGCATTCAGAAGTACAAAGAGGGCCCTTAAGGGTCAAGAAAAGAATCCCATATGTTTTTCATGCATTTCTTCATCTTTTTCTATCCTGAGAGAAAGTATTGCTGTAATGTACAGTCTCATGCAGTAACATGCTAGCAATAATAAGCTTCTGCATCACAACACAATCTTTTCTAAGAATGTCACTTTCTTTATAGCACCACAAAAAACAAAGCCATGAGAATTGGCTCCTGGAATTCTATTCCAGTTTTTATCACTCTGTGATTTTACTGCCCACAGCCCAGTGTTTTGATAATGTAACTGCTGCTACTGATCTTGGTAACCATTAAAATGTTTGAGGACTATCAAATTGTGATCAGTGCCTAAAATATACAACTTCAATGAGTGAGATGAATTGCTACAATTTTTTCTTTGAAAAAGATAAAAATCAAGGAATTACAGTATTAATGCAAACAAGAAAGCACAAAACAATGCCTTCAAATCATAGTCAGTAGCTCTACATGAACTACATGCATCCATCAAACATTTCAAGAATTTGGGGGGATGAACTTGCTTATTTGGAATTACTTAGAGAAAAGAACAATTGATCTTTACAGATTCCATAATATAACACTTTAAAAGCGCAGCATAATTAAACTCTTACATAGATTAATCTTAAAATGTTTCCAATTTTTATATTAAATACTACATATAAAGAAAAATAGATGAAAAAAAAATAAACAGGATAATTTTCTAAAAACAAGGCAAAAAGAAAATTAACTTATAAAAATACATATTTTCATTTATTATCTAATATCTATAAAATCTTAAAATCTTATCAGAAACAGCTGTTCACAAAATTACTTGTTACATGGCTCACATAACACAATCTATATAGTTACTATATAACTAACATATCTCTCTTCAAGAATTTTTTTTTTTCAAATGGAATATTAAATGTTTTCTAAAATTCTAAAAAGCAGTAGAATTCTATAAGCAAAGATGTTACAAATCAGAAATCGAGTTATTCCAATTAATTTGAAAATTAAAATAGTTCTAATATAGGATATGTTTCAAATAAATCTATTCCTTTTAGCACCACATTAGATTTAATTCCAACAAATAAATAAAGGCAGAGAGTTACTGAAAACTCAGCAATGAAAGTTTATCTGGATGAAAGTGATTTTCATTTTTGGGAACTGAACAGAGACTGGAGAATAACAGCAGTGAAAGAAAACAAAGATATAAAAACATATTTAAGTCAGTGCATAGAAACTGGAAAAACAAAATTCTTTGTAATTTTTATAAATTATATTTTAAAAAAGAATCAAGCAGAAATGAAACAAAAAACATTATTAAAGAGCAACCTAAATGAATAATAGAAAATATAAAGAAAGAGACTGTGATTTAGCTTCATTTTGGCTGGGATTTGACATGATGCTACACAAATAGTATGTAATTATTTTCACCAATAACATGTTTTCAGCTTGTAGAATATTAAATTAAAACCCCAGTTATTGCCTAAATAATAACCACAATAATATTTGGACCTATGCCTCAAAAAAATTTATAGTCACAGAAATTAAAAATTGAGATGATGGGAGATATATTCACAAGCACATACAAAAAGAGTAGCTAAACACTGATATTCATACCGTCATAAATCCATCCAGCAAACCTGAATCAGGTTTAGGAGGTGCTTGCAATCGCTCCATAGACCACTTTTCAATGATAGATGACACTTGGCTATTTTCCGTGTTTAAAATTCTGAATCCTGTCATATTAACTCCACTATACCGATATGGTTCCACATCTAAGGCAAACAGGTCCTGAAAAAAATAAACATTACATGAATATTTTGATACACTGCATTTTCATCTTTGAGACTGAGATGCAATACTACACTTGCTGTATATATAAGGAAATATGTTCTGCTTATTTGGAGGACTGAACATTTCAGATAACTCAGCCAACCAGCAGTCCAGTTCACAGAAGAAGAGCAACTTCAATTATGATTAATGACTTCTATTTTCTTCTTTTGTTCCAAGATGTCAGAGGCAGATTTTGGTGGTATGGCAATAGAGTCTGAACTTTCACACCAATATTCTATTAAATTTTGTTGGAGTGTAACAGGTGAAATCACAAAGGAAGTCTGACAAAATAGTGTCTGACATGGAAATGCACATGAAAAGGCAAGAGGATTAATTGAAATCCTCCATGTTGGAAAAAAGGCATCCACTGACATATCTCGATACTTGCTGAATGTTTATAGATACCGAACAGTGGATGTTAATACAGTGACATGATGGGTGGTACGCTTTAGCAGTGGAGGCAATGGTGTGAAAGACAAGCTATGTCACGGATGGTCATGCAGGTTTTCATGAGTGCAGCATTCAGACTCTTTTTCATCACTAGCAAAAACGCATAGCAAATGATGGTGAATATTTTGAAAAACAGTGCTTTGTATCTGTGAATTCACTCTATCAAATGGTGGTGTATTCTTTGTATCTGTTGTAGTTTCCACATAAACAAACAGGAGACATTACTTTCTGAGCAGCCTAAGTATTCCTACTCTAATAATAGTTAGAAAAGCTTCAGTAGACATAAATATTATAACTAATCAGTAAACACCTTTTATTTTTTTTTTAATTTTTGGCTTACCAGAAACAGTCTGTTACATGATAAACAGAACAGACTTACTACATTTTCCCTTTGAATGAAAGTTATTTATCTTTAGACCTTTAAATGAGAGGAGGGAAAAAGGAGACTGCACATGGCCTGCAACTTTTGCAGCTTTTGATCACAGCTTAAATTTAACCAAAGTATTCTTCGTATCTACTAATCATGCTTGCAAACACAGACCTATTCTTGATTAGGAATTTCTCTCTACAACTGTGACATTTGCCAATTGATTAAATTTCAATATTTGATGAACAAAATATCCGTGACTCATTTGGTTTAGCTAAGCACATTAAATGAATTTTCATTTGGTTTATTTCTTGGCTTTCCTGTTTCCTTTTAAATAATTTTTTTAAGTGACATAATGAGACATTACTGGCAAGCAACATATTTCTAGTTTCACTGAAGATAGAAACTGTCTAAACTTTGTCTTTAATTTCCTTTTTAATTTGCTCTTTGCTTATAGTTTAATATAGTTTAAATTTCCATGAAATAGTCATTTATTTGTAATATTTCCCTGAATACAATTTTTTACTGATTAAAACTGAAGAAAATATAATATTGTACTATGGAAAATCAGAACATAATTCAATATTATATGTTAAGAAATATGTTAGAATATGAAATATGTTAACACTAATTTGTCTAAAAATCAACCACAGATGCCAGGCGCTATTTTCAATTAGAAGTAGTAATTATGATACCATTTTCTACATATGACACTTGATTTATATAGGGGTCAAATGTTTTGTATTTATAAATAACCTAACTCATTCCCACTTTTTAAAGAAACAATTTTTTTTTTTTTTTTTTTTCAAATGAAAGACTGATCAGAACAACGTTTCATCATTCTCTCAATTTTTGCTTTGAAAAAAACTCAGATGCAATGGTTTACCCCAAGTACATTCATGTTTACACTGGAATATAATAAATATACAAAACAATATTATATTCATATATTACAAATACACACAGGTTGGTGCATTAATCAGCTAGTGCATTAGACCCTGAATCAATCATGGGAGAGTACACACTAGACTGCTATAAACACTGTGGCTGGAAAATTTATTTGACAGCACTTTCAACATGTCAGGTAAGAAGCAATTAATATATCAAAATAAGTAATTTCTGATGCAAGCTCCAAAGCTTGACTGCAAAATCAGAACCTATAATCTGTCTATGCAAATTAAATATTGTTTGATAGCACCAAATGAATATAGTCCTTATCGCTCCTAAAAAAGCAAATGTTATAATAGGGAAAAAAGAATGACAGAAAATCTGATTTTTTAAAAATGACTTTAAGAATAATAATAAAATGCTAATGGACAGCATTCAACTCAAAGATGCAATTTTCATCAAAGCATCAAAATAAAATTTAACAGAAACTGAAAATCCGAGACTAATGAAGGAAATTGAATTTGCATGCAATCCCAAATCCATGATATCACAACTTGCCATTCTATAATCAGAGGTATTTGTGCAGAGCCTTAACAGTTCCAATGAACTTCAGAATTTACTTTGTTTTCTATTCAAAAAGCTAATTCCATAATAATACTTCTGATAAACTCATTTTGTAATGCTGAGATGAACTGTCCATCCTACCACAAAGGTAGGATTTTACTTAGGATTTAAACATTTTACTTAGGACTTAAATATGAATGACATTTTAAACATAGGTCATTTCAAGTATAGTTTTACCAAGTCACTTCTTCCTCATGTTTGAAATGGCTTGTGTTGTAAGATCATTAATGAACTGTAAAAGGAAAATAGAGAAATACACACAACTCTGTTATCTACTTAACTCTATTTAGAAGTTTAAAACTGTAGTACTGAAGAGTCAGACATTTACTCAGAAATGCCACTTTCCAGGGCAAACTGTTGAACAATAATTAAATCATCTCGATGAGTTTTAACTGAAAGAAAGAAAACTCAACAGAAAAAAAATAATGCACTCATACTTCATTCTACAAACTTTTTTTCTTGATTTGTCAGATAACGCAATTAAGGAAAGTAACAACTTTGCTAGATGTCATCCGTATGTTGTTATAAGCCACTTACCAGTGTGGTAAAGATATAGTGATAGTATTCCGTCATCATTCCCATAGCTAAAGCCTTAAAAAAAAATAAAAATATGAATGTTTCTGCGTTAACATAATAACTTTTAACATACACTGCAAATGAAAAGCTGCAGAAGAAGACCGGGTTGGAACTGTACTAAAATTAGGTCCAGCAAATCATTTCCTAGCAGTTAGAGCAGATTACTGACTATTAAAGAAGTTTATGAACCAGATCACCTGATACAAAGAGTACTATTAGACTGTTTAGAGCTGTAAATTGGAAAGAGGCTTATAGTTTTACATACGAATGGCTGCATTAACTTGCCACACAAAATCTCAATTGACAATATTTCATTCATTATTGAGCCCCGTCATCTCCTTAAAAAGAATAACCTAACAGGATTTTTTTCCCTATTTTAATTATTGGCATTATGCATTTAGAACAAGGACCCAAGCATATACTTCAAGTGTACACATTTTTTCCAACCATGAAAGAAAATACTCTCCATGTAAATTTTTACTAGCAAGATACATAGTGTTTCATCATCTTCATCAGCTGTGCTGTCTATGTGATATCAAATAGTTTCTCATAAGCTGTGCATTTTAAAATGTTCTTTTTTTTTAACTTGTAAAAAGAAAATCTGCAAATATTTATTTTAAAGCAATAAGCTAGAAATATCTCATCACTGCATCATATGCTCCTTCACCTGAAGAGCATGTATGGATACACAATATCTTCTCACTCTCCACAAAAGCTTCTAGAGTCTAGTACTATTTATGTAAACATTTTAGTATTTGACAGTTTGTTTTCTTTTTTACCTCACTTTAGCACTTAAAAAAAAAAAAAAAAAAAAAAAAAAAAAAAAAAGCTACACAAATACAGAATATTTTTCTCCTTTCCAGGAATTACAAAGATAATTCTTTGCCAATTTTCTACCAGTTAAACCTTCTTAAATATGCTGAAGGCAATAATTATACAATTGTAATAATAGTGAAATTTGTATACAAAAGAGATATTTGAAGGCTGTGCGAACTTTACTTGTAGCATTGTCTGAGAAAGGAATAAATGACTAGTCTGTATGTTCTTTTTCAAACAAAAGTGAAAAGCTAAAACAAATTTGAAATAGCAGCTGCAGAACAGAGCTTTTAGCTTTGACAAGAGTGGCAAAAATTGTAACAACACTTTTTCAAAGGATGTCTTTGCCTGTATTTAGAACTGTAGTATAGTCTACCAACAGCAATTTGAATTCTGTTAAACTCAGGAAAAACCATTATCTTATGAGAAATATCCCAACTCCAGTAGAAACCTTACAATACCAAACACTGTTAGCATTTTTGTTTTTTGCTCTAGTAAGGTCATATAAACAGCTGTTTACACTCACGGATTTCACTCTCCAAGCAACCTCTCCATAAAAATATTTTAAATATCTCTACAAGAAAATTTTAAATACTGTCTGCTTTCCCTGGTTGCCTGGTAATGTAATAACCATTGAGATTTGCCTTGATAGAATCACATCATATCAATTGTGAGTTTTTTTTTTTTTTTTTTATGAAGTATTATTGGCCAGAAAACAATAGTTGTCATGCTTTTTTGCTTTTTTTTTTTTTTTTTTTTTTCAAATTTGAAAGCAGAAGTCATTTTCAGCAGAACTACCAATTTTAGACACTTCTAAAACACTGCAATAATGAAGCTGGATGGAAAACTAAAAGATTACAAAAAAAAAATAAAAATTGAGGAGTTGTTCCTGTAACCTCTTTTTACATTCTTCAGGACAAGTGGAGTAGCCTGATAAAACAGTTCAGAATTTGATTTAAAGAAGTTGCATGCTCATTCTCAGATCTTAGAACATGATTAAATATGGAATGGTTTTCATTTTCTTCCCATTTCTCTCAACTCATACTTTTTCTTCCCCAATTTTGTATGAAATAAAAGTTTCCTTTCACATAAAAATATGAGGTACAGTATATATAATAACGTGCACTCATTGAGTTATTTGTAGTACTTCATCTTTGTACTGTTATTAATACATATTTTCTATCTGCATTTTTAAGATTTTAGAGGAATTAAATATACATTTAATAATTTGGGCTAAACAATTGGACTAATTACGCTGCATTACATTAAGTGAAAACCAGAACTGTCAGCAGATATTAAAATGTCTAAGAATTAATGAAAGAATCTTAATCAACACACAATAAAGCAAAATGATCGTAGGCGTGTTTACCTGCTGTTTTTACCTGCTTTTTTAATTGTACCCACAGCCGTACCCTGAGGTACCATTCACAAGAGATCTTTTTTCAAATCTTAAAGAATATATTTACTGTTTTTGAACTAAACGATACAATATGCTAGCATACATAATATGAATGCAAATTGCAGTCACTAAAAAGCTGTGCATTGGAAATGTAGAGCACTGTTTTGTTTCAGGTATGTTTCCTAACCTAATTGCAAGTCATAGCTCAAATAAAAAACTTAGAGAAAAACGGTCTAAGGAATTCCAAGTCTTTGGGGCTAGCTCACTACATTAAAGAAGATATACAAAGGCATGCATTTATTGCACACCTCAGGATTACTGGCAGCTTTTTTTACAAGCTCCTTTTTTTTTTTTTAATATAGTCTTTCTTATATTGCCATCTTCTCTTCAGTGACAGCATTGGAATATGCTTCAGCAATAAAAACACTGTATTTGGGATTCTGCTATCTGTTGCCTACTCGTCTTACACAACAGAGCAAACACTTTGAAAGCATCTGCCCGAATGTATTCAGGTCCTTCACAGTCTTGTTAGTAAAGGAGGAGAATATGGCTTTAAAAATATCAATTAGTTCTGTCTTTCCAGAGGAATACACTAATGTGCTAGTTTAATAGCATACTATTCCAATATTACTACCTGGTTAAAAGTACACAATTTAAAAGCTTTAACTGGAATATGTATATATACATATATATAATAACTCTAAGCAAGTATTTAAAAGCTCAAGGCATTAATTCTCTAAAATACCAAGGTGTACCTTTTCGCAGTGAAGTGCACTGTGAAATACCTTTCCTCCCCCCACACAGACAAATCAAGCTGTTTCTTTAAAAAAAAAAAAGCTATCATTACAGGTGCCAATAAAATTATCTGTAAAATCCTTGGCTGATTTTCAGTTAGGCCTCAGTAAAACTAACATACAATTTAACTGCTTGTTAAAAGCCATTAAGACTGGATATTAGTTTCATTTATTAGGAATGAAGATTAGGTCATCTAAAGCAAAATGAGGATTACCTGTTTCAAGATGCCCGCTGCCATTTCATGGCTGCAGTCAAAGATGACATGGAATTCCTTTCCTCTTTTCATCTCCTTTAACAATGGCTTTGCATCTTTTGTGTCAGCTGGTAACTGACGGATTTTTAGTCTCAGGTTATATCGTGATGGAGCCTTGATGAGCTCTTGTAATCGAATAAGGCCTTAAAGAAAACAGAGGAATCAAAGAAAAGAAAATTATCAAAACAGGAACCTGAGTCGCTAGCAGAGCAACTTACTACAAACATTGAAAAATTTCTGAATTTCTCTCCTTTTTCAGCTTGCTGCAGCTGATACAGAGAAATGTATTTTAAAAAAAAAAAAAGTATACTCCATGTGCTTTCCTATCACAAGCCTTTCCTTAATCTTAGCTGACAGTAAGTACTTTCAGTTCATATCTTAAGACAAATTTTCCCTCATGGAACTATAATACCACTCCTCAAAGAAGAATTATTTTAATTCAGTTAAAGTGACATCCCAGACTAATTGCTTATAGTCAGACTAGATAATCTCTTAACTAATCTATTCAGTCTTGACACAAAGTTGTAGAACACTTCAATATTACACAACATCATCGTGTAATCCACGATAGTACTCAATTTTTCTTTTTTTGTTTATACAGGTAACAGCACAAAAGCAGCAGTGAAGAGGATGACTAATGCCTTTGTAGTCCTCTTCAATACTTCACAATTCCATTTTAGATTACTAAACTTTCACTATGAAAGTAGATGCAGTAATATTTTCCCCAAAATCTTCTTGTTCATACCAAGACAGCAAATGGTGTGATATAGAGACCATTGATTGGTCTGTGACCAATATTGAAAATTAGGTTGTTCAACTGTCTTCAAACAACAGGATAAAGACAGATCTTTCATAAAGTAGCAGTTTATTTCAGCACTAGCAAAAAAGATGTGCTAACCATCTTTTTGCATTGGAGGGTACTCTGCTTAATGGCAGTAAAAGAGTTACTGTTCTTATTGTTTCCAAACTACGTGCAGTTTGGTGTACACACTGAACTATCAAAAAAAAAAAAAATAGAACCTCTGCTTAGTATTTCCTCTAATCAGGGCCTCTAAAATTTGAGATAGCTCACTTTACTGCATCAAAAAATCTAATGGAAATTACTAATTATTATTTAATTATCATCACAGGCACATCATCTAATATATATACTGCATTTTGAATTATTCCTAAATATTCTTCCTGGTTAAAACTGAATGTCAAAGCTGCCTTGATTTCGTAAAAAATATGTAATAAAGCATGAAAACACACTACAGTTTCAGCAAGAAGTCGTGATAAGCTCTGCAATACAGAGACTTTATTTTTGTTTTCGCGCATATCCTTTTTCCAAAATACATTTTTTTTGTTAAATGACATAACACTCAAAGCCTTTAACAACATAATATTTCAACGAGGCTTTTGTCATGATGCTTTTAGACTGCAAAACATCCTTAGCTCTAATAATTTTCAACTGAATTAGACACATAGATAAAACATCTGAAAAACAAAATCAGACACTTATTTCATCATTCCACCTCTTTTGACCCTGCAAAGGATCGACATTATTTTCTTAATACTGCTGGAATTAGCTGGAACTGGAATTATAGCTTATTATATGAAATCTTCCCAAATTAAGACCTCAGGTTGTAAACCTGGTGTAGGAATTCAATAGATCTTTCAGGCCCAAAAGCAGCACTGAAATGGATAGAGGTATTTCTGAATCAATTCAAAGTTTTAAACAGTCCACACAAATGCATCTTGATTGAGGGATTTATGAAGAAGATAGAAACAGCAACTCTCAGGGCAACAGACCATTAATTTAGCTCTTGGTTGGCTGTGTAGGTCAAGCTTGCTATGCAGTTAATTTAAGAAATGTTTTGTCACAGGTCTACATCATGGATACAACATTTCATCACAGATTTTTGGTAATACTCCTAGAACACACATACACATTCAAACTGAAACAATTGTTCCTATAGCTAAATAACCTATGAAATTTCTAATTTCAGTGAAATATTTGTATAGGATCTTCATTAACAACAAGCATTGTGAAGAAATAAACCCAGAAAATTCAGTATGTGCTGATTATCTTCTTAAAAAACACAACGTGAAACATGATAGCATTTTTCTGCATAAGAGTATGCCAAAATTTAAGGTCAGAGCAAAATATTCTAGCTCAAGAAGGATGAAAAATAATTCCATATGTTCCAAATTATTTTTAATAGCTTACTTGAAACAGTAAATTGGAAACTTTTTAACAATAATTTTGACTCACATTACACTATAACTGGTGTGTCTAATTTTAGGTTGGTCTTGTTTTGCTTACTTCATATTTTTTTCCATTCTGCCTTGAAAAGAAAATAAAAGTCAACTTTAAAGAACCACAGAAACATCACTACACTTGTTGACAATCTTCAGCAGAGATGCTGAAGGCAGAACAGATATTATTTGACCTGGTCTCATAAATAGATCTCATCCATCCTTGCTAAGACAAAAAGAATAGAATATAGTGGCCTCCATGTAAATGGCAGATATGAGCCTACATGATTGTGAAAACAGTAATTTTAGAAACAATAATTTGAATAAACCTTGCCACGCTTACCTCAAATGCTATACTGGTATTTAGAGAAAATGAATCAACGTACTTAATTGAAACTTAAATGGATTTGATGCTTGATTTCCAAATGCCTCCACTAAATAAACATGAGGTATCTTAAAGTTGGACTGGATGATCCTGTAGGCCTTTTCCATTCTTGGTAATTCCATAATTCTTGATTCTATGATGTTCTCTTCACACTGGTGACAGGCGAGACAAGGGGAAACAGCCTCAAGTTGGACCAGGGGAGGTTTAAGTTAGATATCAGGAAAAACTTCCTTACAGAAAGGGTTGTTAAGCACTGGAATAGGCTCCCCATTGAGGAGGTGGAGTCACCATGAATGTGTTTAAACACTGTTTGGATGTGGTGCTTAGGGACATGATTTAGCAGTGGGTTGTTAGTTAGGATAGTATGGTTATGTTGCAGTAAGACTTGATGATCTTGAATGTCTTTTCCAACCTGAGCAATTCTATGATTCCATCTTGAAGAGTTGTATTTTTTGTTTTTTATTTTGTTTTTGCTTTGTTGTTAACTGAAAAGATCATGCATCTACTACAGATTATCATATTCAGATGATCTAGTACAACTGTTCAAAAGTAAAGTTTTGACATAAAACAATCTAGCATATACTACTGCCATTAATGACTCTATCAAAAATAATAGACAATACCATGACAGCAAAAACAATTAGGGTTGCCTCCAAGCCTGTCCAGTTCTTTAAGGCTAAAAACTTAAAGCAACTTGAATGTGTGCTCTTGAAATGAAAACAGTAAGATGATTTCAGACTGACATAAGGGTAGCATTTCAAAGCTGTGATTTTTTCAAAGGTAAAGTCCTGCCAGTTTCTCACTCGCTTTGATTTCTATGCAATTCCACTTAAGAACTCCAACAAATCTGGGACAGATAGTATGACACATTCCTGTTGAAAAGAAAAAAAAAAACCTGGCATTTGATACTCAGTAGTTAAATATGACCAAGAAGACAGACAGAAAACCATCCTTCTAAATAAAGTTACTTCAAATCAAATAGTGCTGCAAAATGTGCTGCCATATAAGCATCTGATATGCAAGCTGTCGAGTCTATAAACTAGAGACATAGATCTACTTGAACTATTACATCACGCTGAAAAAGTTAAAAAGAAAAAAAAAAAAGGCAGGTGAAGGGATGAAGCTGTGAAGCTGGAAAGGGGTGAATACAAATGTACAGGCCTTATAATTCTGAGAGATTCAGCTAGCAAAAGGGACTTTGGGAATGAGCTGGATTTGAACATACAAGCAATATTTAGTGGGAAAAGTGCTGCGCTGCACCAAACATCTGCTATAAACATTGATTCCTTGCAGTAGATCTTAACAACTGGAAGCCATGCTGAGTATGGGAGATCAGTCAAGACATCGTGAAGCTTGCAAAAACAGATTTATGCCATGTAGGAAAGAGATGACAATCAGTTTCACATGTCAGGAATCAGTATCTCAAGGGGAAAGTGTTTTTCTCAAAAAATTCAAATTCAGCATTTTTTAAATACCAAAGTTTAGAAGGAAATCTGATTGTTCTTGACTGCAACTGTTCTTTTAAAACACTGTTTACTTAGAAGGGCAAAGTACCTAACGTATTTGAAGTAGTTATACTGTTCACTGAAGATGAAGACAGTGAGGACAGTTAATGTTGGAAAAAAAATGTTAAAATGGAAGAAATGAAGGAAGAGGGTGGCTGCTTTTCTGTTACATGTCCATAGGCTCTGAAATTTTAGTAAGCAAATTCAGGGAATTATAAAGCAAACTGTTCCTTAATGTCTTGCAGAAACTATCAGAGGAACCTGAACATGAGCAAAGGGGGACAGAAAACCTGCAGATGCACACCTCTGTAGTGCACTGACTAGGTCTCATTGCTGGAGTAGTACAGGAATGCCTGAAAACACACGAATAGATATTTATGGCTTCATAACTGCTAGGACACACAAACTGTAATGTACAAATTTCTCAAAATATATTTTAAAGAAAAGGAAATTTGAAACACAATACTCTTGCTCACAATTTCTATGTATATCACAATATTTAATTCTAGTAACGTTTAATTCCAGTTAACATTTAATGTGTTCGAGCCACTGGTAGCATTCATTAAGTTCAGATGAATTATGCAGGGCACAAAATATGTTTCAGTCTATTAACTTTGGTAGTCCACTCAGCCACCCAGCGGGCCATCTGCTAACAAGGAATATTTGTTCATCCTCATCCATACTTAAAAAGCAATTCCACACTGGCATGAATTCAGCAGCTCCAGTTTGCCAGGTTCCCTTGGGAAGGCTGTCAGAAAGCACAACCCCAGGTGAGGCAGGGTGACCACTGCACATGCCCCCCAGGCACAGTGTATGACATGACAGGGGCAGTGATGGTGACATTATGTCATGGCTGGCACTGCTACAGTTGCCCTACAGCTTCATACTGCTGAGGAACGCCTCACAGAACAAAATCTGCATTTTGATGAGGATACCTGCATCTAATGCTTTTATTAGGCAAGAGCTCCACTGGGTGAAGTACTGAGAAAAAGCACGTCCTCACTCAGGCACTTCTGGGAATTGAGACTGAGTAAACATTTTGCAGGCCTGGATCATGCTTCAAAAGCAAAGTTGTGCAAATATAAATCAAAGGCTGAATGTCTTTCCAGACTGCATCTAGTTCATAAAGTGCAGGAAATCTAGCTCTTCCTAGAAAAAAAAACACCCCGAGCTCTCTCAGTAAAAGCAGCAGAATTAATAAGAAATACAAAAGCATGCAACTCTGTTTACCTTCTATCTACTACACATGGGAGAAGGCACTGGAATTGAAATATGTTGGAGGTTATTGTCCATGTGCAGCACAAGTTACAGATACTGCAGCAGGGCCTGGGGTTACACCATGACCCACCTGTTGGTAGTGATCACAAACATTTCTAGCCAGTATGCAGCCACCAAAAACAATGCAAAATCCCACTGGGTGCCAAAGAGCTCAAGTGTACTAGGGAAAGAAAGAGGCTACTACTTGGGGCTGGAGATGTGCTCTTGGGAAGAGGCAGCTCTGCACCTCAGGGAAGTCCAGTTGAGGAGGAAGACTGCAGCCCACAGGCACCCCTTGCCTGGACAGGATCTCCCTTGAAGGACTGTGGCTCAGAGTGACAGAAGTCATCATTAAGCAAAAAGCTATTAGAAACTATTATACATATCAACCCTCAACCTGTTGCAATCCAGGCATCTCATAGGGTAAATGTTGATGCACTCTATGTAAGCAGTGGTGAAAATGCACTATTTTCTTCCAGCCTTTATCCTCTCAGGGAAGGGAAAGTAAGGTAGTTAATGTAATTGTGTGTTTTATCTCCGGAGCAAAATCCTTGATTATAAGTTTGTATTTAAAAGTAATTAGGTAAAACCCCTGATGCTAGATTGTTTTGCCTGCAGTGCTTTCCAAGTATTCCAAAGTTTATTTTTTTCCCTTTTTTCCTCAGTTTGATATTAAGCTGTGGGTAATTATTTTTTGCCAAAGAAAAATGTACGCACTGAAAAGATATAATGTAAATGAACTTGAAATACAGCACCCAGGTCAAGCCGTGGACAGTAATGCCTTTCTCACTCCTTACTGTTGCTTATCACCTCTTCCCCCTGCATCCTAAAATCTCTAACAATGCTAAAGTAGTAGCATTGACAAAAAACAAAAACATATAAAAGAAACAAAGAAAAAACATGAACAAAAGCAAACATACATTCAGAGGATAAAAATGACATGTGGTTCAGAAGTGAACAGACTATCCACATATGATAAATTCTGCCACTGCTTTCAGCTCTATTTTCAACAGCTATAAGACATACTTTTCAGGATTTTCCCCAGTAGAAGTAGTATTTTTCAGTAACCAGAGTTCTCACTTGTTTAGTCTCTTTAGCATGTAGGCCTAAATACATAAAGTAATGCCAGACAAATTCCTTGCCTGCTTTCTTTTCCAAATATTGCCAAAATTTCTTCTGTATTTTCACTCTTTTCCTCATACTGTTATGGCCCATTTGTATAACTCTGACTCCTGAGAGTCAGGAAGGACTACTTCCTTCTTTGGCCAGTCATTTCTGGAACTCCAACTGTCTATATATGGTTAGTGCAAAAGGTAGTTTGAGATCAAATATGCATAGAGTATGTAGAGAGTAACTATAAATTTTATAAATTGAGTACTTTTAATCCCCAAGTAAATTTCATTTTAATCATTTGACATTAGATAAAACGGTCAGTCTGGTTATTTGGGATCAAAGTAATGAGCTGACAAATTCTGAAAAAACAGAGGAAAACCAACATTTTCAAAAGTATATAGCTCATCTGTAGTTAATCAGAAAAAGAAATATCAGAGTCTCAGATGAATAGAGAAACATCATATGAGAACTACAAAAACAGTGAACCAAAGGAGAAAAATCAATAGCTTTGCCACGATTTTGAGAAGTACAACACAAAAGCAAAGATTTTAGCCTGGATTGCCTTCAGTGTAAGTAATTTGTAATATAAAATAAAATACAGCCCTCAGGTAAAATACTGACTTCTAAAATAAATTAAAAAAATACAAAACAATTTTTGTCAGCAGGATCCCCCCAAAAATCTATTTTTTAACAGTATAGAAATAATTGGTGTATTTTGGGAATGTACTTCCTGCAGTTTCTTTCATGAGGGACACCTTTTTCCTGTCCCTTTAAACTCTCAATTCCTTCTTTTAGCAGCCACTGTGATAGAGTCTTACCTCTGAATGGCTGGAAAGAATGTGGTGTGAGTAACTCTTTTCAGAAGCTGCCATCAATTCATCTTTAAGAAGAATCCTGAAGGAGTAGTTTGTGAGCTCTCCAGCTGGCATCTTCCTCCAAAGAGATCAATCACATTACCTCCTCGACATGTTCAACTTCAACCAGTCCAGGAAGCAAGAGTCCCAAGTTTGTTTTAAAACCTGTGTCTCCAGCTCAGCAGTCTTGCAAGCCATTGCTACGCCACCTGGCCTGCTCATCAAACTATTTATCATTTGCATTAATGCTGCCTTTGTGCTGTACAGGAAGAATGCAAGCAAATGCACATTGCAATAGGCTGAACACATGAACCTTTTTCTGTACAAAGGAACAGTAATGCTCTTTTAAAAGCTACTTATATCTGCAGAATCTCAAAAAAAAAAAAAATCAAATTAATAATATACCACTTTGTTGAACTACGGGAATATTTTCGCTATTTTCAGCAAGTTGTTTCCTCTCACACAACTCTGTACCCTTCTTCTCTCCTGATGTTCCCCTGCTCAATTTTTCTGCTCAGATCTCAGGAAAATATAATTATATATTGGACTTTGATAGGAGTGTGGGTAAAAGAGAGGAGAATGTCAGTTTATTGTTCAGTGATAGCAGAATAGTTCATTGCTGTAAAATAATTCACAGATACTAAAATGATTCTCAGATATTGAACATTCTCAACAGATTGCCAATACACTTGCAAGATATAACTAATCTTTCTCATCCTCTGCATAAAAAAACACCTCTAGTGAAAAGATTAAAAAAATGTATCCTTGAGAAACTGCATCTGCTAGCAGGACTATATGAATAGTATTCTATGTTCTTGGATACAAGAACATAATATTGAAAACACCATTAAGAAAACCATAAAGAAAATATAACTGAAAGGAAGAGTTTAATCAACATTTTTCATTTATTCATATTTAGCCTATTTACTCCATTGAGATTAATTTACTCAGTTCCTGCAGCATAAAACATGCTTAAAATTGTCATCCATTATACTTAAACATACTTAAAGACAGTATCAAAATTGTGAAAAGTGTTCTTAATGGAGAATGAGCTTTAAGAAAGAACACTGCAGATACCTAATCCAGAAAAGTTTATCTTAGTGAAAACATAATCACTATGGCTCTTTGTACCAAATTTAGAGCTGAATATTTTAGTAAGACTTTTCTAATTTGCATTTAAAGCTTTAGGGAATAATCATAATGCTGCATGTGTGTGTGTGTGTGTGTGTGTGTGTGTGTGTGTGTGTGTGTGTGTGTGTGTGTGTATACACTTTCTATTAACTTATATTCTTACCAGGAAAATGTACTACATTACCAGTACTGTATCACTAAAAAGAAAAAAAGTATATGGTAACCAACTTCAGTAGCATTTTGGCCAAAGCAAATTCTATTTAACAAATCCTTTGTCAAGAAATATAGGTCTCCTATTTAGAAAAACTTGACCTGAAAATTTAGAAATTAGATTTATTAGGGTAAACAAGGATGCACAAATAAATCATTGTACTATTAGTATTTGACAGAATGAACTCTGGAGGTTTCCTTGGATGACAAAATTCCCTTCCAGCAAAAGAGTTTAGATGTATAGGCGTTCTTTCATCATCAAACTACCTTTATGTACTTACCATTTTACCAAAGCATACTTTGTGATCTACCACCTTGAATCTTCTCCACAAGAACTCTTGTGTAAGTCTTGTGTAATTCTTGTTTAAGTGACCCTAAACTACACTGATGTATTTTCCTATACGTTGCATTCCAAGCTTCACCATTCACACACATGGTCTTTCAGTGTAACACACATAAAGAATGTAAAATGTTTCCAGACCATTAGTTTATTAATAATTCAAATTGGTTTTTGTTGTTGTTGTTGCAGTTTCAGAGTTAGCTTACTTTCAAGAGAAAACATTTTTCAAAAGTTTTTTTTTTTTTTTTATGAAACCATGTCAGTAGCTGAAGAATAATTTTCAGTTTAACTAGGTAATTCAGTTGCCCTAGATGTAAAAATCATTGAAAAAGAAGACCAAGGATCTGACTCCAGTAGTCAGATATCCATTGGGATACTCTCTGTATATTACTTAATTTTTTGTGTCTTAGTATCCATTTTACTTTAGTGCTCTTTCATCAAGAAGTACAAGTACAATAAAATAATCTTCTTTATCCTTTTCCTTAAATAAAATAAGCTAAGCACTTAAGAGCATGTATGTTTGTACATATGTTTTATAGTTAGTTTCAAACAGCTGATCCCAGTTCAAACTGTTTCCAAGAAAGGGGAAAAAAAAAAAAAAAAGAGAGAGAAGGAAAAAAAAAAGCAAAAAATCTCTTCACATAAAGATGTTAGAGCACCATAGTGAAAAAGGCCTATAACACCTCCCACATACTTTCACTGGAGGGATCAAAGCAAATGTTCAAGTTCAGAATAGACCTTAAGGTCATGGAATTGTCTTGGTCACCCAAAGAAGATGAAGAAATTTTTTTTTTTTAATACTCTCAGAGTACTTATCTGCAGCACACAGCAATTTAAGGAAAAAAAAAAAATCCTTCACTCACCTCCACACTTAGAGCACTTTAATATAATCAAAAGCAATAATATGATTGAAGAAAATAATGAATATGTTAAGACTTTGCTATGGTTTTATGATTTTTGGTTATTGGTATTCCAAACCAGCCTGTAAACTGTTCACAGACTTTTAGATTAGATTTGTCTTTTTTTTTTTTTTTTAACTGTCCTGCAACATGTGACATTTCCTTATGCATGCGGTTCTATTATTTATCATAAGACTGATTTAAAATATCATTGTAGTTCAGTTTTGTGGTTGTCAAATGAACATGTTCTGAAAGATTTAGCAATAGATGACAGCAATGACAATTAACAATCCAGGGCAATTCAAAAGAATTCTTGTAATACTGGAAAGTATGATTTCTCAAGTGGCTGACATCTATGAGTAGTGTGGTTTAATGAGGGTAAAAAGCATAAAGAGATCTACTGCAGTCAAAGGACAAAAGTCTTTTGTCAGAGCTGTCAGAATCAATGTAAAAAGCAGCAGGAGAATAAGTTTAGCCATTTCCAGCAAAACTTAAAAAGAAATATCTCCTGTAAATCTGAAGAGGCTTGGCAGAAGAAAAAGCATGCATGAACACTCTAACCTGGACATTACAGGTAAGTACATTTATTCTTGAAGACTACAGCAGATAATTTTTTGCTACATAAATTGATAAGAGTGCAAGAGAGAAAAACAATCTGGGAACAAAACTAAGATGTACAAAGGTAGGGTTATCAGATCTGAGACTGATTAAGAGCAATTGAGCAAGGGCTTGATACTATAGGTGCATTTCACAGTGTTCCACCAACCAAAGACAAAATGTGTTAATACTGATGTAGGAGTGAAAACATGGTTAAATTTGGGGAAATCAGAGTTGTTTTTTTTTTTTTTTTTTAAATTAAGTCACATGTAAAACATGAGATTGTATCTCCATTTTCCTGTTTTCATTTTTAGACAAATTGTTCTGCCTTTCACACTTTTTTTTTCCATTTGGAAATAGAGAGTAAAATGTAGCAGAATTCAAGGAGGAAAGAAACAATAATTCTGATCATACATACCCCAGCCAGCTCTCTATAAAATGTAAATACTTATGTTTATTCAAACCTACAAATATTTGGAGTACATTCATTGACACCCCAAAGATTACTGGAAATACAGCCTTCTTCTGTTAATTAGGCTTAAAGAAAAATTCTTTAAAGTGCTTAATATTAGTTTTCTTTTATATTGAGGCAAATAATTTATCTTGTTCCAGTAAGTTCAAATTCAATTCTTGGCAAAAGAACAAGGAGTCTCTGGTACATGTTTTCCTGAAAGACAAGCTGAACTCATGCATTATGTTTAACTTGATGATATTTAATTTTCCTTTCAAATAATTAATTTAAATCTCCAAGGAATTGTCCTCAAAGAACAATGCAGGTCCATTTGTCAAAAAGAATAACAGTATTAAAATTCTTTCTTTTCAGAAAACTAGATTAAGTAGTTCTTAACTTCCAAAATACTTCGAAAGTGAAATACTAACTTCACAAAATCCTCTTTACATCGGATATTTTCATGTAGCATCACGAAAAATATTTTTGAGCTTTATCAAATAATAATACAAGAAATTTCTTAGAAAAAGAATATACTACATCAACTACACCTAAATACCATAGTCAGGTTTAACACAGAATTACTAATTAAATGTTTACATGAAATTACAGTGCACAGCACATGAAACACTTTGTATTGAAAAGATACTATGCAATATGTAAACAGTCTAGAAAAATCTCTTCATGCTCCAAAATCAGATAAAAATATTAGCAATTTTGCAGCCCTACCAAACCTGATTTTTTTTTTTATTTAAGGACTAAAAAGAACTTATCCTCAAAGAGAATTTTCTGTAAAATTGGGGATGTCTTTATCCAAATGCATTCCCTCTCTGATTCAGTGACAGAGCAGATGTGGAACAGAATTGCATGCAACTCCAGCTGATATGCATAAGAAGCCTGAAGACTCCTTTGTTTCCCTCATTTAGATATTCATTCAATTCACTCCATTAAAAACATCAAAAAACTGATTATTGATTGATAATGCACAAATTGAAATGCACAGAAATATTTACTTTTAACATGCTGTGACAAGCTATCCTATCCCGCTCTGAATCTTTGATAAGTTTTATATACAAGTCTATTTATTTCCAGGGAGGATACCCACCCAGACTGTCAAATACAGCCAGGTGAATTCTGCATCTGCTTCAATGAGCTAGAACAAATGCAATCTAAAATTGCACAAAAGAGTATAAATACATAAAAGACCACCTAGATACTGTTTTTGTATTACAGACAGCTAATATTAATCCAATTTGAGGAAAAAAATATCAATGCAATAAGTCAATAGCAATACAGTATCTCTAAACATTCCTTTAATAGAGGCATTAGACAGCATCAGCTTTACACAAGTCAGAGGAAGTAGTAGTGTTGGGACTAGTCATGATAGTGACTTAAGAGCTCATGGTTACTTGTCATTTTTGTTTTGTTCTGTCTAGCAAAGGCAGTAAGAGAAAATAGCCACTTAAGAAAAAAAAAAAAAAGCAATCCTGGAGATGAAGATTCCACAGTCTTACAAGGATACATTTTATTCTAACCTAAATGTTTCTAGATAAATCATTTCTTATAAAAATGTCCATGTCTCTATAACTATGCCATGAGAAACAGTATAGGATTATTATTATGTGGTTTTTCCTTTGCATGACTTTCTATTTACTAGATTAAACCTAATCCCTTTTAGTTTTTTCTACCACATAATATATTCATAAGCTTCTAATCTGATAAACCTTCATCTTTCTTCAGACAAAACTATTAAGAAAAATTAACACAATTTTTGCTTTCTCAAGTATTGCAACTTGTGAGCTTAATGCCTGCACATGTAATTTTTATGTTTAAAGTAGAATGTGTACCCTGTAAATATGTCCTTTCAGTTTTGCTATAAAATCATAACCAATCTACAACATTTAGAGTTTTACTGTTCTTCTTTCTTTGCATCCATGTAGCAGGGATGCATGAGGATACTATTTCTCTAATATGCATAGAAGTAAGCAACTTAGAACAGTGTGACTTTCTGAAACCTGTATATCTACTGCAATTTCCTTACCTAAAACATAAGTTGACCAGTCAAAGGAGGAAATTTTATATTATTTAATATTTATAAAGTTAAATAGAGAATTACTCATCACCTTGAGACCTTTAAAGTATATTAATGTAAGCACTGCAGCATTTACCATGGACAGAAATTCATGGGGCAGGCCTATAAAATAAAGAAAGAAATATCACTGTATCCTACCCAATTTTGAGTAGATTCCAAGTAATTACTAGGAACAGAAGGGTGAACCTAAGGAACCAGGACAAATGCACTTCAAAGCTTGGATAAATGTCTAACATGGAATAAATCTAAGTTTTTCTAACTTTTCCAGACTATAGAACTTCACCACCTATCACCCATGACTTCTCAAAATGAAATAACTAAGACATCTAAAATTACATCTTTTTTAAGTGTTTAATAAGTCTCTTGCTTGAGTGATTTGAAAACTCAGGACATTTGTCAACTTTTGGTTTGTTTTACTCAATTTCAATATTATTTAAGAAGCTGTAAATGAATGTTTCTCGCTTTAGACTTCAACTGACTTAGTCAGCAGAAATTCCAGTTTTAATGACATTCACTTTTTTAAATTCAATATATTTTCTCATTTATTAAAAAGAAAATAAGTCTGCAAGAATAAAAGATCATTTTCCTTTCCCAAGCAGTTCTTCACCATCAGAAATATCAGAAGAATCTCCCACACACATGCATTCAGTATTTTAAATGTTAAATATTTCAGTATACATTCTAAGAATTTGCAGCCTTTCTAAGAATATAATAAGAGCTGTGTCCTTCTGTACTCCTCTTTCCTGTGAACATGTAATGAGGAATATTTTTTGAGATGAAACCTTTGCCTTTTGTTAGTTTTGTTACTTGATTCTAAGGTAAGGAAGTAAGAAAAAAATCCTCCACTTCATATTTCAGTCATTCATTTGGATTTTGATCCACAGAAATTACACGGCTGGTCTCTGCAAATGTCTCCTATCGTAATGTGGATCATTGTGCTGCCTAGTTTCATTCAACACATCTCTCTCTATTTCTGCATATTATCTGTTCTTGTACAAACTTTACCCTTGTATATAAAATTTACAACCATGAAATACATTCTACTGCATGCCTACAATGTCATTTTGTAGGTTTGTTATTATGTATCTCCAAGATTAAAGTCTTGTTTCCTACATTTAGGTAAAATGCACTGTCATTATATTGGATGTCAAGTTTTCAGTCCAGCATTCTCATTTTCTTTCTTCTTTCTCATTCTGCTAAGAACAGGCACACATGTTTTTACAAAGAACAGCTTTTCACATAAATTAGGGGTTACTCAACTCATTTACATAAAAACAGATACGAGCAACCTTTTTCAGGCCATTTCACTATGTATCCTTGCTTTTTTATCTGTCTGATCTTTAAAGTTTCTTAAGCATATAATACTTAGATAAAAATTTTCTTCCTGATCTCAAAGATTTACTTTGAACCTGTTGCAAAATTCTTTCCTTAATCTTTTAACAATGTCACCCACTTTCCATCACCACGTACCCACTTTCTGCAAGACATTCAATTTCATTATAAATTTGCAATAATTGGAAATTGATAGTATGGAAAAAACATCCTCAAGATATAGCACATCAGGAAATAAGATGTGGGAAATATAGAAATAAGATAATGTGAATTTTTATGCTGGTCCCAAGAAGGTAAAAATTTTATTTACAAATCAGTGCTACTAATATATTATTCTAAAAAACATCAACAAAATCGCATCCTTTTCCTTCATTTGATTTAAAGCACTGCATTCAGCATTGAAGACCATCAGAAAACATTTTCATTTCTGAACCCATTTTTCAGGCTTTTAGTTTGGCTTCTGTTCATAGATACAACAGATTTTTGGTGTTTATACTCATTCACTCAAGACCAAAACAAATGTTAATTAAGAAAAAATCTCAAAACTCTGTTTACATCAACTTGATCTGCATAAAGCATTAGTTGCCAGTACAAGTGCCAGTATAATTTAAAGGTCCCAGCATCTAACCATTCGTGTATACTTTGCTTTGGAATACTTTCGGATGTACAGACTTATTTAGAATTTATCTGCCCTATTTTTCTTAGAACAGATTGCAATATGCACTTGAAATTTTGATATTTTGAAGAAGATACTTTGCCGTTTTGAGATCAATTAAAACTATTAGATCATGCAGCAGGTGAACACACCGTCATTTTCCCCCTTTTCTCTCCTAAAGACAATTGACTGTAGCAAACCAGTAAACTGAAAAGACTTAATTAGTATCCAGGGACAGTTTAGTGGTATTTAATTAACTATAAATTACTCTAAGGGGAAAAAAAAAAAAAAAATCCTAACTGATCTCTGGTTAATTCCTGACAGATCTTTAAGGAAAATTCTAGTTGAAAGGAACATACTTTGCAGTTTAGAATGATCACAGGAAGCAATACTTGTCTTCAGACTAGCAAAATATATATATATATATATATATATATATATATATATATATATATATATATATATATATATATATATATTCAAGAGCCTGATTCCAATTTTTAGTTTGTACAACAGATGGACTAAATGAAAAATGTCTCATAAGAGTTAAGATGAAGGGAAAAAGGAAGACATAGAAGGAAGCAGAACATAGATACTGTTTGAAGCCAAAAAAAAAAAGCGCAGAGATTCACAGGAGATTCAAACAGAGATTCACAGGAAAAGGAGACAAACTATTTTTCCCTGAAAGAACAGACTCAGCTAACCAACTTTCACCATGCCCTAAGATAGTACCAGGCCAGTACGTCTTTCATAATATTAACACCTTTGCCCATCCTCTGAGCATTTTTGTTCCTTGTTGTAACAGACTGAATCTTTTCTTACTGAAACTTTACCGAGAAGTAACATTCTTACTAATTATTACTTCACCACATTTGTAGAGTCTTGACTGTTACTCTTTACTCTGTATTCAACCTGACCTTTACTCTCTCTAGTGTTGCTGATTATATCGCTTTAGAAGCATCTCTGTTCCCAGTTTCAAAAGGACACGACCTCCATTCTTTCCTGTGCGAAGTTATCCTGTTTTCTACATTACAGGATCCTGAACATTGGAAGCAGGTCTCCTTCAAAAGCCATTCTGGATATTTTAAAATTAGTCTATGAATGATTTAAATAAAAAATATTTCAAATATATGTAAATAAAAATTTATAACCATTTAACTAAATCACAAATTACTTTTCCACTATTCACTTGATTAAGATTTGAATATTCCTTTTTACCTCCGGTCTTATTTCAAAGCAAGAGTTAAAAAATAAAATAAAATAAAAAATTAAAAATGAAGTACATTATTTTTTCCTGTAAGCCTGTAATGCTAAACTTGAAACCAGAAGTTTGATTGTGTCTTTGGTAATATCAGCCAAACTTCTAGAAAGACAGCCTCTGAATTCCACTGATTGTGTTCTTGTTTTCCATCTCTGTTTCCTCCTCACCATTTACTAGCTGTTGAATCATCAACATCATCAAAAACCTTCTTTTTCACAGAATTATGAGAAGGGTTTGTCAGAGTCAATTTAAAAACAATGGAAGAAACTGTTAACGCTTCCATAATATTAAATCTCTCATCTGGCTAAATGACTTCCTTGTATCCTCCATTACAGACAGATTTTCCTCTTACCAGCTGGTAGTTCTAACCTCCAGCAGACAAGCCTCAAATTGGACAAGTTTTTTGAAATTTCAAACCAAATACCACTGCCAGAGCAAACCAGAGGTTTTAGAGTGAGGTTAAAGGAACGGTATCAAATTGGGGTATTTCTGATGGAAATTCGGGAGTTCATTTTTAAATGATGTGAATCATCTGCAAAACAAGCATCCACATTTCCTCCACTTTCAACTCATGAGAGCCAAAACCAGAGTTCCTTCTGTGACTCTCTGAAAATGCAGTTACCAAAATTCCAAACAAATATGGCAACTATTTTCTAACTTAGCTAATATGCCAAGAGCAGCACTAAAATGTAGCTGTCCTATTTGACCAGCCAATCCATTACATCTTTCAAGTTATCATCTTTTTCTTCAGAAACTGAGTTTTAAATAAAATCAGAAGACATAGCTGTTAGCAACCGTGAAGATACTGAGGAAAATGCAGATAGAGTGTGACAGATTTATTGACAGTTGCAATCTCAAATACACACAATTCAGCATGTGAAGGATAATTATGAGAATACTTATGCTAACAAATCTGCGTTATTTGTTACACTCTACCTTGCCAATGGAATTTCTTGTAATTAAGCTTTCTTAAAATAAAGCTGTAACAGTACTGACACCCCTCATTCTTCTTGTATGCATGAATATATATTCATAGAATCATATCTGCACCTAGTTGCATGATTTAGTCTTACCAGTGCTGTCATCATAAACAACAGTAACTGTTTTCCACTTGAAGAACTGCACAAGGTCAAGGATGGCACGGCTGAGTGAAGAGAAGTCTGGATAGAGGCTGACATAGAAGGAGTCCTTGTTGTCTGACACCTGATGTTTCCAGCGGGTCTGGATATGTGGAACACCCAAAGCATTGCAGATTGATTGTACAGCATTAGCTGAGGAGCTATGGGATGGTCCGAAGATGGCAGCTACCCCAAGAGATAGCTGATCGCAGGCTGAAGAGAAGACAGAAGTCTGTCAATGATGAGAGGAAAGAAGGCAGTGTGCCAGAAGGTATTGCACAATTCATATTAAATAAAAGGTTCTCCATGAAATATAACTTTACTTCTGAGAAAACTCCTTTCTTCTGTAACACACAGATTTCAACTTCTGAATACATTTCTAAGCTTTCACTGTGAGCTGATGAATAGCAACACAACTTCTAAATAGTGCTCAGCTACATTTAATAAATACTTCTATGTCAGTGGAAGTCACAAAGGCCAGCAATTGTGTATAATTGTGTATCTTGTCTTTTTTATTTCCTACAGTATGCTCCAGCATTATCTTGCAGAAGATGAGTTGGCACATTGCAGAAAGAAGCCAGAAAAATTAAGCAATACTGGAGACTAGTTTCTCAGTCCATGCCCTGCTCCTGTTCAGATCACTGCTATAGACATAACTTTTATGAGCACACGGTTCTGAAACTCAACAGATTCTGCCTTTCTAAGGAAACATCTTATTTGGTAGAGAGAAGTAAGGGAAAGTGTCTCCATAATCCAATATGAATGTGTTTATATGAGGCTAGATTACTTAGTATTTTTACACCACTGTTGTTGTCCCTCACAACTAAGGAAACAAGCAGTAGAAACACATTTTACTACATTATTTTTCCTCAATAAGTTGAAATTAATTTTTTCAGTTGTGCCATGTCTGTCCTTTTCAGCATGATTAAAAATACTACAAGTCTTCAAGAAATCATGCTGGCACACCTTTTTATTCTTGCAGAGCATCAGTGGTTTAAATGAACTTCTCATATACACACAAGATCTCCACTGTATTACTAAGCATCGGATTAAGGCCTAAATGACTAGCCTGATAAAAAAACATTTATGCTAATATTGCCCTTCCTAAGAGTGATCAACAAGCTTTATGCAAATGTCAGTAAATGGGATCACTAACAACAGCAATAGCTACCAGATGGCTTTTCAATGGGCTTTTTTTTTTCTTTTTTTTTTCTGTTTCTGTGATTTGAATAATGCAATGCTTTCACATGTGATTTAATACAACTCCATCAGATGCATACCAATTTTCATAGTGCACTGAAGGATATTTTGTTTGCATTCACATTACTCTTCATTGAAACAGTATCTTGGAAATATCATCTTGCTTTCAGGTTGCTCCTTCATACAGTAATTTTAAAATCCCATTGATATTTAGTTTGTCTTCAGCTTAAAAAGTATTTGTTAGTAAGAGGTTTTAACAGGCTGTTTTTTGATGCAGCACCTGCCTGGTCACTAGTGGACAAAATCATTAACCACGGAATGAGTTAAATGTTTCAATCTCACAGTTAAAACTCTGCTTTGGAGTCATCATAATAAAATGAACCATTTTAGGCTAGCCTTTAGCCTTCGATTCTGGACTAAAGTACCTCTCAGCATCAATATGGTTGGCTGTGAATTGATGAAGCAAAAAGCAATGAGTACTAAAAAATTACACAGATTTTGATACAGCATGACTAGTTAAAAATAAAGATTTGCATTCTCATGAAAGATGCAAACAGGAACAATAAATATATCCAATCAATTACATTTTGTAATTCTAGTATCAGCTACTCCATTCTATCAATAGTTAGCAATAGTAAGGTTAGCTTGCAATCTCCAAGCAACCCCTAAGTAAGGTCTAGAAGTAGAGTTGTCATCTCAGAAGATTGTTAAAAAATTAAAATTTCAGAATAGATTTCTTCACTTTTTATTAATTCAGGAACGAGGACAAATTATTCAATTAAATTTCACAAGGCAGAATGCATTCAAATCAGATAGAAGATGGGGACAGAATTAAGGATTTGTTTACTATTGGCTGAGATGGAAAGAGCAGCCTCTCAGAACATTCTTTATCTCATCAGAATAACTATTCAAAAAAACCATTAAAGAAATAGCATACTTCCTTTCTCACTCTCTGCTACAAATAAATTATTTTGCTAGGCATAAATATTTAGTCTATAATATTTTTCATGTATCAAAGCACCTCAGAAGAATTTAAATGCTTATTTCCATACAGAGAGACTGTCTATTCTCATATCTAGCAACAACAGCCTTATACTAAAATGGTTAATTTGAGAAATAAACAATTAGAAAGATAAACTTGACATGTTGCAAATAAAAGGCAAAAATATTTATCATTTCTAAATTTATTTTTAATCAGGATTGTATTCCATTATAAAGACATACTTCGTATACATCTGCACTGACATAGCAGATTTTCCCTAGCTAGCATTTCTAATGTAGCATCAGAAGTTTTCATTCTACTTAGCAAAAAAATCTCTTCTTGTTTTTCAGTTAGAGTGACACATTGAGGACCAGATCTCTGTGAAGATTTAAGGTCCAAATCTCTCATAACAAATACAAGTTTACCTTTTCTTGTTAAGGATTCATATGAATCAATCGTATAAACAATCATATGAAATTTGCTTTTCGATTTATAAAAAAAATCTACCATTAAACACTGTGTAATACCATGCAAAATTTAATTCAAGTTCTGTCACAAAGTTTTGGGTTTTCAATCAAAAAAGGACATATAGGAGTTACTGGGTTTTCAACTTTCTGCAAAAAGGCAGTGATGCAGTATAACTCCCATGTGGCATCACCGTGTTTTAGACCAGAATGTAAAGCAATAGCTCATAACTTCAATTGTGAGAAGCAAAGATCTGAAAGTTTAGGAAAAAGTGTTCATAATATTTTATAATCTTGAAAATCATCTGAACTGATGCTTTTACATTTATCTGGTAACAACAATCTTAAACAAAGGCTTAATTTTCAAGCTTATTTTTATGCTTTGTTCTCATCAGATAAGCAAAATTACAACTACTTGCTCTCTTTTGCAACACAAGCCTGATAAAATATGCCAGTCACACATATGCTAAAGACATTTTTGAAGATGCACTTAAAGTGATGGAATACCTAAAATTTAATTGGAGCCTTGGTAAATATCTGAGAATGAGATTTTAGCCATGAAGCCATAAAAAAATTCACATTCAGATTTTGAGCACCTTAATGAATGAGAGGGTTTTGTAGACTTTCCTCCAGTAATGTTGGAAATGTGCCTGATGGCATACAGACTTGACTACACCACTGAAGTCTTAGCCTTTTCCAAGATCATTGCAAGTTAGAAGCACTTGGCATTTCCCAAGGAAAAAAAAAAAAATGGATGGGGAAATGTAAATGTTTTCTGACACCAGAAGATCTACTCTCAAAAACACCTTAATCACAAAACTCAAGAAAAAGAAATTTCAGATTTCAAATGTTTAAAGAAATAGATTTTGGACAGGGTAGTGGGAACATAGTTGACATAATGTAATTTTCGAGCAGTTACCATTACAGCTTTCAAGGGGCAATATTTAAAACACTTCTTTAATGTCAGCTACAACCTTGTACAATGTCACTGCATATCTTTATAGACAGACCTTTTTCAAGTAGTTAAAGCACATGAGTTTTAGCTGCTAATTAAAGAAATTAAATACACAAAGAGTTACCTTTTTTGGATGCTTCAAAACTGTCATAGAGATTTATCTTTTGGGTGTCATATGTTAATGTAGTGTTTGGCAGAAGAGTTCTGTTTCTGTTGATTGTGTTCACAGCAAATCTGAAGGCTAATTCTTCTGCTCCCATTGGACCAGATTCCACACACTCAAAAATACCTCCTGGTGGTGAGGGAGAGAAAGAAAAAAAGAAAGAAAGGAAAAACAAAAAACACTAGTAAGCCAAAATGGCATAAAAGAACAATTTCATTATTATTTTGGAAAAAATTCCTCTGGCCTATATATTGGATATAGATATTCTTAACCTAATAAATCTGATATCGTGCAATTAGTGTAAAATATCCCATGATTTCAGTGATATTTGGGTCAAACAATAACCCAACAGCAGTATGTATTAATCAAACTTACCTTAAAGAAAATAAGTTGAGTGTTTTTGCTGTTGTTGTTTGGGTATTTTGTATGCTTTTTGTTGTTTTTATTTTAAAGACATCCTCTTTACTAGTACAAATAAAACCACTATGAGAATATAAAATAATCACATTATTTAGAAGTGTAGGGACAAAGAACATGAAATTATTATTTTACATACTTAAACCTGAAAAACTGCATTCACAATTTCTAGATCATAGGTACGTAGAAGGCAAGATTTCTGGAGTCTTGTTTTCTACTGGTCTATGCATTATATAGTATCACAAAAAAGATAAGAAAGTGTAAAGTTCATTGGAAATGCAGTTCACAAAGAAGAATATTAGCAGGACATCTCAGATTGTGTCAAGAAAATTTATACACATTTTAGCCTGTGTACCTGAACATATGTATACATGTTGAGCAGAGGTTCAAATTGTACTCATCTGCACTGAGCTCAATGTACACACTAATCTTAATTTCAACAGATAGAGGATTCAACTACAGTCCTCATAAAGCTCAATCACATGTAGAAAGCATCCCCAAATGGACTGCCAGAGTAGGACACACCTAAAAGGACAGGCAATTTCTAGAACTGCCTTAATCTTATACGAACCAAACAAGATTGTTATATATCAGTCTTTCTCATCTTGTAATAAGATATCACTGCCCATGAAATATAAATTAACATATAAGTTGCAATAATAATTTATTCTTTGTTCTCAAAAGGCCAAGAATATGGTGTCAATAAAAGTAATCTGAAAGTATGTTCTTCCCAAGGCATAGAATGCCTAAAAAAAAAAAAAGTCAGCATCACTACTGCCCTTTCTGTTCTTTTGTTAATGGTATCTGTGAATAATAGTAACTAGGACAAGACAGGGATTACATCACTGCAAGAAATGTTTTTCATTTATTTTCTCCTAATGTGTACGCATTCATTTTGAAAGTTATGTGGCTACCTGGCTTTGTATTATCTAAAAAAGTCTTAATCCTGGTTTCTCAGAAAGAAACTCTCAGCATCGAAGTACGTAGGAACTGAAACCAAACTTTGCAAACAACCAAACAACCTACATTTGGAAAAAGTCCTTGTTGAGCATCCAACTAGACAAATCATTTCTAAAGCAGAAATAATGTGTATTAAGTTATTAACTCCTTCCCTCTCATATATTATTAAACACAAAATGGCCTTTCAGATTTCTAACCTTTTGATTCATCCAGCCTGTTTCTCAACAGAATATGGAGAACAGGTGTTAATTTTTATTTTATTTTTTTTCCCAGCACTTAAGTTCCTCATGAGTGCCCTAGGGACAGATGCTCGACAAGTATTAACCACTGAAATGAGACTTGTCAAATAACTATTTTAAAACTAGCATTTATAGGAGAGGCAAACATTTAAGAACAATCCAGATATAGCAAGGAATGATTCACCTGATTAAACATATAAGAATATATATAATAGATAGCCAATATTAACAGTAATTTGAAGCTAAAAAGAAAAGGCAAATATGAACTTAGTACATTTTAAAACTGAAAAATTAACCATATTTGTTTAAACAATAATATGCCATTAACATGAGAGGCAATCTGTTTTTTGAATTTAATAAATTATTCGGGAGAATGTAATCTGGTAGAAAAGATTTTTTGCTGTTTATGGCTTATAGTGTCTAAATATTATAAATCAAGCTATGATATTTAAAAAAAATGTTGCAGAAAGTTAAAAAAAATAGTGGATGTGTGTTTAATATAGCTATTAAGACACAAGAAAAATTGCAAAAAGTTACCATAAATATAATCAGAATTAAGACAGATTTTATAGATTTTCTTAGAGACTTGGAAAACACTTGTTCAAAGAAATTCTGAATAAATAATATCACACAGTAAAAAAATATGATATCCTAAGCAACAAAGGATTTACAAAGAGAAATATGCAATACAGTGTACCTTTCTTCTCTCTGCAATTTTTACACTAGAATCACAGAATAATTTAGGATGTAAAGAACCTTCAAGATCAAGTCAAACTATACCAACTCTCAACAAAACAGGACAAACAGTAGTTTTGATGGCCACTGCCCTTCTTAATTGCTTGGTTTCTAATCCCTATGAGAAGCACAAGGTCACACTTGACTCATGAGTGGTGTCATCCACTCTAACTTGAAACATTCCACTCAGAAAAGGGACCCCAAGCTTCCTACCTGAATTTTTGCTAGCCTTGTGATATTCACTACATCTTTCACATTCTGTGGCTGCAGCTGAAAACAAGAGCACCTTCTGCCTTACTTCAACAGCTAAACTAGGCACTGCTGGGCATGCATCATAGAAGACTTGTTTCTTTGCTCCTCCCAGGGCACCTGCCACTGGTTGCTAGCAACCAGAACCTCTTGGGCTGGGCAGACTTTGGTCTGAACCATGACATCCTGGCTTGGCTATACACCACAGTTTTCCTGGAGAAACATGCTGCAGCTCTAGGACCAGCACCAGGGAGGAAGGGGTCTCCATTTCAAGAGAATTCTGATTTGCCTGTGCAAAGTCATGACCCCCAGTCTGAGAAGTGCTTGGGATGGAACTGGACCAGAGAATGGCTGAGAGCTTTGCCACTGACAAGTGCCCTGCAGCAAAAAGCACATGGCGCTTCAGCAAAACAGAGCCATGGAATACAAGTTCTATACTCATTTTTTTTTTTCCATTGAAAGATTTTCTTCCTTAATTTATATTTGCCTGGAACTCAATACAATCTTGCTCTTTTATTCTTGTATTTTTCATTCTCCTCATCTCAAAGTCTTGAGATAGGGGATACCTTGTCAAAGATGCAACCAGGATATCTAAAATAAAGATGGCTTTGTCCTCCCATATTCATGTAATTCTTAATGGGATTGATAGTCTATCACATAAAAAGACAATTTTATGAAAATGCCAAGGCCCCTAACTTCTGTAAGTGGCAACAGCATGTATAATTTCCCATGCGCTTCACTAAGCGTTTTCTTCTCTCATTCACACGTTTTCTGTCTTCATGATAAATACACCCCCTCAAAGGTGGCAACACATGGTCTGTCTTCATCAAGGTAAATTTCCATTCCTAAGGAAAACAGGTAGAAAGAACAATCTGTTTCTGTCGTGCTGATTAGAGTATTTTCCTGGGAGGAAGGAAAATATAGCTTGTGGTTACTACTTTTTAACATTTTATGCTAGATGGATGTTGAATTAAAAATAAGAACCTTAGAATATAATTATGCCATATAATTGTTTTCTATCAGTTTCTAACTTGAACAATGTCAAACTTACAATTCAGTTTCAGGGTATTTCTATGTCTGCTGAAGCAGTGAGGAATTAATATCACATAATTTAATACTTTGGATGCTGAAAGAGTTAGGTTCAATCTTAATCTGTGCACTAAAAGCATTGAATCATTATGTTCTTAAAATGCACCATGTCCTACTAATACGCAAAATGGCTGAGAATGCCAAGCTCCCCTGTACTAACTAGAAGCTGCTAACTTTGACCAACTTAATACTGCATTCAGGGTATCACAGTTTTTAATTAATCTACTTGAATTTTGTGTACAACTATGAAGTTGCACACTTACATAGAGCAGAAATTTAGGCAGAGACACATCTACATTCTAAATTTCAGAATGTAGTCATAAAATAACAATTCCTTGTTCTCCAGACAAGAGTTCCGTTAAGTATATGTGGAAGTCTATGTATGTATATTTTCAGTATGCTCAGCAGAGACACAAGTATGTATGAGCTCTGGCATTGATAGAAATGGGAACATTCAATAGAGTGCTTCCTCTGTTGTTGCATGAGATACACTTGAAACCTAATACATAATCATCAACTGCCTTGGTCTTACTCCTCTGTTCTCATTTTTATTACTGAATATGTAAACAGTAGCAATAAACGCTGAATATTTTTAAATAAAATATTGTATATAAAGTACATCTACTGGCTTAATACTGGGAAATAAATCAGAAATAACACTAGATTTTTTTTTTAAAAAAAAAAAGGAAAGCAAATGAATATAAAGGATTGTCTTTGCACTTTTTGTACTTCAGCTATACTTTATTGTAGAAGAGAACTTGTTTCTCAAATCAGTTATAGTGTACTGAGTCATGCTGCTCCCTCCCAAGAAATCTTTTTCCTCTATTTCCAATGGACCTTGTATTCAGGATAGCCTTATTAGTAATCAAACTGAGGAATGCGTTGCATTGTTCTCAGATAAGCAGACAGGAGAGTCATAAATCTTGCCATTGACATGTGGAGAGTCAGCCAAGCCAATGCCTATCTCTGCCTAACAGCTTGAAAAAAAAAAAAAAGTGTTGGGGTTAGTCTTATAATAATAACCACATTCAGACCCATAATAGGCAGAAACATGGGTCTTCATATACAAACAACAGAATATCCTAGAGGTAACATGAATTTTTTTTTGCTACCTCACAACATAGAGAAAATTTTAAAGAAGTAGTTTAGCATTTAGTAGTTTAGCACCATATGTTATGTCTTCATTTATAGTGCTAGTGATATAAGATCTCTGACCTATGACAAAAAGTGTAGGGAATACAGCATCAAATAACTACAGCTCAACCTCTAGCTCAAAGTTTTACTGACTATGCACAGTAGGTGATGACTGTATAGATGAATATTTTCACTGTCACAATTACCACTTTGCAAAAGTTTACAAGACTCTGGTGGTGACCAACAACTGATGAATCGCAGTGATGAGAACAGTTTCAGATAAACCAGTAGAAGCCAGATGTGCGAAAACCACTGTGTAACAATATTTAAATGCTGTATATATTGTAGTGATTTCCAGGATAATTAAGATCTCCTGAATCCTGATATACTTCAACTACTTTTACTGAATCTGAAATTCATTATAGTTCTTCATTGCAGTTATCATCACTAATAAAAATAAAAAATAAAAACACATTTATATGATCAATTATTTTTAAAAGAAACAATAAGAAAAATCCAGTCGTCAGTGTAATACTGAAGCAGCAACAGTTTCTTCAAAAAAATTTATACAGCAAAACTATTTAAAAAAAAAAAAAAAGAAAATATGGCTGATATAGAATAAAAGAATTTATCCTTCGTATCACACTATCACACTCCCAAGTTTGTTTCAATAAAAATGAATGCTGCTTAATTACTGAGGCTACAGGCTATTTTAGTCTGTTCCTTCTGAAAAATTAAACATTTAAATATACAACATAAGACCACTCTACCTCAGGTCATACTCTGACAAATTAATTGAAATGAAGCTTGTTGACAAGCTAATTTTCTGAATTCATATCACTGAAAGTGTATCAGCTATGTACAGAGTTGTAAAGTTTTACTGGTTTGGCATCAGGAATTTACTAAGATAGTTTTCATATATGAAATCAGGAGAGACTAATTTAAACCTGAACTCATGCTAGTACAACATCATTGACATTAATGAAGTTATGGAAACAGCATTTATTATAATTTATGTTTTACCTTGCGTGAGAATATAAGATGAAGTTTCTTTTTTTAATATAAAAACATCTTGATAAATACCTGTTTTAACAGCTATAATTTATATACATTATATTTATTTCATTGCTACAAGAACACAAATTCACACACTTCTACCGACAGACAACCTCTTAGTTAAGACATTATTAAAAGTAATATCAGTCACATCATGGTGAGCAGTTATCAGGAAAGATTGAGGCAAAAAACATTTAAATATCTCAGCCTCCTTCTCCTTGTCTGTTGCTACCAGCCTGCCTCTGTTGCTTACTAGAGAGGATATGCCCTCCTGGATTTTCCTCTTCTGGTTGAAGTACCTGTAGAAGCTTTTCTTGTTCTTTGTGGCATCCCTTTGTGGCCACATTCTGTTCAAGTTCAGCCTTGGCCTTCCTGACTTCATCCCTACACAGCCTAACAGTTTCCCTATACTCTTCCCACAGTACCTGTCCCTGTTTCCACTACCAGTGCATTTTCTTCTTGCTCTTCAATTTGACCACCAAGTCCCAGTTCATCCACGCCAAACTCTTGCCTTTCTTTCCTGACTTGCTACACCTGAGGATGGAGAGCTCTTAGAATCATAGAATCACCAAGGTTGGAAAAGACCTAAAAGATCATCCAGTCCAATCTTGCACCCTGAAGAAAGCTTCCTTAAAGATCTGCTAACTCTTCTGCACGCTTTTGTCCAGGACAGCTTCCCAGGATGATTTCTGGACTGACTCACTGAAGAGCTGGAAGTTAGCCTTTCCTAAAGCTTAGCTCCTTAATTTTACTCTTCGCTTGTCTCATATCCCTCTAGAGCAAGAACTCAACCATAGCGTGGTCACTATAGCCCAGGCAGCCTCCAATCCTGATGTCACCAATCAGTTCATTCATATTTATGAGCGATAGGTCCAAGTATCGCATCCTCTCCTGATGGGGCCATCAATTACTCGACTCAGGAAGTTACAGTCAGTGCATTCCAGGAGTGCTCTAGATTGCCTATAGCTTGCCATACTACTTTTCTGGCAGATGCCTGGATAGTTGAAATCCCCCAGCAGGACAAGCGTTTGTGATTGCAATGCCTCCTGCAGTTTGAGGTAGAAGACCTCATCGACAGACTCTGATGGATCCAGTGACATATCACTGACATGGTATGGACAAAAGCCGGGGGTATGGCAGTTGCTGTGCTGAAGTAATTGATCAAGGTCTCTGACTGAAGGAATTTTCACTGGAAACAAGCGTGTTGCAATCAAGGCTGCTGTAATCAAGGCCATAATGATAATTCTGTCACATATTCTGTAGAAGAGGGAAGTAGGACCAAGAATTTCCATGGGTTATTGCTGTATACACTGATTTCATGGACTAGAAATTTATCTGAAAAATAATTCCCATCCAATACAGACGCAATGAACATCTTAATAATGCAGTGGAGGCACAAGTATTGGAAAAAAAAAAAAAAAAAAAAAAATGAGTAAAGTGTTCTGCAATGAGACATAAACTACATTAAGGATGGAATCAATATTTGAAGGAAAAATCATAGAATCCAGCAAACCTTGTTGTACAAACATATAGATTTTTTAGTTGCACATCAAAAGATTACTTAGTCAAAAGATATTTTAATATTGTATTATATTGATATTGTATGGTACCGGCAGCTCTAAGATATGTTTCTCCTAAAAAGATTTGAATTATCTGGATTTAAGACAAATAGAACTATATATTTTGATTGTAAAATATTTGAGGAGATAAATATTCAGCCAATGTTGTATTTATATTGTTCATTTAATGTTAAATTATACCACAAAGAAAGTTTCTATTGTAATTTTTAAGCATGAGGCAATAAGAGATAGGAAGGAAGGAGGAAACAATAAGCCTGGAACCAAAGTTGCTTAAAGATTTTTAAAAGGAAATACAAAGACATTAAAATGACTATAAGTATCTTTACAATTATATTTTAAAAACAAGTTCATGCATTCCAGTATTAAGTGTGATGTGAAAAACAACATGCCACAAACTTGCCTTTCATCAGTGCGGTTACTACATATGCTTTGAAAGTTATCAACAAAATTGTATTTTTAAATTAATATTACTAGACTGGATATGTAGCATACACACATAAAACACTGCTTCTGATACCTTTTCTATTTATAAATATTACTCATTTCAGTCAGAATATCAATTGAGCATGACTACAGACAACATGCAAAGAAAAATCTAAATGCATTTATTTACAGTGTTAGAATACACTATCCATAAGTTTTCTTCCCCCTATTAAGGATATGCATTAGCTTCTTTTGATACAGTAAACAATTACATAATACAATTGATAATCTGAATGGAATTGTAATATTCACATAATATTTAGATTCCCATGACTAGAGGTAGCAAAAGGCAACAAAACACTAAAAGGAATGTGACAATGAGAATGGACTCATTTTAATAAAATGATCTTTCCAATATGTTAGCTAATAAAATGTTTTGAACTGTATTAAACAACATACTTCTGCTTAATTCCACTATCGGAATTCCACATAACATTCATCTTATGTTGAAAAAAAGTTACTCTGTGTACTAAAATTTCCAGTCTACAGAAAGTAAGAATAAGTTACCACGGCTACTCTGCTAAGAGTGATGCTCAGTCCACAATTTGAAGATTTGGTTTTTATCCAATGACTGTCACATAGAAAATGCTTAAATAAAAGTGAAAGCCAGATTCAGGTCTCAGGTTTCCTTCCCATTACAGTCTAAGTCACCAGCTTCAAATTTGCTTCCCTATTTATTCCTAAATTTCATTTCACAGTAATAGTGCACTCACTGAAATACTTTTACATTGTTTTCTGTTGGCACTTTCTGATCAAATAATTTTGAATACACCTTCGGTATCAAGTACGTGGCATGCAGCAGTACCGTAAGAGTCAATTCCTAGTCATCCAGTTACCCAATTGCCTGCATTTCCCAAAATTTAGAAACACTAAAACGAGCACTACAAAATCCGGCAGATGAGAATTATCTAATATGCATTACAATTTTAACTGAAGTTGATTAATAAAAGGTTAGCACAATTTTCAAAATATCCAACACTTAGTTTTTGAATTCCACTTTGTTTTTCTTTTGTAATGCTTAATACTTAAATGTTCAGGAGTTTATACATATTTAAGTGATTTAAGAAAGTTCAAAACCTGCATTTTCCTACTTTTCTTCCTTTTCTCAAGGTTTTCAGATAGAATGCCTCAGAAACTTGAAACAATATATTACTTAACTTGAAAAAAGGAGAAGAGTATGAAATAATCAGGAGACTCACTCTCTTAATTAATTATTGAGAACCATTAAATATATACTGTTGATCATTAGGTTAATGAAATAGCATTTAGAATATTGCCGTGGAGAAAGATGCTACAGCTGTCTGAATGAGGTGCCCATATTGCTTATATTTAGTGAAGTACTTTTATTCCCGCAAATATTTCAGGAAAAAAAAAAAAGGAGAATTGTAGTATTTTTGCTGCACATAGGTCATGATCTCCAAAGAATCAAGGAAAAAATATTTTTAGAGAACTTTAATTTTTTCATTTAAGTGCTTCCTGAAAAAATAAAGGGAACAAGTGGTGTATCTGCTCGTATAGCAGGGACTGGAACAACGTGGCTTTGTTTTTTAAGGGCTGTATATAGAAGTTATGAAATAATTTTCTTTTTCTGGACATGACAATGAAGTTGCTTTTTCTTTCTCAGTAGTTATATTTTATGAAATTATTTTCAAATTTTCATGTTGCATGAAATTTTTCTGCCATGTTATAATACCTTAATTGCAACAGTTTATTGTTTCTTTTAGTCTTTAATGTTAACAAAAGATAACCTTTCCTCTATAATGCTTGAAATATTTAACCTCCTTTCTAAATGGTTTCTGACATTTTCAAATCACTACTGCAGAAATGCAGTGAAATAGCAAGAAAACATAAAAAGACATGAAAGTATTTAAAATCAATCTTCAAAATCACACTTATGAAAAAGTTTTAAATGTGACAAATAAACACTTTTGACTTTTAAATGTAACAATGATTCACTTCAATACTTCTGTTTCCAAGAATGTTTAGAGTGTTTCTTAGAAAATAAGTCATTATGTTTTCATCTTAGCAATCTCACCAAAATCATTTTTGTCACAAATATCACTACTCTGTTTAAAATATGGCATGCACTGGAACAGAATTATGATTTAAATGCTTAGAAGCTATTTTCTGAAGACTACTATGAATATTATATGGAAAATCTTTACTACTGCTGTCTCTAATGTACCAGCTGCTTGGATTGTATACTGCTAATGTTTCCACAGTTTCTCAATGATTTGTTTTTGTAATCTTCAACTAGATGAAGGAAAAAAAAAAGACAGAAAGTGAGTACAGCAACAAGCAAACTATGAACAAAAAAGTACTCAAGTAATAGCTGCTGCTGTTGAAAATTCCAAGTAATAAAAAGTAATGGAATATATAGCAAGATTGTTGAGTGCTACTGTGGATAAGAGAGAAAGTTAAATAAAACCAAGAAAGCTTATCTTTCAAAAACTATTAGGATGCATCTGCTTCTAGACTGAGTAAATGCATGTATAAAGTTTAAAAATATCTTGCTCAGATTTCTTTAGCCCACTTATTCCATAAATTCTACCAATATTGAAACATACTGAAACATACTACTTCTGTAAGATAATCCAAGATAAATTATGTATATCAGTATGGCATATAAGCAGAAATTGAAGCATTGCTCCTGGAATAAATGAAATGTACAATATCAATTCCATAAATAACAAGAAATATAATTATAGAAAAAAGCCTCCTGCAAACTTCTCCATGCTATTTTCTTCTAAACATTACTCTAAAGATATGCAGATTTTTGCTACAGATTCATATTTCTAAAGCCATTCAGTTAGTACCATAAGCACCAGTAAAAAGAAAATTAATGCATATGAAAGTCAAGAGGCTCAGAAACTGATAATTTATGACCATTTCATGCAGAGAACAGATTATAGCAGGATCTCAAAGTAAACAAGCAAAAATATTTAATGAGGCACAAGAGGGTCTGTTTTAACATAATACATTTCAGGGATACTGATTCACTTCTCCACTGATAAAAACAGAGGTGTTTATTCACAGCCTTTACAAATATTATCAGAGAGACTGGATGGAAAACGTTGCACTTGATCTGAAGCACAGACACATGAACACTTCATGCTCCTCTTTGCACTACATATGACTTCAGTTTCTTTCTCTTAATAATTACACAGTTTTATTTTCCACAACATATGACGTGTTTTTATCTTTCAAAAATGTACACTTAGCTTTAAAGATTCATGTCTAGCTCATATGAAGTCCCAGTGTTCTCCCTAAAAATTCTGAGCCAGGGGGTTAGTTGTGTTGTACTGTTTTTATTATTGTACTTTTGTTTTGATAAATTACCACACCAGAATCTTAAGTTTATTTGCAATTGCTGCTTTAAACTTAAGCTGTAGAGAGTTAATTTTGGGGAGAACAGTGACATTCAGCGGTCTGAAAGTAGTCACCTATTGCTTTGCCAGAGAGCCTAGTGTCTCAGACCTACTATATCCATCTGGCAAACACATCAAATAACTCATCGGACACGTCACCATTTTTGTAAACATTTCTGGAAGCAGTATGTCTCAACAGCATCTACATTGTGGTAGCTGAACATTACTCTCTGAGATGAACTCAATTTCACCTACTCTTAAGCTTTTGTCAGTTAGATTTTTTTTTAATTATTATTTGTATTTTTTTAATAAAGTAAATGTCTCTTTCAAATCAGTTATTGGAAACAGCCTTAAGATTAGATGAACTTTATTCTGAAGGAGGTCAGAAGACTTCCCTACTGTTCCTTGTTAAATATAAAAAATCCACACTCTTAAATACATGCCTGATTTCCTGCAAGTGAAAATTATCAGCTACTGTTCACTAAGAAAAATTAAAATGCTATTTAACCAGTTCCGATGATGATGATACACACAACTGCATGCAAGGTGCTATTTACTAGTTTCAGGTACACCAATTTGCACCTACTGCCAAAAAAAGAACTTACACAGGTAATACAGAATTTGTGCAAAATTCATCCTACTAGGAAACTGTCAAAGCTATTCTAACAGTTTCTACTATAATCAAAAAGAAAGGCATGTGCAGAGATTTATTCAAGTATGGGTAGACTGACCAGTTCTTGGCAAATGCCCTTTGCCTTCCTGCTCGTTATTGAGGGAGTTCAGATAATACGAATTAAAGCTCATTCTTAAAGCCTCTTTTCTACTTGTTCTCTGCATGTTTGCACCCACACAAGATGATGTGAGAAATGCACACAAGCAGTTAACATACTATGAAATCCTACTGTGATAATCTTCTGAAACAACGCAGTTATATATGCATAATTAATTTCATACTTACACTACAGCATGTTTACTTCTTACTGTTTACTATGAGTCTTTTTTTATCAAATTGCTTTTTAACAAAGACTTTTTTTTTAATATACAACCTAATACATTTTTATGGTTGGTTTATTGTGGTTTAATTACTTAACATTAACTGTGCTTTGAATCAGTGCTTTATTGTGTTCCCCCAATAAACAAAAATGTTATTTCATGTACTGATTTTCCTATAAATATGCTCACAAATTACAGCTTATTATGCCCAGAAAGTAGAAGGGATTTCTTTAGAACCAACATAAGCAGAAGCACTGGAGAGAAAAACAGGTTTTCTAATCCTCCACACTGATGTATACAAACATCATAAGCATGCATGCCTTCATACTTAAATTCAAATCTATAGTAAGTCAGACCTGTAGAAAGGTCTGTTTAGGATACAGTGACAAGTTAGTTGAAATGCTACTCATGCCATGGGAACAATGAAGCATGACACTTTGTCTTTTAAATCTGGCAACAAATTTAGTGGAAAATTAAGAAAGATTAATTTATTCTGTTTTCAGAAAGGTGGCATTATGGATACATTAATTAAACACGTATATGTGGGAGGTTAAACTCCGGTTTTATTTACATGTATATTTAGCTGTTTCCTAAATTTATTTGGCACCTTGGATATGCCTTCACTTGCAGTTTTCATTCCTGAAAATGTATACTGACCAACCTTCCAAACTTGTCTTTGAAGAAATTTCTTTTAAAATATTTTCTTTCACCTAAATGCTAAAATGAAATTACCTACATCTTTTGCCTATGCTAGTTTGTTACTAAAATATTTAGACCAAAGTGGATAATTATGTATCCACTTTTCAAAAAGAATTTAATCTCTGATTAAGATCCCCCCTCAAACCTACTAGTTGTTTTTGTTTGTTTGTTTGTTTTAATTTGATGCTGCTTTCTCCTACAACTTAATGAAAGCAACACAAGTTCAGATTTCTCATTAATAAGAGGGGAATTTTAAGGATTAGCTGTCATCTTTCTGAGTTTTTACACCTTTGAATAACAACCTATTTCCAAAATTTGTACAACTTAAGTCAGATCCTGTCTTCCATCAGTTCTATGATGTAACTTTTCATTAGACATTGTTCAATATCTCTGCTCTTCTCAGGTCTATTTTTCCAAACCAGCAGGCTAATGAAGTGCAATAATTGAAGTCTAAACATGGGAAAGCACTATCACTCATGCTAGAGAGCAGATGTGCAGGCAGCATAATGCAAAAATCATGCAGAAATGCATAACGAAACCACTAATCTGAAACAAGCAAAAAAATACAGATTTGAGTTGGTCACACAAGCTTAGAAGAGACCAAATCCAATTCTCATTTCTGCAACACATTTCTAGATCTTCAGAAGCAACTAAACTGCATTGCTTGAAATTTATCGATATTTCAGAAGCAACAAATGATTTAAATAATTCTAAACGTAATTGAACTCAATTTTTCTGAATAATTCATTCTGAATAGTTCAGCTCTGAGATCTTGTATTCCAGGCTAGAAGTCACTTGTTCTTTTTCTCTTGTATGACTTTAGCAAATCACAAGCAATTCTAATTGGAAAGGATGTGATGCAAATAATTTTCACACTGTCCCTTACAGATGCTAATGTGGATAATCACTGTTGATAGACTTAAAGAATCCTTCAAATATAAAATACTTGATTCAGTCTCATTTAATGATTTGGCTACTGCTGAACAGCGTGTGCACAGAATCCAGGCTGTCTCTACTTTTCATTTCACTGCCCCAGCAAGCAGGCTGAGGGATGGAAAAGGTTGGGAGGGGCACAGCTGGGATAGCTTACCAAACTGACCCAAAGGGTATACCAGAGCACCTAAAATTATGTTCAGCATTAAAACTGAGTGAAGTTTTTACTAAGTAGTCATTACTCAGAGACTGAATAAACATCAGTCAGCTAATTTGTTTGCATCATTTGTGTTTTTTTTCCTTTTTTTTTTCTTGATTTTTTTTTTTTTCCCACCCTGTACTGAACTGTCTTTAACTTCACAGAATTACAGAATATCAGGGGTTGGAAAGGACCTGAAAAGATCATCTAGTCCAGTTGTCCATCCCTCAGCTGGAGCAAGAACACCTAGTTCGGGTCACACAGGAAAGTGTCCAGGCATGCTTTTAATGTCTCCAGAAAAGGAGACCCCACAACCTCTCTGGGTAGCCTGTTCCACTGTTCTATTACTCTCACCATAAAGTTTTTTCTCATATTTATGTGAAATCTCCTATGTTCCAACTTGCCCCCATTGCCCTGTGTCTTATCATTGGATGTTATTGAGAAGAGCCTGACTCCATCTTCATGACATTCACTCTTTACATATTTATAAACATTGATGAGGACAACCCTCAGTCCCCTCCAAACTAAAGGGACTCAATTTCCTCAGCCGTTCCTCGTAAGGGAGATGCTCCACTGCCTTAATCATTTTTATGGCTCTTGACCTATGAGACACTTTTTCTTGCTATTGCCCTCTCATTCCTTCCCCTAGCCCACTGTGGGTGGACAAACAACCACACACTGTGACTCTTCCCTCTACTATCCTGGTGACCTTTACAAGAACCTTAGAAGGGCTTTGTTTGGACGTGCATGTATTTGTACTATTTAGCTACAGGAAGGTTCATTGCAACCCTGTTTTATTACCCTTTATCCAGGTGATAGTTACATATAACACCAATGAATAACATTTAGAACTTCCACGTTCAATTGATTCATGGGTGAGAATATGCTGTACATCCCTTGTGGTGTCAGGGCAATCTCAAACACAGATACAGATTGGGCAGAGAATGGCTTGGAAGCAGCCCTGAGGAAAAGGATTTGGGAGTGATAAAAGACTCAACATAAGCCAGTAATGTGCGCTTGCAGCCCAGAAGGCCAGCCATATCCTGGAGTGCACCAAGAGGAGTGTGACCTGCAGGTTGAGGGAAGTGATTCTGCCCCTCTACTCAGCTCTTGTGAGACTCCACCTGGAGTAGTGTGCCCAGTTCTGGTGCCCCCAACACAAGAAGGACATGGACCTGTTGGAGTGGGTCAAGAGGAAGGCCACAAAGATGATCAGAGGGCTGAAGAATCTCCTCTGTGAGGACAGGCTGAGGGAGATGTGGCTTTCCAGCCTGGAGAAAGCTCTGAGAAGACCTTACAGCAGCCTTCCAGTACTTGAAGAGGGCGTGCAGGAAAGCTGGAGAGAGACTTTCTATAAGAGTGTGTAGCAACAGGGCAAGGGGAAGTGGTTTTAAACTAGAAGAGGATAGGTTTAGACTAGATATTATGAAAAAATTCTTTGCTGTGAGGATGATGAGACACTGGAACAGGTTGTCCAGCAAGGCTGTGGATGCCTGCTCCCTAGAAGCATTCAGTGCCAGCCTGGACGGGGCTTAGAACACCCTGACCTAGAGCAAGGTGTCTCTGCATATATCAGGGGAGTTTGAACTAGATGATCTTAAAGGTTCCTTCCAACCCAAACCATTCTATGATTCTATTACTATTTAAATATTTTCCCAATAGTAATAGTTTAATACACAAAAAATGTTGTTCTAATAAATACAGTTCATTGAGAAATTGAAGTTCCTACTAGCCTGAAATAAAGGAAATAAATTGGGGGTTAGATTTATCTTGCAAAAAGTATCTATAAATATCATTAGTGACCTTTCCTCCTCCATTTTCAACTTATTAATTTTTTGTTTTCTTTTAGTAGCTTATTTATCCTCAGTTCCCAACACATCTACATTCATTTCTTCCGTAGGTTGCCACTACCCATCAGTATCTTTTTCACTGTATTTAAAAAATAGTTTTATCTAAGAACTGTTTATTTGATCCTAAAGCCTGGAAAATATTTACTCAATCATTACGAAAGTGTAGTTTCCTTGAAGACTGCTGACTAATTACTGCACAGTTCTGAAATTTTAAATGACAAGCAGTTGTTTGATAGAAATTTAGAAAAAACAGAGCCAGAACAAGGAAAATTTTGATTCAACATCTATAGCTTTACCGCTTTAACTGTGTTTACAGGTGAATATAAGGTCTCCGTGGTCACAGGCCAAATCAAATCAATTTCTGCTCAGCCAAACATATGATTTTATTTAAAACAATGGTGAGAAAGATCTTTTGTTTGCTCAAAACATCAAACTGGAGATAGGAGTTATTACAAAACGTAGACACAAACTCAGAGCAGAGTGAGTTAATGCCAACTACACCTGCATTACTAGAAGATGTATTTGACAAAGCAATTCACAAATGCGCAATTAAAAATTAATTCGATTTGGCTGGGACATAAGCACTCTCAACAGCAGAAGGGCCATTAACAAAGGGCAGTAAAAGGCAAATGTAATGCCTGTCCTGAGAATCATTGTTAGGATCAACTCTCTTAATTACATGAGAGAGGGTAAAAAAAAAAAAAACAAAAAAAAAAACAAAAAAAAAAACCACATAAAAACACATTAATTACATTAACACAGCACCTGAACTGGAAAGTGCCACAACTACTACAGACAGCATAGGACTAACATGAAATCAACCAAACAGTCAACTAACAAATAAAAAAAAATTACGCACACTGGGGTGAAAGGAAGTCAAAGCATTATCAAAGATACATTATTTAAATACTTAAAAGAACAACTGGAAAAAAAAAGCATTTATACTAAAACCTAGTTATGATGCTTCACAGATCTACAATACAATATGCTAGAGCCAAAGTATTATAGCAAAGCCCACGGGGATAACAGCATTAAGAAGAATGTACCTGAAACAGTGTGTAAAACTAAATGCCTAAGGGAAAAGCAGAGGACAAGAAAGAGAAAAATTAATCCAGAGAAACATCAGAATAATGCACAGCTGGGAAAGTCAAGATCTGTAAACACAATTTCGTATACTCAAAAACACTCAAAGCACATACTTTCTATCAAAAGCATGAAAATATGCCCTCAAATTTTCTACTAGAACCTACAATGAGGATGTGTGATTCTCTTTTGTTTTGTATTTTGTTGTTGTTGTTTGGGGGGGTTTTGTGGTTTGTATTTTTTTTTAGCAAACAACAAAGCCATTCATAAAAGCAATAGGATGGTGTGAAGAGGCCAGATATCCGAGATCAGAGTCACAAACAAAAGGGATTTCCACACACACAACTTCATTCTTCTGCTCCTCAAATAAGCACACTTTCAAATTTTAGTCCTTTATTTCTCATGTCAATGAAATTCAGATGCTTACAGCCCACTTACCTCTAAAAGACAGTTATCACATGCCAAATTAATCTCTGCTAGCTGTTGCCTCTGTTGGCAACTACTTAGCTCTGTTTTTTCATTACCTGTTTTTCCCAGAACTGTTACCCCAAATCACCTACTCCATTTTGTACACCGCCAAAGCTTTCTAGCTCTTAACACTGTGCTTATAGACTCCAGCAACACCTTTTCTAGGGACAGAGTTGATAGTTATAAGCAGTCCTGCAGATGTGGAGCCAATCTGCCTCAGAGAATGACTGGAAATAAACACCTCCACTTGTTGCCTTGCACACATTTGGCAGCCTGCCTATCTTGCCTGGGCAAGACCATCCACAGCACATACGTCAGTTGGGCTTACTAAGCAATGCCATTCACATTGCCATGTCATTTAAGAATAAATCATCATGAGACAGAAATGAAAACAAATAGTTTGGCAAGCAAGGTTTCTCAGCCAAATCCAGACTAAAACAGAGATGAAGAGAGAAAAAAATAAAAAAGTTCAAAAGAGATGAAATAAACATCTTCAAAACCTTGCTTCTTGCAAGAAAAGTCCAAGTCAATAATGTCTACAACAGCATAAGTACAGGTTGGTACTCAGTGAATTTTTGAAATTTTCATATATCTAATATATCATTAATCTTCATGCTCTTCAAACATCCTTCAAGCACTGAAGTTACTAGAGGGAAGAATAAAATACTGTAATAACAAACTGCAGCCTGAAACCTAAAATTCATCCCTTCACCTCACGTTTGATTATATTTACCAGAAAAGACGACAAATATGCTTGTTTTAGGTACTAGTAAAGTAATAGTTCAGGTCCCAGAAGCAAAGGAGTCAGCATTTCCTGCTCTCACTGACATTCTGTGGTGGTATAGTTATTAATTTGCAAGTTCTTGGGTTTTTGCTTATTTTCTTAAAATAAGATGTATATTTTATTATTTCATAAAAGAAAAATCAAATAATGCAATTTCATATTGACTTCTACTAAAAGCTTATAATTAAAACACTTTTTAGAAAGTAAGAAATGGACAAGTCTGGGCATTCTGCTGTGACTTCATAATAAGGTCCACAAAATAGCTCCCAACCAAACCTTAGACTGAAATCAAAATTCATAAGGAGAACAGGTAGCAAAAATACTATATGCAAATGCTCCCTCAACCACATGTTCAAACCCAAAATGAGACTTCATAACATAAAATAACCTAATTACATTTGTAGTGATTATTGAAGAGAAAGAAAGAAAGAAAAAAAAAAAACAACAAAGAACAAGACAAAAACTCACAATCACACTCACCTCTTTGTTTCAGAAACAGAGCTATGCATATTAATACCACGTTAGAAATTACTGTGGTGGAAGTGGCTTGGACGACATTTTACCAAACCAGTGCTTAGACAAACTATAAATGTTAAAAGTGATTATACAAGACAATAGATGCCCTGGGAAGTTTTGGAATGATCTTATTGTGTACTGAACCACTGATATTTCATCCCTTAGTTGCTCAAAGAGGTGATTAAAATGACATATTTTCTATTACATTGGTAAATAGCTCACATACTACACAGCTTCCCGGCTTTCTCAACTTTTCTAGTGTTTTTCTTACTATGCTTTATTCTAGATTTATTTTCAGTGTCTATAAAACCTGCTTGAATAAACATCTCTTAAGTTCCACTAAAGCACCAAAGCATCTCTTCTAAATAGAGATACTGTGATATTCATTCTGCGAAGCTTATTTGGACCAAGGGGAAATTTACAAAGAAATACATGATTTTTTTTTTTTCATTACGCTATTAGTTCATCACAAAAAGTGCAGCATGTATTCCTCCACTAGGAGGATAAATTGGTTAATGCCTTTGCAAAAAAAACGGTTGTGTATCATAAAAAAGCATATTCCAACTTCATAAGCAAACAAGAGACTCCCCAGTTGTACATAACTTCCTTTATCTTCCCAAAATTTTTTTATCTTCCAATATTTTTTTTTACACAATAGATGTTGTTAACAATTTCTTTAAATTCACATGCATAGCATCAGGGAATGAGTATGTGGTTTGATGAGGAAGAATTTACAGTGCAAAGCAAGCTGTTTATGCAAAGCGATTGTAATGGTCTCTTACTGCTTTGGCCCAGTGTCACTTTATCAATAATGCATCTTTAGTGTATTTCTTCCCGATTACACATAAAAATGGCATCCTAAGGAATGCGCCTGACAAGATATTTTAATAAATGATACTTAAGCACATTTCCCTAAATATACCATAACAGAGTTCTTGGTATACAGCATCATTTAATTCCTCATTATAAGATATTCTAGACTCAGTCAGTGTAATTATAGGCAGCACAGTATCCCCAGGAGTGTTTCAACAGCAGCAGTTAGAAGTTATACACTGCCACGCAAAAAGCAATTTGTCCACTGATGTTACAATTACACTTTGAAATATTATCATTGCTAGAGCCTCAGTAACAGTTAAAGAACAAGTGAAGGAATCACCTAATATGAAGTTTGTTGTTTTTTTTTTTTTTTTTTTTTTTACACTTGAGAAAACTGAATTGATACTGAGTCAGCCCAGTACAAACTTAAGTTAGGAATTCCAGTGAGTATGCTTTTTTCTTTTTTTAAGAGTAAATAGTAATTAAATGTAACCTACTCACAAGTCCTATTACAATTTCACAAATGAAGGAGAGCAGACAGTCCAATTTGATTTAAGAGAAAAAGTTGATGTAAGAGCTTTCTTCTTAATATAAAATATGACTGCAAAGAAGTATTCATCTTTTGTTTTCTCCTTTTCATAAGCAGCTTCTCATGGAAGCTTCACTTCCTAAAGGTGTTATTTACTTTCCCGATTAAATGGCAATTCTTCCTTGGGGAAAGTAACCATCAGTGTAAAGCATACATCTGGTCTTTACAACAACAATGCAGACTTTTCCTTCAGTTCCACTGTACACTATACAACAGCAGGTGGGAGCAGCTAAATTACAAAAGCTTTTCTAACAAGATCCACAGCTCCCATGACTAACTTTGATTGCCCTCCTTTTTAGTGTGTTATACCTGCCAAGTCCTCCCACAAAGGGCTACAAGGGCTTGTAATGCCGCAAAGTTTTTCAGTGCCTTCTGTCTCCCCAGGTGGGAGAAGGCTGAATACATCTGAAGGCTGTATTTCTGAACAGTTAAAAGCTGTTCCTACCTCAAAATGTTGCTCCTAAATACATACCTTATAAACAAATATGAATTGTTATTACCCGGCTCCTAATATTTAAACGAATTACACAGTTAAATAATATTTTAAGCATCCTTTAAGCGATCAAGTAATAGATCATCTCTCTCCACTAATGCTTTCATTGCAGCTGGGATAATCCTAAAATACAAAGGATCAGTCTCATTCAGTTGGACGTTACAGGTTCTAGGAAAAAATAATCTCTCTTTATAGACACTGTTATAATGTCCTACAAACTCCTTTAGCTGCTGTTGAACATAAGATGACAGACTAGTGACAAAGAGATCACTCAGCAAGGGAATCGGTTCATGATCAAAGAAAAAGCTATCATGTTTCAGATTAAAGATCTGTGCAACCCAATATCTTGTCCCCACAAATGGCCAATCAGGATCACCCACAATGAAACCATGCAAAGGAATGCATGTCGAGATTCTCTTATATTCTAGAAAGTCCTTGGCTTCCAGAGGTTCAGTCTGCTGAACCATGGAATCCATGGAATAAAAACCCACTAAATACACTGTGAACTTCTAGTATCCACAATGTTCTGAGGCAGGAAATTCTGCTGAACTTGTAGTCTGTTAGAGTCATTTGATGTCTTTTCACTCTTGTATTGGAGGAAAGGGTGTACAGCTATTCTATACTAACCTTTATATTCACCTTCACCACACTAGTCATTATTTTACAGTCCTCTATTTAAACCCATTCAGTTGGCTCTTTTTTTGTAGGTTAAGAGAAGTATCCTACTGAATTATTTCTTACATGGAAGCCATTCAGGATATTTGATCATCCCTTTCTGAAGCTTTTCAGAACTAACATACTTCAGCTAGATATGAAAACTATCAAAACTACCATTTAACTATATAACTAGAAAGACAGTCCAATCAGCCTTTTTGAGAAATTTCAGTAAAAACAAACCCCCCACAAAAATCATATATTAGACTTACACAGAAGCATAAAGACAAACATGCTATTATCCATCAAGTGATTTCTGTTTCTTATCCTGCTCGTACATGCTTAGTAATTGCTTTCCCAAAAACATGATAAAGGTGCATTTACAGTGCTATCAACACTTTTGCCATTCTAACCCATTCCAGCATTTCATTTGTCTGTATGAATAGAAACATGCTTTTTTTTTTACTTGTGCTTGTTTTTGTTTTGTCATTGTGACAAAACCAACTCTTCTGATTAGTATGAGGCTCAAGGCTTCAAAAAACATAAGTGGCATCAAGCCGCTCTTGATAAATTTTGACTGAAGTGGATACTGGAAAAAAAATTTTAAAATGCTAACAACAATTGTAGAAGACTTGATAGCTGATATAATGCAAATTTCAGGTATCTGTGTACTGAACAACCATCAGATTGGCTGTTCACCAGAGAATACCAAATGCCAGCCATTATCTCTTTTTTTCCTGCTTTTTTTTTTTTCCTTTTTTTTTTTTTTTTTTTTTTTTTTTAATATTGACACCAGGTGATCCCTTTTCCAAGAAAAAACAGGACAAACCTATTTTTATCCCTGACAACTTACAGAATCCTCTTCTAAAGGACATGAGAAAGGTAAATGTTACAAAGTATCCCACTGGAATTTATGCTATTGTGATCACCAACAATATTGGTTTGTTACTAATTAAGTATTTCTATCTTTACTATTCTCCTCTAATTAAATTGTTTTTACAATTCCCAGCACTGGAAACTCAAGAAACTGAATAGGTTTATCACATGTGACTGCAATGTATGTGCAAAGGGCAAATATTTACACATCTAAACAGAAAACACTGTTCAGCAAATGAATTTGCTGCTTGTAAAAATATCTGTGGAAGCAATCCTCCTGCTATGGTAGCCAAGCATACAGTTTTACTTTTTATTGATCTGGAAATATTTATATAGATCCTTTTCCTATACAATTTATCCAGCAGTCTCAGACTCAGAAACATGTATTGAGAAAGAAAGCTATTAAATGATAAGACTTGTAGCCTTATTATTTATAAGAGTTGGAGACTGGCTTTTAGGCATTTCCTCTGCATCAGAGTTTCTGCTCTTTGCAGTATAGATATATACCAGAACTTAAGCAGTATATAGCTGACAATAAATAACATAGAAATGAAGAAAACTAGAAAAAACAATTGGGGAAAAAAAAAAAAAAAAAAAAGATGATGCAGCAAGCTTTTTTTTTTTATTTTTAATTATATTTGTCTTATGCCTACTTTTCAGAACATAAGGAGAGCCAAAACTCCTTTTGTATGTTGTCCTCGTCCTCTTTCAGAATATCCTAGCCAATAGATAACTTAAGATGTTATAAAATTTTCTCACAGTACACTGAGATAGAACTTCTGTCTGCTACAAATTTGTCACATTTGAGGTAGAGGGATGGTTTCATAAAGTGAAAGTATTAACAGACAAATATAGGTTAAAATTAACAAGAGTAATATGAGAGATACAGCTAACAACCACCATCTGTTTTTGTAGAACAGCTTGGGTTGGCAGAGACGTTAAAGATCATCTAGTTCCAACACTCCCTTGTCATGGACGGGTTTGTCACCCCCCAGCTCAGGCTGCTCAGGATTCTACAACCTGGCCTTGAATGCCTCCAGAGATGGGGCACCCACAGCTCCTCTGAGCAGCCTGTGCCAACACCTCAACATCCTTTGAGTAAAGAACTTTTTCCTAATATCTAGCCTAAACCTTCCCTCTAAGTATAAAGCCATTTCCCATTGTCCTAACACTGTAAGGCCATGTAAAATGTTGGCCCCCTCCTGTTCAAGCGCCTTTCAAGTACAAGAAGGCTGCAATGAGGACTCCCCAGAGCCTTCTCCTCTTCAAACTGAGCCAACTCAATTGCATCAATCTTTATAGAAGTGGTGCACATCTTTGTGGCCCTTCTCTGGACCAGCTCTGCATCCTTTTTGTGCTGAGGGCTCCAGATTTGGACACAGTATACTAAGTGATGCCACAGAAGGGCAGATTAGAGAGGGACAATTACCTGCCCCTACTGGCCACCTCCCTTGTGATGCCATACAGGATACTGTTGGCTTTCTGGGCTGCAAGAGCACACTATTGGCTCACACCTAGCTTTTCATCCATCGGGATCCCCAACTCTGCAAGGTGTTGCACTTGGTCCTGTTAAACCTCATTAGGACAATGTGAGTCCACTTTTCCATCTTGTCTACAGTATTATTGCATCGCTCATCTTGGCGTCATCCAAACCTGTTCTCTTCTGTTTTGTACTGTTGCAGACATGGTCTTTATAATTACAGTTTAAAAAAGTATCCAATATAAATAAGATGACCTCCATTAGTCAGAGATCATTAAACATGGGGGGAAATTATATAATACAAAGGTCTTTTAATATACAAAATACAAAGCATGGTATTATATACACGTGGGGTTCAACACATCCATAAATTGAGTGGAAGCACAGGTTTAACACTGGGTCGAATACAAGATTTATTTGAAGGAAACAAAAAAATTGAACTCTGTTCTTACCATTAATATTCAAATAGTTTGCTCTGAATTCAGCAAGCTTTTATTTAAACTGAAGCATTCTTGTAATTATACTGAAGTTGCTTGGTAAACTATATTTTTTTTTCAGAAATTACTCACACACTTTGAGTTAGGCAGACATTTAAGTGTTCTTGCTAATTCATGAACACTAGTTCCTAGACATACCTCTAGAAGACTCTATAGAATTTCTTAAACCCCTTAATTCCCGTAAATTTTAGCCTGAGATATTATGGGCTTAGATCCTACTTAAAATAGTTTTACAGGAAGAATGCTTTCATTTTGTATCTCTTTGCTGTAAGAGGGAGTTATGAAAACAGATCTACAGCTTTAAATGTATGGCTTGGTTCCTGCTTATACTACACAGGGATTCAGTCGATGAACTTCCGTTCTGAAACACTTGAATAAAAATTGCTACATTGGTAATCCTGTTTTTTAGACAAATATGCATTTGTAATACATACCAAAAAAACATAGAACACTGTCTATGTTTTTTTCTAACTCATAGATTATTTTCCAGTTTTTAAGTTCTTCTAATATCAGATGTACACGTACAGAATAATAGAAACTATATATTCATTAGCAATTAACATACAATTACTAAATGGCAACACTATTTATTTTCACAGCTGAAAATCTCCAGTGAAATGACATTTATCCCAAAAGTTACACATAGTCAAGATCAGTTAATTGTCCTTTAAATTTCATTGTATGTCCTGGGTACTTTTCATGTCTTTAGGATCTCCCAAATAAAATGACTGAAATCTGTTATTAAGATCTGCAAAGAAACTGATGAGTTAATAGGTTGCCCAGGAAAGGGAAGGTATTTTGCAAGAGGTAGAATGAAGCCCAACCATCCCATGAATTGTGTTGTTTATAAAGTACATGAGCTACAACCTCAGAGAGAAAAATAAAATGCACCCCATCAACATTTAGACAAGTAAATTCCCCATGATGTTAAGACTAAGAGTCTTAAAACACTTGCTTATCTGTTTAAACACTTAATTCTCCTGCAAAACATAGCTTGTTACTGTTAGCAAGATTTTGACTGATTCTTTTGACTGAGTTATGAAGTGGAATAACACTAAGTCCAAAGACTCTGATTTAGCAGATAGTTAAAACTAACATCAGCACTACTAAGCTCTGTATGAAACACCTTTTTTTTTTTTTTTTTTTTTATACAGAAGTACATGTTTTTTCTTGTTCTTGGCACAGAAGAGCTAATTACCCAGGATGCAAGTTCCAAGTCTGGTTTGGTGCTAGTTCACATTTCTTGCTTTGCAGGAGAACTTCATATCTTGGGGCATGATCTAGGCTAGGAGTATATATAGAGAGAGTGCTGTCCTCCTCACTGTGACACCAACAATGGAATAAAATTGGCCCAAGAGTACTAAGAAAAAGCACAGATTTCTTTACCTGCTCTTCAGCTAATGCAGATGAGAAGGAGGAAGGAAATCTGATTGCTGGCCCGTTTCCAGAAAATCCTGTGCAACTTGTCTCACTTTATAAAGGAATGGCTTTGTTCCAAATACTAGGAGAGCTTCAGACTTTTCTATCTGATATGATATGAGCCCCTCAAGACTATATATTAGAAGAGGTCAAATTCAATAAACATCCGTGAAAACTGATATTCATAGTTCTTTCCCAACTGCTGCTTAACATGACACTTATAGTAAATGTTAACTGCAGCACATAATGATTGAGTGATTACTGGATAAGAAATAGTTACTTAATCTTTCATATCAACCTACTAACTAGGTGCTTAAACCTGCATTAATGCCAGATATCCCACTTCCCTTTCTCCTCTTTCATTTTCATCTTCCTTCTGTTCCGCATTACATAAAAGTCCATCCAGAAAAGCAATGGAAACTTGCATTCTTCAGTCTCAGAACACTAAGTTTCTTTGTTCCTTTCTGTCACTACACTGATGAAAGTCAGGCTTATGAGCACAGCAAAAACGTAATCATGGTTTGTAAATCAAATGCAGTGAACTGTGTGAACAAGCCTAGTGTGAGTCAGCAATAGCTTGGGGAAGTTGCCAGTTAATGTGCACTATTTCAGAACAGAGACTCTTCAAATGCCCTTGTGACTAGTTTTCAGTATGCAATAAGGGTTTCTGGAGGCTTTAAGAAAACAAAGGAAGAGCATGAGCATGGAGAAGCTGTTGCAGAAACCCTGGAGGTTTAAGCACAAGATAACAGGAGGGACTCCTAAAAATACAAACACAAGTAGTTAGATCCAAGTACCTAAGTGCAGCCCTGAGAGGTGCTAAAACTAGTCTTAGTGTTTAAAAAAAAAAAAAAAAAAGACAAGGAAGAGGTATCTAACATAAACAAAACATTCCATGCATAATAAACAAAGGAGATTAAAAAAATTATTGCTAATACAAATAGGAACAAAAGAAATGCAAGCATCTTTACCCCACTTAAAGATGCTTCATCACATCAACACTACCTAAGATAGCGTGTCTACTCTCCAATTTTGTAAAGACAAAGCAGAGCACTCTTTTCTTTTTTTTTTTTTTTTTTTTTTGTGTGTGGTTGGGATCTTCTTTTTTTTTCCCCAAACCTTGTAGACAGGGTAACTGTAGACTCAGTTACTACAGAATGGGTTAAGTAAATTAGGATTCAAAAATGCCGTGAGATTGTTTGCTCCAAAAAGCTTTCCACACAAAGTAACTGATTCTGCAGCACTGAACATAAGTTACCTTGGGTGCAAAAAAGTTATCTCTACCTCTTCAAACTTTGAGTTTTATTGTTGTACGAAATAATTTTTCACACTTTTTTTTTTTTTACTGTTTCACTATTTTGCTATTTTCACTGGAGTTGAGCACATGGAAGTCAGCTCTGTAATCCAGAGGCAAAATACCAAAACAATCTCAATATAATAAAGGCAGGGGAAAGAAATACTTAGGGGAAGAAAAAAAACCAGCAAATTGCCAAACAGGATAGTCAACTTCATCTTACACAGTGCAGACTCACTCATGTAGTCTAGGTTCCTTCCATTAGATTTTGCAGTGCAAAGGAACAGGAGTGTATTTCTGCAGCAAGCAGAGTAAACAGCATGTCTAAATCACTACAGACAGTGGATAGGGCTGCTGTAAATTTCCACTCTAGACTGACCACCTAAGAGCCAGTTTTCCTGAAAAGACATTCTTATATTTACCTGCAGCAACAAAAAATGCAAGTCTGTCAGACAAGTGGAAGATGTATCCATTATGAAAAGGTCAACCAGCCCTTGCCTGTTCGCATACAGTCACACACCTGCAGATGTCAAATATAGTGACACGACCTCGCTTGTATACTCTGAAAATATTAAATCAACACAGACTTGCCAGTATGCTTTACAGATGCTGAAGTTCCTTAGAAGCAGCAGCAACAACAAACTCAAAAAAAAAAAAAAAAACACACCAGTGCAATTAGGAAAAACTGCTCATTCTCGGCCAGAAGGCTGAAACAAAATTCAGAAAGCTTATATTCAGTGTTCTGGTTCAATCCCAGCGACAGTTTTATCCATAAACAGTTATGCAGGAAACAAATGATATTTTTCAGAAGTCAGAAAATCCCCCACTAGGAAAAGGGAAAACATAGCAGTAATACTTCCTCAAAAAGTGCACTGCCTGTGGAATGTATACTAAAAAGGAAAGATTAAGAAAAAAAAGAAAATCAAACTACTTAAGGGAAATAAAGCTCTAGGCATTAGAACGGAGGAGTCCATTGGACAAGAGACAATTCATCCTCTCCCCTTTCCTCTCTATTCCTCCTTTCTTCAGTCTGCTGTCCAATCTAGGTTGAAGATGTTCACCTAATAAGAGCTAGTATTAGGATGAATCAATGCTCTCCCTAATGTCTTATGGGAGGGAATGCAGTCTCCAAAAGTTCCCAGGCTCTTGATTTGTAATTTCCCCTGAATGCTGTACTGTTCACTAAAGTTTAAAGCCTTATTTTCAGGCTTGAAACAGAACAGTTGTGTTCTGTTTCAGTTGTGGACCTCTGAGTCCATCTGATTTCAAATGGTGCTCAAGTGGGCGTGCACAGACCCATATGCAGATGCTTTTCAAGAACTCCAAGGAAGAAATTCCACAGTCCCTCTGGGCAGATGGATTAGTTTGCCTTGGATAAAAATGTCAAAAGCAGATGTTTCTTGGATATTTTTAAACTACATACCTGGTAAGCCTAATATCTCATAAATTTCAGATCTAATTAGGAGTTAAAGATACCAACTGTAAAAATATCTATGGGGCTTTCCTCTTCTCTTATGACACAGGTATTTGTGGTGCACTTTGATCTTCAGCATAATTTCTATTTTCTTGTAATACAACATTAACTACTGTCTTCCAGCAAAATCTACATCATTTTCTTTACAGAGAAAATGCACGTTATTACACTACAAGAGTGAAAGCATTTCTGATTCAATCGTGAGCAATATGTTAATGATGTAGTACAGAGCCCAGTGAAATAATGTCAACATAATCTGCGATCTGCACAGCAAAAATGAAATGTCAGCCAATTCCACCAAATGGCAAATGGTTTTACTATTCAAAGAGATGGTTTATAAATCTGTTAGTTCAGACAAGATAACATAAAATAGAAAATAAGAGATTTAGGCTAGGGGGAAAGAGGAGAAAAAGTCAATAGAGTTGCTCCCTGTATGGTAAATTGTAGGGTTTCCTAGTTGCTATTTTCAGTAGTAAACTCAATCAATTTAATGGCTGCAAAGATAAAAGAATCAATAGTTTAATGTGTAGAGAAAGCTATTCTACAAAAAAATAAAACAACAGTTTAGTCTTTGTAAAAATGCAACCTACTGAAATGCAAAATAAGTACTCCAAGTATATCTAAGGTCAAAAAACTTTTTTATAAAACCCATCCATCATATTTAATAGCAACATGAATTATAAATTGCACAATTTTACATCTTGTCAGTCTACTTTACATTGGAGTTGCATAAGGTTTGTGTACCTAGCATGATAGTAAGTATAACAAGACTGTTTGCAAATAAAGCAGCAATTACATATGCAAGTCAATCCTCTCTCTCGTACTTCCCTTAATATTGTCCCCAAAATCACATAGATTAGCAGCTAGTATAATGACTGTTGTCATTTACTGCAGCATCAGTCACATTAGCTGCATCTGCTACTAAAACACTGGACAATTTATTTCGAAGTCCCTAAAACATATGAAAAACTTCAAAGATATCAGATTTGCAGGCTGAGACGCTGAGCCCCTTTAGGAAAGAAGGCAAAAAATAATTAATCTTCATGCAAAACAGAATAGTTGGTATTAGATAAGATTCTTCAGAAGTATCTGAAATAATGATCTCTATTTACCTAAGCCAGTAAAGATTGCTCAACAAATTTCTGTAGGCATGAGCATTATTGCTCATTGCACTACACATACCCAGTGATTGATGCAGTTCTGAAAATCTCACTTAATAATACCACAAATTATGAAATATATAAACTATTTTCATTTAATTAAATCTAGACATTTCTTGAACTGCCAGAAAAAGAATTTCTGAAAACATTCCGCATTCAACCAAGACTTACTCAAAACAGAAATGGTTAACTGTTGGAAATCTGTTGTCTTAAAGTGTTTTATTTTAGTGTTACCACATCTCTGGAGATAATGACTCAACGTGTTACGAGCTTTCTGTTTTACCTCGTGGCAAAACAGAAGCAACTAGTCTTTGCAGCACTTTCACAGGAAAGTTAGATAGCTCATGCACTTTTCTAATCGAAAGTGAAAAAAGAACCCTATTCAGCAATTGAAATAAGGCTTCAGAGAGAAGGTTCTCTTCCTCAGAACTGACTTAAGATCAAAATACAGTATTAAAACAAATCAGTAGAAAACTGCAATAAAGTAAAACCAGCTGAAAAAAAAAAAGAAAAAAAAAAAACAAAACCATTCCATACCCTGGAATACAACTGCCCTAGCAGAGTTGCAGCTAAACCAGAACCTTGCTTAATACTTTTTCTGCCTCTCAGCTACCATTACCAGCTGTAAAGAGTTAACTCAGAGCCATATCAGTTTACACCAGCTAAGAAAGTGACATTGTTTTCTTCAGTAAAAATTTATCTATCTTCCATCAGATGTTACTTCATAAAGAGGGAAAATCTAGAGTGTATTGTTCCTTTGTTACCCAAGTTTAAGGTATAGATTACCAGAAATCTTAATTTGTCTGCTAATTTTGGAGATGCTTGTTCTCCAAGGATAAAGATTTCTTAACCTCTAGCTGAGTACTTCCTGGGCTTGGTAGCTTGCCTCATACATTTGCACCATCAGGATTCATGTAAAACTGCCTACAGGATTTGAGCAACCATTCTGAAAGAATACCTTAAACCACTCATCAAACAAGATGCATTGCTACTTGTAATTTTAACCAGTAGCTTCATATCACATACAAAATGTAGATCTTGGTCTTTCATCCATCAAAGAAGGCTGGAACTTACCATACTCTTTTATAACAAGCAGGGCTGCCTTTAGCCCCAACCATTCACAATAAAATTATTCTTCTGGTTAATATTTTTGTGATATATATTAATACAAATATGACAGTATATATAAAACAATATGACAATATTTAAAATGTCATTTACTACATAATTCTAAACACATTTTAAAACCTCTTAAACTAGGCCATATTTATAATAAAAAAGCAAGTAAGTTATGATTTTCTCATGAAAAAATTATCCAGGTGAAATCAAGGTGAAATTCAAAGTAGGATACCTAAATGCTATGTTTACTAGTAGTAATTTTACAAATATTATAGATTTGATCAACACACTGTTTCATGTCATTAATTATTTTTTTTTTTTCAGAACTTCCAAAAAGCACTTCTGAAAAAATAAAGTGAAATGATTGAGTCAAGAGATTTGGTCACCCAGAGCACAATCAACCTCCATGAAAATTTTCACTGAGGATAAAGCGTTATTTCTACTAATTAGAAAGCAAATCCATATACAAAACTCAGACTGCTGTCACCACTATGAGCCAGAGGCAAAACAGCAGTCCACAGAGTGGTAATACGTCAATTCCCCATCAAAGAAAAAGTTCAGAATGCAACTCTCAGAAGAAAAAAATTGTTTTGGAATAGCAAATGGGCAATATTTCTGGATTTCTTGGAACACAGACAAACCAACTCTACTACATCGTGGTGCTGATTAAGACTAAAATTTCCAGGGTCAAGTCAGAGAAAACAGCCACCTTTCACTTGCAAGACAATAATGCCAGACCCCATTCCAGTTTGAGGACTGTAGAGCACACTGCTAATCTTGGCTGAACTGTCCTACCACATCTACTGTATAGTCCAGATTTGGCACATTCTGACTTCCATCTGTTTGGGCTGATGAAAGCTGGAGTGTATAGGCCACATTTTCCTGGCAACAACGCTGTCATACTTGCTGTAAAACAGTATATCACTTCTGCTGGGTCAGATCTATATGAGCACATCATGCAAGTTCTTGCTTATCACTGGTGAAAATGCAATGATGAAGGTGGTGACTATGTTGGAAAACAGTATTTCATAGCTGAGAATCTTCTCTATCAAATAGTGTTATTGTGCTGTTTTCATGGATATAAATAAGAGGCATTATTTTTTGGAGCAATCTATACACTCTAAGAGCTGGTTCTGAAAACTTTATTCAAACTACACAACAGTTTTTAGTTTAAAGTCTAAAAGGACCTGATTAAACATCCAGTTGAAGCCAATGGGGAGAAAACATTGATAGTCAGTAAATACTTTTGACCTTGTTATGTGTAGGGCCAAATGACTATTCTCAGAGACTTCTATTATACCAGGAGTTTAAACTCACAATATTCCTTCATGAACAATGAAGTACATAATTCTTTATAGGGTCATTCATAGCAGGATTCTCTCAATGGCCTGAAAAACTATCTCTCTTTCCTGCCTTGATGGACTACAAAAAAATCCTCTAAGTTTAGCTTCTGCATTAGTACTGACAAGTAAAACATATGAAAAAAGATTATAATTAGGGTTCTACCTTTCATTATTTTTATATAACTACCTTTCATTATTTTTATATATCTCTATGCTTAATCGTAGACATAAGTACAATAAAATAGGCTCAGCTTTTCATGTAACAGTTTTCCCCTCAGTGCTTCTGATACATAAGCTTCTTGTCAACCCCCCTACACTCTTAAAATTCACATAGCAGATAAACACTACAGTCCTGAAAAAGTCCATTTTAAGAAACATTGAAAGGATTTATATCAGATAGCCACACCACTGTAAAAAAATATGCAAAATAGTTACTTTGACTATCACATACAAAATATGATTCTACTATTAAAGTAATCAAAAATTTTATGCATCGTGTCTGTGCAGATATAAAGTTAAAACTATATAACTTTGTCCAAGTGAAAGATAAGGAAAATATATCAGTAATTGTTTTAGTTGATTTTGGGTAGGAATTATTTACTTTGGAATGATTCTGGTTTTTTTGTTTGTTTGTTTTTGTTTTTATTAGGAGAGAACATAATAGACAAAGCTAGCAGTGATGATGAAGGACTAAGAGAATTATGTGTATAATTTAACAAATGATGATACAGTAAAACTGATGCCCCAAAAATTCTCATCAAATTTTATGTTGATATAATTATTTTTAAAATATTAAATGTTAAAGTCATCTAGCATATGTTTCATCACAATATAAACAAGATCAGAAAATCATTTCAATATGTGCAATCCTTAATTAGTACTCAGATACCAACTGTGTGCCCTTATTACATACAACTACTTCAAAATGATTACCTTGAATATAAAAAAAATCCTGATAGAGTTCAGTATTTTTGGAGCCTCTGTCTCTATCACAGTCCAAACACTAATTATGTCTTCTATTTTAGGGTTTATCACACTAATAATTAGGCTCAGAACTGTATACAGTCTATGCTGGTAGATTTTATTTCCAGTTTTACTTGCATTGCTCATCGAGAAACACTGAAAGCTACTTATTTTGATGACAATTGCCAAATTTCTGCCACCATATAGATAAAATAGGCATGGATCCTTCTATGCTTCATCTAGGTAAGCATCTAGGCAGAGTTTGAGCATTTCCGGAGAAATAGACTCCACAACATCTCTAGGCAGCCTGCTTCAGTACTCCATCACAAAACGTTTATCCTCAAATTCTACTGGTTCCTCAATTCTACTAGCTACTTGAAAATGTCTTGAGAAGTGGCACAACAAATTTTGCCTGGGAGATGCAGGGGATTGCAAATAAAGAGAAATACATTCATTCCTTTTGAAGTGAGGGTGAAGGAAAAAAAGGATAGTCATGAAAGAATGAAGTCAGATGACTGAGCAGAGTCAAAGAAACAGACATTATATCAGCAAGAAGTGAACAAGGAACAAGCAAAGCTGTATTTATAAATTTGTGGTGATTTCTCTCTGATGGACAGCCAAGCTCCACCACATCACTCTCCCTCCTCAAAGGAGCAAAGAAAGAAGGGCAGAAAATACAGTGAAAAGGGTTCTAGTGCATGGAGATTGCTTATTAATGACCATCACATGCAAAACAGACTCAGCATAGAGAGATATGATCTATTGCCCATCACTAGCAGCCTAGAAGCAATGGAGAGCTAAAAGCAAACTATTAACCACTTCCCCCATTCACAGTCTGCTACCTCCTCACCCCAAGCAGAACAGGGCCTGCAAACACTTCATGTCTGCCACTCCTTCATGGTCACTCTCTGCCCTTACTCCAGTGTGGGATCCCTTCCATGGGATACCACCCTACCCACACAGATTCTACGTAGGCCTCTCAGACAGCTATAAATGTAACTCTTATAAAGGTACTTAAGCTGGTTTAAAATTAATTGCATTCCATTAATAAGGTAGTCAAGGTGCACAAATCATTCCCTGGAAACCTGAATAACTTAGATGACTCCACTGCACTGAGATTTGCATCAAAGTTTACAATCTTGAAGTTGTCACTGCTTTGACTGTGGCGCAGTGAGGAGAAAGCAAGGCAAAGTATAATTGCATCTATTTAATATAGAACTCACTTCTCACTAAATTAGAACTGACTTCCACTGAGAAAAGTAATTGTTCTTCCTGGCCTTTAGCAAGGCAACAAGCAAAGAAAGCTAAGGAAACCTTTTCAGGAGAGCAATCTCTTTTTTCTCCATCACGACCAAAGAACTTCTGGAAAAGATAATCTCTTAATTATGTTTTACAGCTATATTGAAATTAACAGTGTTTTTCTTTTTTTTTTTTTTTAAAAAAAAAAAAAAAAAAAGAATCCTGTCATTTAATGCTCTTGTTGCAGAGTTAAAAGATTCAAGAACAGCAACATAATCACATAATGCAGAATTCTCTTTGAAAATCATGTCAACAGATATTCAGATTATCCTACATAGATCTCAAGCTACACCCACTTAGAAAAAAAATGTTATTTCAATTTCCATTTAGGAAAATTAGATAGAACATCAGAATGCTGTATGCAGACATTCTACGGAAGTTAAGTACAGCTTTCAAAATGATAAACGTTCTTTGTGAAATCATGTTAGAGTAAAAATCAGCACAAACTCCAGAAAATGCATGGTAATGAAAGACATTGGGATAACTACCTGAATTTGCTCGAAGAATAAAATGGATTGCATAACTCATTTCTCCTCAGTGCTAAATTCAGGAATATATATTTTTTGATTGTATTTACACATACAGTTGTGCCTTTTTGAGCAGATATATAATTTGAGAAGGTAATATAAACATCTTTAAATGATGTTGAAAAAATTGAATTTTCTGAACGATTTCATAACAGATTCTTTAAAAAACAGGAAGCTTGTCAGTTTATCACTTTTAAGTCTCAAAATATAAACAAATACTCAATGCACTTTTTTTTTTTTTTCATTTCACAAACAGAGAGAAAGTATACACATGAGAAGCATCAAGAAACTATATATACCACATTAAAAAAATTACATTTGAGCTGAGGTCTGTTCAGATCCAACACAATCTCTTTTGGTAGATGCATAGAAGGTTTAAGTTGATCTTATAAGATTTTCTTTTCATTGCAAACATTCTTCTTTACTCAAACAGGAACCTTGAAACCATGAAATTCATGTCTAATTTAAGATCTTCAACACAATCATCCACTCAACAATCTCTTTCCTTACTTTTCCTATATCCCACCATACATTTCATATAAAAGATATCTGTAGTAACATCAATGTAAAAGCAAATATTTCTCAGACCACATAACTGAAAACATTTCCAGAGGAGCAATATCAACAGCAATATAGCAGTCAGTTTATCATCTGACAGCTGCTAAAAACAATTGATGGAGACTTCAAAACTGCCCTTTGCAAAAATCACATGCTGAGGAAAGGTAAATTTTAGTGCCCTTACTAAGATTTTGACCTAGATCTGCCACGGATAACACTTAGCATTCACATAACACCTGTCACCTTCAATCCTTAAGGATTTCAGAGCACTTTTCAATAAAGCAAAACTGCTGGAATTGGTATTCAGGAATACATTTTAAGAAAAATTCTTCAAGTGGAACCTTTGACACTAAGCACGCTAATCTTGTTTTCAAAACAACTGGGTAAAAGTTGGAAAACAAAAAAACGATTCTCCAAGGAAAATTCTAAAAATTAAACAAGAATTAGTTCAATAAAACCATAATTACTCCTTCTTATGATCAGTCTGTTGCCTATAAATTAATGCAATAAATACTTTGCATTTAATATAAGAATATTTCTAAAAACTTATATTTAAAAGCCTACTATTTCTAACAAAAGGAGTAAAAGCATAGCTATAATCAATTCTGCTTTTCAGATCTACATGCTTAGAATGATTTTTATCTATAAGCACATTATCATGCCTCATCTGTTTGGATATTTTGTACGCTCTAGTTTTGGCCTAGAGGTTCTCCCAGAGTAAAGAAATAAGTGCAAAGTGCACTATGTTAAGAGATGAAGAAGGTCCACAGTAACCCACAAAGAGGCTGACAGTGCTACCCCGCCCTTTCACACTAAAAAAGGTGAGCCATGTCCACACTTCTCAACAGGCAAGGTATCTTCCAGTGTTTTTTATCCCACAAGAACATGTAGGACAGCTACTGTAACCTATCCAGGACTTGCTTTGCTGTCTAGGGCTGCATAGAAGGCATTTCCTTTTCTAATAACTACCTTACAAGAAGCAAATGATGATGAAGGAATGTGAACAAGAAGCTTGGCATTTGGACTACCCTCCACCTTGGTCTGCAGCAGCCAGCTATTTCATTTGCCAGACTACTGGCCCTCTGAAATGCCTTCACAGACCTAAACATTCCTGCATGTATCAAAGAGCACAGAACTCCTAGAAAGAGGTATCCAAAGACAAATTCCATTCAGAATAGTTGCAATTAAATGACTTGAGACGCGCCAGTGTTGTCTTATGAAATATACGTTAACAGATTCAAATGTTCCAGATAAATACAACAAAGTGAATGATTACCCATTCTGTCCAACATATAAAACTTAGCATATTAATTCAAATAAATATCAGTACCAATTGCAATAATGTCCCAAAGCATAATTGTAATCAAGGTGACAACCCTTTTTGCCCATATAAATAAATTCATAGAGAAAAAAAAATTCAGATGACCTTCCCCTTCATGGAATTGTGTTGAAATGAACAATTGGAATAGAACTGACAATAAAAATAAGTCAGTTAGAAAACTGTTGGCATTCCTGCACTGTCACAATTATTTTTAAATGGTCTTCAGCATCACTTAATGCCTTATTTTTAAGTAACTTTTTTTCCCCAAGTGCTCAGCCCTTAAACTTCTGAATGAGTGAACTTACTTTGGGTTTACAGAAGTATGAACGAGGAATAGTTATGGCCTCTAGTTATTTCTTTCACTCAGTGAGTTTAAAATAGATCTTTTGATATAAAAAGGGTCAATAAACATGACAAATCCTGAGAAATGTCTTCCATAGAAATAAGTGGGAGTAGCAGGTGTCTATCAGCTGTCAGCAGCTGCTGTTATCTTCAGGGGAAAAGGTATTAGATAGAAAAACAGTCTTAGAAATAAAGTTAAAGTCCATGAGGAACTGTATAATAACTCTAAAACTAGATGTTCTGAAATAAACTTGCAACAATAAAAAATAAACTGCAAGCAATACACTCGTACATTGCTGAGACAAGACTAGTTTGTTTTGTTCATTTACTATTTAAGCTACATTAGAGAGTGCTTTTTTTTTTTTTTTAATATTGGGATTGTCAACCAATCAGATAAACTTCCTGCTTCCCTATGAGTTTAGTTTTGTTATGTTTCAAAAGGTATTTTTTCTAAATGATGTTTTCATACAGTATATTAACTGACAGCAAATTGATATTCAGCTAAGCATAACACAGGAATCAGTATAAAGTAGTTTATTGTTAATGGATCTGATACATCTATCTATGGAAGATACCATTCACATCTGCTAGTACTAATTAGTTACTAATCAGGAGCCATGTCAACTGCTTGACACAATTTAGGGTTGGAGTCAATAAGCAAGTACATGCTTAACCATCTACACATCAACAACTTCTTTCCCTTGGGTAGATTTGCAGAACATCACCTCCTTCATACCTTCATAATATGTGAATGAAGAGATAGATGGGTTAAAAAAAAAAAAGTGCAAGAAAGGATTTGGTTACCAAATATTCTTTTACATTTGAAAATAATAGCTACCACAGTAATCTTTCAAAACTTCACCAAGGTCATAACTTCATTGGCTAGAGGATGTATACATAGCAAGAAGCACTTTTTTCAATCTTTCAGGAGTTGCAGTATTTTAAGGGGAATCCAGGAGTTAAAATGTTTTGCTGAACTGCAACGTTTTTGCCACTTATGCTACAAAGAGGCCTAAGTTTCTTTGATTTTTTTAACTCAACATACAGTTGGATTCCTCTCTCCAGAAGGTAACTGTGCACACCAGAATTTTAACCTTTCTAATCAGTATTCCTCTGGTCTTCTCTAGACTAGCAAAATAAAAAAACCTGAAGGTGCTTCCTTGGCAAATTGTCACTTGTTTTCCCTGTGATCATTGTAACAGTTATGATAATCACACATGGGCTTCTGTTTTATGGGTTTTTTTTTTGTTGTTGTTTTGTTTTGTGTTTTTTTGTTTTTGTTTTTGTTTTTCTGTGCTCCCCCTTATTGATTTTGTCAAGTTTTCAGAGCAGAATGCAAATTTAGAAAACTACACTTCAAATATTTAAGCAGTACAGAGGATTGTGATGTATTCATCACAAAAGCAAAATATCCAAGCCAATTTCCATCTCTAAGTTATTTCCTGCCCTTAGAAATGAGAAATGAGTTCTCTTGTATTAATTGCTGCTAGATAGCCACAGCTGACATTTCTTCTAATCAGCATTAACTCATATGTCTCTCCAAAAGTAATGCCTCCTAATTATTTCCAAGGAAACTACAACAAATACAATTACTACAATAACACTACTTGATATAGTAAGGTCTCAAATATGAAATGCTATTTTTCAAGTCATCACCATTAGCTGTGCATTTTCACCAGCTATGAACAAGAGCTTCCCTGCTGTGCTCGTAAAAATCTGCATGGCCATCCAAAACACAGCTTGTCTATGATTTTGTTGTTGCCACCCTTGAAACTCACCACTCACCACTTCATTGAATATGACAACCAATTTTTGAATTTGAAAATAAAAGAAAAAACACAACATGTATACGAGTCTGATTTCTAATCAACTTTCATTTCTCCCTTATAACCTGATTATAATATTAGTTCAGATTCGCATGATTCATCCTTCTAAAGCCAATGGAAAACAAAATAGAAATGAAAATTACAAATTGGCAGATGTCTTAAAGGGCTTTGTAAAATCTATTTCTAAATACTTAATAAAATCTAACAAAAATCTGAACAGATTCAGGGCTGTAGATAGTAAGAGAAGTATTGTTTATTTTCTATTATAGCAGATTGAGTGTAAATAGAATTATTCTAAATAATGAAGAATCTTCCAAACTAGATTTACTATTACAGAAGTTTTTACGCAGTATGAAGAACATAATACGGATAGGAATATTTTGTACTAAAGTGGCAAGCTTCATTTAAATTTCTGATTAAAATGTATGTTTTAAATCAGTACTTCTGTGTTATTTAGTAACTATACAAGGGAATTTTCTTCTCTTTCAGCTTTGAATTTTAAGATTTTAATTTTCTACCTATCCCATTTCAGTGTTTATCTTTCACATTAACTTTGAGATTTGTCTTAAATGGATGTTGATAGAGTATGAGAACAAACAGAATTGTTATAGCAAGTTGCATATACATTCTGCTATGGCTAAAATTGCCTAATTTGTCATCCTTTGTACTGGACTTAAAGAAAGAAGTCTGACCTGAGATAAAGAAACATAATACGCTGTATAAAGAAAAGATACTCAACTAAAGATAGTAACAAGATATTGTTATTTCTTTTTGACAAATCCAGGTGTAAAAATGTCTAATACTTACTTTTTTTTTTTTTTTTTGGTATTATGGACTGGCTACTAAAACCTGAAAGCAAGGTTACTTTTCAGTTCATTTTATAAAATACCTGTCCCTTTTCAAAATGAAGTACAAATTTATAACAATTATAACTAGACATATGATTGCAAAGGCTATTGTTTCAGCCCACCATTTTTACCAGTACATTTTCAACAGTAGGTAAAAAGCTTTGTACATATATCAGCTACATACTGGGTATAACTTCCTGCAAGTAATTGTCAAGTTAAATAGCTTTGTTCTGAAATAAGCAGCAAGTGTAATGCTTGTAATTCTTCCACTGACAGAGTTAGAAATAGGGTTCCTGTTCATTTCCTGATGCCTAGCTGAACGTCAAATGGTGGCAGAAAGCTTTTCACATGTATTTATGTGCAACAGCGACATTCAAGGAATAAGTAGTTTAAACAAAGCTTTTTTTTTTTTTTAACATTTTTCCATAGAAAGAAAAAAGATTACACAACCCTAAGTTATTATAATGAATTAACCAGTCTGATGGATGAGGGAGAGCACTGGATATTGTCTTCCTGAACTTCACTAAGGCCTTTGACACTACCTTCTGTAAAATTCTCATAGATGAACTGTGGAACTATGGACTGGGTAATGAGACAGAGGTGGATCAAAATTTTGCTGACTGGCCAGGCTTTGAGGGTAGTGGTCAGTACAAGGTCTAGCTGAAAGCCAGTAATGAACAGAGTACCCTAGTCTTGTTTAACATCTTTGTTAACAATCTAGATGTTGGCATAGAGTATACCCCCAGTAAATTTGCAGATGATGAGAAACTGGGAGGAGTGACTGATACATGTGAGGTTCATGCAGTCACCCAGAGGGACTTTGAAAGTCTAGAGGTATGCACTGACAATAATCTTCAGCTGTTAAAGCAGTAGGGCAAATCCCGCACCTAGGGAGGAATAACCCCAGGTATCAGAACATGCTGGGTACCACCCATTTAGAAAAAAATCTCTGCAGAAAAGGATCAAAGGGTCCTGGTAGACAACTTGTTCAAAATGACAACATGATAAAGCAGCATCCATGATGATGACAAAATAAGATCCTAACTTAGGAGCGTCAAGTAATCCTACAAGAGTTTGGAACAAATTTGAAAAGATACCTGCCAAATACGATTAAAACTGCAACAAAGACATCGAGGCCCTGGAGCAGGTTCAAAGATGGGCAACAAAGCTGGTGTGGGGTCTGGAGCACAGGCCTTAGTGTTCAAGGAAAATTTGTGTTGAGGGACATGGTTTACTGAGAACTATTGGTGATACATGGATGGTTGGATTGGATGATCCTGAAGGTCTTTTCCAACCTTGGTGTTTCTGTGATTAGCAAAAAGAACTGTAAACATAGGCATTAACCACACTAGCTTCAGTGAAAAGAGCACTTGTGACAGATACATTGGGAAGCACAAAACTGAATATAGTACATACAGTGAAACACATGGAGAGCAATTCTAATGTTACAGGAAGATAAACTGGTGGCCCTTCTCTCATATTGTTCCATTCTATTCATGCCTATTACTAGAAGCTTCTCCCTGAGTGGTAAAGTTTGACTTCAAAGCTGGCTCAGGCATACCCACTAAGTAAAGACTGTAAGAATTTCCTAGTTTTAGCCTACTTTCAGTATCAGAGAAAGATTACTGTAATGAGCTTTTGTTAAAATAGCTAATCATTATACATCCAGATCTTTTTCACAATTTGCTATTATAAATTTCTTTTTCATCTTGTTTTAGAAACTCCTATTACACACTAACAAAAAATCAGTTCATTCAAAAGCAAAAGTTAGCACACTACAATGAATAATACAGCTGCAATCTTCAAAGTGAAAATAAAAGCCAGTCTACCGCAAATATTAGCTGAAAAACTATTTAATGAAACCATCCTGAATGGACATGACAGATTATTACTATTGTTGTAAGGTACAAACTTAAATTCCAGGCCTAAAGTCATGTACACTGAAAGAATAAGTTTTTTTTTGTTTGTTTGTTTTGTTTTTGTTTTTGTTTTTTTTTTTTTACCCTTCTGAAAACCCTCACTAATACATGAAACATGTAAAACAGACACTTTCTTCTACTGGAGAGAAAAAAAAAAAGTAATAAAAGCTCATTTTTAAAATGTTTACCCTATTTCTTCCAAGAAAAAAAAAAAAAAAGAAATATCCATATCAGTTCATTTACTGCATCAGTGAGAAGTTGTAAAGAAAACTACAGCTTCTGTATAATCATAATCTAGAAAATTTTCCCCACTTGTTCCCTTTTATGGTTCTATTTTCTTACTTATCAGATGATAAATTGTTCTACTGCGAATTTCAAAAGCAAGAACATTCTATTTTATTCTCTTTAAGAAATGTTTCCTGAACAAATATTCCTTTTTACATCCTTTTAGGACACTTTGCATTTTTTAGCTATTTTTAAAGTATTTCAAAGTGTCTTAAATAATATTGACTCTCCTGCTTCACAATTCTTCACCTACATCTCTTAAGGTTCATTAAAAAAAAAAATATTTCAACAAAGTGCAGATCTTTCACAAAAGATGTCTGAGACCTTTGAATGAAATTCATCGTATTCAACCTTAGCAATTAGAAGTTTGACATTAAATCTCAGCAAGACATTTGTTTTTCTTCTGGAAGTCCGAAACAACTACTTTCCCCTCCTCCTAATTTAGAAAGGAGTCTCAAGGTAGTATTTAGTTACTTCTAAGAAGGCTTAGAAATTAATTTAGAGTTGATGACAACCTTTATCTTACTCAAGTTTTCAGTTTTAAAAACCGTGTTTCTGAATATCTGATGAACAGCAATTGGTCTTTAGAAGCACAACCACTGTGCCTATACACTTGGTATGTTCCCTCTAATAGGCAAACACTGAGTAAGCATAGTTCAGGAACATCATCACTGACTACACTGAATACATAAAAAAATTAAGGCAGGCTCAACCACAAACGTCTTGCAACCCTCCTCTACAATCAATTGGGACAAGATTAAAAGATCATATACTAAAATCCAGATCACTGTCTCATTGTGAAAGTCATATTAAAATTGCTGATGCTTTTCTACCAAATATTGAAAATCATAAGTGTACAATAAACTTCTGAGCCTGGGAATGTTTTCATGTATAAAAATGATTTAAGCAAAAAGAAAAAAAAGAAAGAAATAAGCAAATTAGTGGCTGCTTCCTTTTTAGCATGTGAATATGAAACCCAACTACTTTGATCCGGCAGGTAGAGGACAAGGATGCTGAAAAGCTAGTTTTATCCTTGAACCAGGGCCCATTCGAATTTCTATAACATGGTTCCGTACTGCTGACACACTGTAGGCTTTGATACATTCAATGGAAAAAAAAAAAATCCAGACTTTTCATAATGCAGCTCCTTCAACAAGAAGGAAAAGTGAGTCAGTTGGAAAGCCTTCCTTGAAAAATAAAAAAATATATAGAATTTTATAAAACAAAGACAACTGTTGGAAAAGGAATGCTCTGCTACCAATTTGATAACATAACATTGCTCAATTACGTACTGTACTTAAAAATGAATAGAGCAGAGTGAGTTTTACTTGCTTATTGAAATTAAAAGTTACACAAAGTTGTGTCCATTTACCAAGTTAAATGAGCACAATGAAATACATTTTAAATCATAATGAGGTACTGACAAATGTCACTTGACTAATAGAGATGATCTTTAATTGCAAGTCAAACGAAGCTTGTACTTGTACTAAACACCTTAGAGGTTCTTTAAAATGTACTCAGCAGTTGTAGTCATGCAACTAGTCTTTAGCAATGTCTGTTTCACATAGTATTATATATACTTTGCATTTAGACACTGACATGTGATAATACAAAAGTAACTTCCATAATAGAGGTTACAGTATCTCTTCTCTGGACTCCCACCTTGTGAAATAATCTCTTATGTGTAAAACCCTCCCATTACATTTTATTTCCTGCCATCTGAATCTCTTGGTTTTGCATAGTAGTTTGTAAACGATGCATTTAAGTAGCCTACCTTCTCTAGTATATTGCTTATTCATAAGAGCAATCACTGTATAAAATGCTACTTATCCTCAAATACACTATATAAGCAGATTTATCTGCTGAATACTTGACATTATAATTGCCTAATTAACTCTCCTACACATCCTTTGAGGAAAGCCTTATTATACCAGCCTCAGAGAGGATAAAAACATGGCAGAGAAGATCACTGACATGTCCAGGGTCACTGTAAACATCCTTGCCAGACACAGATTAAAAACAAGCTGGCTTATGTCCCGACTTCAACCATGTTACTAACTAATAAGTCTACCAAAAAAAAAAAAAATTAAAAACATGTAGTATGTCAGAACAATTGTCTACAAGAGTCCCTGAAACTTATTTGGAACAACAGTGATTGGGTTGGGATGATAATAGATTTAATGATAAAGAATAAAATAAATTCATTTTGCTTAAACTCGCAAATATTGTCATCTTATGTTTTCATAAATTCTTCTGGAATTAAAGGTGTTGAAGTATTTTACAAGTAAATTTCTGGCACAGTGCAAAGGACAGAAGAGCAATACCATAAATCTGCAGGGTGGTTTCAGCTAATAAAATGATATTGCATATTTATTCTGGTCACATGTGCTGTCAGCCCAAACAAGCACTTAGAGATCTTGAACATTCTGGGGAGGAGCCACTTCAAGATATTGCACACAGGCAGGCAAAAGTAGAATGGGCAAGTTTTACTCCAGCTGTTCTTCATACACCCCTGGAGAGGTAGGGACTGGGTGATCAATGTCCCTCTCATTTTAAGTGAAGATCAGACTCACAAACCATTTGAGGAACCTGAACATCTATAAGCCTATGCGTCCTGATAAGATGCATCCTTGGGTCCTGAGGCAACTTGTTATAGTAGTTGTCAAGCCACTCACAATGATATTTAAAAAGTCATAACAGTGAGGTAAAGTTGCTTGCAACAGGCTGCCAGATATGTGGTGGATGACCCATCCCTGGAGACATTAAAGGGGAGACTGGACAAGGCTCTGAACAACCTGATTTAGCTGTAGGTGTCCCTATTCACTGCAGGAGAGTTGGGTTAGATAAACTTTAAAGGTCTATTCAAAAATCAAACTTTAATTCTATTTTTAATGTATCAATTATATTTTGAACTACTGTAGGCAGAAAGATTTTAATTTGGTCATCATTTAATGGCGACACTAAGGGGACTAAAATCCACCAGTGATCCATCTGGATTTCTACCAGTACAAAGTTTTTCTTAAATCTAAGAACTGTATGGGATTTTCCTAGGAATTCAGAGCTTTCCTTGAATTTTGAGTTCCAAAGAACTGAAATGGCAGCAAGAGCCTGAGCCTTAATTTTTAGTAGAGACTGAAGCCTTCTTGTTGCCTTTGTTTCTCAGTTCATGTTTTGGGAATTCTATTTGCTTTACCTATGTAAATTTGAATGTTAGTTTCCTGTGTTTTAAAATAGAATTTTTCAGAGTTTTAGAGAGACTTCAACAACTATTGAATCAGTGCATAATAAAGGTAAGCGCTGAAAAACAATACACCCATTTTCACAGAAGATCAAAAACACTGTTAAACTAGATTCTGACCACACTATTGTATTCAGTCCATTCAGTCATAACTCCTTTAGTGAATGCTGGACACGTGCTTATTCTTCATCTAAAGGGTGCTGTTTCTTATCCTATGGTAGAGCACACTACTATCAAAGGGAAATGACAGCTGATCAAATGACTGAAGTAACTTCATAAATATTTCATTCAAAAGAACAACAAGATTCAAGTAATCACTTTCATAATTTTATCACTGGCTCAAAATATCTGTATTTTTCTTCCATATAATCTCCTGAAGTCATGTGGCTATAAGGAAAATGACATTATTTATAAAACACAAGCTACATGACAGTAAAGCTTGCCAATGTAGTTTATTCTCCTAAATCTGGTATATAGTTTATAATAATAATGGTAATCACCCTAAACCCATTTTTCCCCTTTTTGTGGTTGAAATCAACTGCATTATCCTCTGCATATCCTGTTCTTTCCTCATTCATATTAGCTGAATCAACTCAAAAGCTACAGAATTGAAAATATGGGAGAAGACTAGTGATGTCCAGAAGGTGATAGGGAAGAGCAAGTGGAGCCTCCATAGCCAAATAACTCACTATTCCACACAGGGTGAAGTGCAAACCTCAATTTAAAAATGAGTTGGACAATACACAATTGTCTTGTAATCTCTTAAGTCATAAAACATATTTCCAGACACATCCAGAACAAACGCCACAGAATCAGTGCAAACTGTTGTATAAGTCTTGAAGTATTTGAATTGGAACAAGGACCAGAAAGCTTTGGGTACATTTCCACCCTAAATTCAGTATTTGTCTACAGGAACCTTCAATCAATTGTCACATGAAACAATGTTGCTTGATGTCTTCTGATAGTGATCTTTTCTGATTATTTCAATACTCAATAACTCAGTATAATAATAGATACCATAATAACCCATGTCTAAATTATATGTTAGGATTATTTTTTTTTAATTAAAAATAAGAAAACTTATGAACAGGGTGCTACAATATAACCATGTAAGTATCACAGTAACACTTTCATTCCTAGGCTTCTGCAAAATTCAAAAAGCTGGGCTGTCATTCTCACTGTTATATGTTAGGCACTATTGAATCAAGTAGCACAGTATAGGCAAGGCTGCTGCAGCTTCATATCCCCAGGCCCTTAACTTCCTTAAACTTTCTTCAAGTCCCCATATTGCTCTAAGCTTCTTACATATACTTCATAACACATAGTATTTATGTCAACATAGTATTTACAGCTCAAAGAAAGGTTTTCTATTAGTGAAAATCAGCATGATAAATTGTGTTGGTGAAAAATAAATTAGAAAAATGTCACACAATCCCCAATCTTTTATCTATATTTGGCATTATTCTCCAGCAGCACTGATATTTTTGTATTTTACTCTCACTTTTTCAGATATGACAATATTAGTTAAATTACCTTTCCAAGACAGAAAATCTGAAGTGAATTATTCATTAGAAATATATTTATTCTTTATTTCTCCCTGTGAATCCATGTTGGCTACTCTTGATAGTCATCTATTTTCCACTTATTGCATCCACAATAAGATGCTCCATCATTTTCCTAAAGACTTGACCTGTAATTTTCCAGATACTCCTTCTTGCCTATTTTGAAGACTGGAGTTTTCTCCAGTCACTGGTTTCCTCTAGGCCTCAGGCACCTCTCCCATTCTCACTAATCTTTCAAAGATGATAGAACGTGGCATGGCAGTCACTTCTGCCAGCTCCTTAGCACTTAGGTGGGTGCACCCTATTGGGGACCACGGCCTTGCATGCATCAAGTTTGCCTAGTCTATCTCTGACAAAATCCTCCTTGACCAAGAGGAAGTCTTCCCTTCACCAGACTCTCTCATCACTAGGGTCTGGGGTTCCTGAGGGGCAGTCTTAGCAGTAGAGACTGAAGCAAAGAAGTCATTCAATAACTCTACTTTCTCAGTATCCTTCATTACCAGGGCACCCACCTCATTTGTAGCAGATCCACATTTTTCTCTAGTCTTTCTTTTGCTTTTCTTGTTGTCATTGACCTTCACGAACAGATTAAATTCCAAGTAGACCTTAGCCTTCTTCACTGCATGCCCTGAAAACATTCTTACATACCTCCCAAGTGTCCAGACTGATTTTTTGTGTCCCACAGACATTCTTTCATGTTTTTTTCCAGTTTCTTTACTCATCCACACAGCTCTCCTGCCACCTTTGCCTGATTTCTTACTCATAGGGATGCACCAGTCTTGAGTTTGGAAGAAGCAGTGCTTGAATATCAACCAATTCTTCTGGATCCCTTTACCCTCCAATGTTTTAAACCCATGGGATACCTCACCTCCAAGCTGGTCCTTGAAGAGGTTAAGGTTTATTCTCCATAATTCCACAGTTGCAATTTTACTTACTGCTTTGTTTCTTCCACAGAAGATTCTGAAATCCACTATTTCATGATCACTGCATACAAGGCTGTCCCTAACCAGTCTCTCCTTGTCTATAAAAAGATGATCCAGCCACCTCTCCTCACTGGTTCCTCCATCATCTACATCAGAAGATTCTCTCCTATGCACCGCAGGAACATCCTGGACTGTGTGTGCCTGGCAGCCATGCCTTTCCAGAAAATACCAGGTGTTTGAAGTCTCCCATGAGAACCAGTGCCTGTGATCATGAAGCTACTTTTAGGTGTCTGTAGAAGGTCTCATCAGCTTTCTCCTCCTGATGAGTCAGCCCATAGTAAACACCCATATTAGTCTGCCCCTTAATTCTCACCCATAAGCTCCCCATTTCTTCACCATTCTCCTCTATGCAGAGCTCAGTACATTCTGGTTGCCCTCTCACATAAAGAGCAACATTTCCTAAGAATCATATAGCCACCCATAACAGCATTCCAGTCATGCAAGCTGTTCCGCTGTCTCTATGATCACAAGATCATGGCCCTACAGCTGCACACAGATCTCTACTTCTTGTTTATTCTCCATGCTTCCAACATTTGAAGATTAGGTGCTGTCCTTGTAGTTCAAACTATTTTCACAGTAAGAATCCAATAAAAAGAAGAGTAACATTGAGGAGCCATAGACAGTAAAAACACTGATAGTGAAAAACACAAAAAGAAAGATACAAGAGCTGCTCCAAAAGTAATGCCTCTTATTTTATTATGTTGGCCCACAGTGTCAGAAGTGGATATTGGAGTTACGGCAGAAGAAGCTGAAGCTTCCCAACAATATTCCATTTTGGTGCCATTTAACAGATGGCAGCCAAGAGGCAAACTGACAAAATGGTATCTGACATGGAAGAGGGTATGAAGCAAAGATGTTGTTAATAATGACTTATTATCATTTTTTTTAAACATGTAATTACAAACTAAAATATCCCTCTCAATGTTTGCAACATAACTTGTCAGAATTTTTACAAACTGTCAGCATTGCATATGAGAGTACAATACATTAAGTAACATAATCTGTTGTACTCTTAAAAGCAGAAGCTCACAAAAGCTAAATCTTAGACAAAAATAAACAAAGAAAAACCAAATATTTTTCTCAGAAAACTATAATTTCTTGATAAGAGATTTATTTATTTGGTACTTGGACACTTCACTGTTGGACTACAGTTTAAGTCCTTTGGAAATTAAGGATGCAGTAAATTGTTTGGGAGATAAAGGGCACAAAATCAATACAGTAGGCTAAGAATTAATAATTTCCTGCTGCCAAAACAAAGCAGGAGTCCTGCTCCTCCCTATCCATCTAGCCTAGTCTTCTCAGCCAGGTTCCTCTTACTTCCAGCATATTGACTTTGGCACTTGCTCAGTTCTTGAGTAAACCAATTTAATTCACGAATAAGCAGAAAACCAACTAGTTAAAAATCTAGAACTGATGGCTTGACAAGCTACATCAGCCCCACTGGAAGCAAGAACAGACAGGGTTCTGGATTAGCACAGAACTAGGAATGGTAGGGACATTAGGCTACTAAGCTACTAGAAAGGACAGCCCCATATAACCTAGTTGTGGCAAGTATGTATTTAGTAATTGTATCTTCTTAAAACTAAGGGCATCAGCTTCTCACAGCACCAAACTATCTCCATCTCTAAACAAGCTATAAAGCAGCCACAACACTGAACAGTTCTCTTGTTGATACACTTGTCAAACAGCCTGCAGGAGAATTATGGTAAAGAAAGAAAGCAGCAACAGGAGTAAAGTTAGTAGTGTGATTTCTATTTTAAAAAAAAATCATTAAATGCAAGGCAGAAATTCAAAGAGGAAAGCACTATGGATTCTTCTACTTTCTACTAAAAAAGTAACAAAACTATTTCTTATGCTTATTCATCTTTAAGCCCGCAAACTGAAGAGATTGCTTTGGTTAGGAGTCTCTTAAATAGCTGTAGTCTATTTCTTGTCGGTAAATGTTTTTTGCAGATATTTTGTAGTTTTACTAATATATTGGTTTGCCTTCTTACTGGAATTACCAAGCAGAACTGAGATAGTCAGTAGTAGTATGACTGAATATGGTTGAATTGTTTTCATATCAGTGTTTTATACACTTTCATATACACACATGGAAAGAGATGTATATGTTTGGTTTTTTTTTTTAATTTCATTTATAAATATTCACTCACAAAAATCACTGTTCTGAATTCCATTTCTTCACTTTTAGATTTTAAGACTCTTGTGGAAGAAGGGATAGTATTACAGTTAGCTGTATGGCTTGAAAGAATAATAATCACTATTCAAACACACTGTTATCATACTTCGAACAATAGAATAAGACATTCATGAATTATAGAATGGCCTGATTGAAAAGGACCACAATGATCATCTAGTTTCAAACCCCCTACTATGTGCAGAGCTGCCAACCCCTAGACCAGGCTGCCCAGAGTCACATCCAACCCAGTCTTGAATGCCTCCAGGAATAGGGCATCCACAACCTCCTGAAGATCTACTGATAAGCTCAACTAGCAGAAAATTAAATTCAGGATGCATATTCCATTCAAGACAGATATATAAAATTTTAAGTAACAACAAAACAACAACTGCAACAAAAAACAGACTATGTGTTAGAAGTCATAGCACCTGAAGAACATCTACCACAATTCCTTTCATGCTAAACTGAGGCCATGCATTTATTATGCAAGTGACCTTTAAAAGGACACTGTAACAGTAAAATCGGTTTGCTTTCAAGAACTTTCACCAATACCAAAATATGATTCATTTTACATTCAAAACAACATATTTCACTCTTTCCAATACAGAAGAAAGCTAGATTTATAACATGCTCTACTTTCTTATTTGACAGACTTTACAGTTTCCAGATCAGCAAACTGCTTTATACCAATTATCATATATTCACAATTTCATCAAAAGATTACAGTATAAAACTTTAGCAAAATCTGCAATCTCTAGAGAAAGCTACTCACCTTCTAGTCTTACAAAACCTTTATCACCTTTCACTGAGACAGTGCAAAGATAATAAATCATACTAAAGATGAAATTGATAAAGGATCAAGAGACAAATACTTGCACCTTTTATATATATATAAATAATAATATATATATAATATATATAAATAAATAAAACAAAATAATTAAAAAAAAAGGACTTTCAGGCTAGGTTATATAAATATAACTGAGCTAAATCTTAGCAGATGAACTGGATTTAACTGATTTTAATGGTTCTGTTCTGATTGATACCATGTGAAGGTCATTTGAGGCTATCAGCAATCAAAATAGAATGAGAAAGGTGAAGCTACTTTAAATTTGAAAACTCTTGACACTATTGATTATAAGCTCTTGGAATACTATAGAAAAGTATATTTATTCTCAAGGAAAAGTCTGTTGCACAGGAAGACTTTCTCAAATAAAAGCTGTGTGCTGAAACAATCAGAAACTATCTTGTTCTGAGTTCATTTCATGGCTATGCATATAAGCTTTTTTTTTTTTTTTTTTTTCTATTCCAGAGAGATAAGAGCTTAGAGCAACAAGCGTTAATCAAAATATTACTTAACTTCTGATACCAGTTCTAGACTTATCCTAACAAATAAACTGAATCCATCTCTCATCCTTTGAAAATTAAAATTGTTTTACTTTATTAGATTCCTTTTTCCCCACAGGTAGACTTTATTTTCATTTCAGACAAATGTAAACAACATAAATTAATTTAAAATTCAGAATAAGATTTCTCAATCCACAAAATCCTTATTCCTGTGCCTTGGTTAAATTTGGGAAAGTCTATTTTGACACCTAGAGTCAACATCACATCACTTTCACCACATCATCTAGAATAATAAAAGTAGTCAGTGCTTTTACTTTTGCCAGACAAATATAACATTGCCAAATCAGCTTTTATTTTTTTTTCTTTATAAGCTGACAAAAGAGAAAAAAAAATGTTTAGCTACCATACTACTAAAAAAAATACGAAACCAAAAGAATAAATTGGAGTACAGTAAATATTTTGTTTAATCCAAAGATCAATGGGATGGCATAGACTTGCACTTAGATCCAAAGCTTTTAACATTCCTCTCTAGAACCTTCCCTATAACCTTCAGTTTTCCTCTCAGTTCAAGAAGGACAGGAACTGCTTGAGAGAGTCCAGTGCAGAGTCACAAAGATGTTTAAGGGAGTGGATTATCTCCCTTACAAGAAAAGGCTGAGGGAGCTGGGTCTCTTTAGCCCAGAGAAGAGGAGATTGAGGGGTGACCTCATTAATGTTTGTAAATATGTATAGGGTGAGTGCCAGGAGGATGGAGCCAGGCTCTTCTCAGTGGCATACAATGATAGGACAAAGGGCAATGGGTGCAAGATGGAACACAGGAGATTCCACATAAATATGAGAAAAAACTTCTTTACAATGAGTGGGCAGAACACTGGAACAAGACTGCCCAGAGAGGTTGTGGTGTCTCCTCTGGAGACATTAATAACCCACCTGGACACATCCCTCTGTGACCCAATCCAGGTGTTCCTGCTCTGGCAGGGGGGCTGGACTAGACGATCTTTCGAGGTCCCTTCCAATCCCTGACATTCTTTGATTCTTTGAAACCTATTTTCCAAAATGTACAAATAATTGATTTGAATGTACTAAATAAGTAAACACCCAGAACACTGTTCTAAATCTCTACAGAATGATTCTAAATCAAAGTATATTTAATTAAAATACAAATTATATAGAGAGCTCTCACTATAAGATAATGCATTGAAATTATTTGTCAAAGTTGTATGGTATGTTGCAGATATTGAGACTGTGACACTTATTTCAGTTACCACAGTACATGTGAAAGAAATAAGAGGAAGTAAGCAACAAGCAAAGATACAAAACTACAACATTAAAACAAGTTTATTTTACATCTGATTATATGCTGTATTGTGTTGTGTTTATTTCAACTCTTTATAGACATACATCACCAAGTAATTTTAACGGACTCTATCTCCAGAAAATGCTAACTATGGTCACCAGAACTGTATGGTCTTGGGTTACATTGATACATCGTAACGGCCTGCTGCCCAATTATGTCTTTTATTCTTTAATCCTACAGCATCGTCTTCTAACAAGACAGAACTATACCACTTCTAGTGACTTTTTTTATAGCAGAAGCACAAGTAGTGCTGCACAAAATATTAATATCTTTTTTTTAGGATAAAACCCTGCTCTAGTTTATTTTAGTGGATGTATATGTGGTTATGGAAGATGAGACAAAAAAGGACTTAGCCTTAATGGTTTCATCCATACTCTGGAGTGAAAAAAAAAAAATACACTGTAGAACCCTATTTACTGCACAAGCACAACTAGGTAGCTGAAGCAAACCCATTTCTTCCCCAAATGGAATTTTTTATTACTATTTATATATATATATATATATATATATATATATATATATATATATATATAATTTTTTTATTATTATTATTATTTTTTTTTTTTTTTTTGAGGGGAGAGTAGAAGTTGCTATTTTGAAGCGTTGCTGAACTTGAACCAGAAGTAAGCTGGAATGATTTCCGTCACAGCTGAACAAAATGAAACTATATTCTAGTTCATCTCTTAGCACATAACACTGTCATTCATACATGACTATGGCTACCCTTGGCACTGCTGGAAGAAATGTGAATAGGAGCAGAGATTAAATTGAGTCTGCTGTCTGCTACTCTAATCACGCTAAGTTGTGGAATGATTTCAATACAATGTGAAAGGATGCTTTGTTGTTCCTGTGAGCAGAGCAGCATTGTGTGCTCCCACTAATGCTCATTGCTGACTGTATCATACACACAAGTCAGATAGAAAAATTGATTTACCGTTTCTTGTTCATTACAAAGTTACTTTCTGTGGTACTTCTATGCCTTTATTTCTTAAGAGCAGGGGCCAGAAGTATCCCTGCACATCATGTGTCTCTTGATCCAGTTCAATTTATCTGTGTTATATGATAGTTTTATACCCATAATGGCATACAAGAAGCCAAAGTAAACCTGAAATCCCATCTGTTCTTTGTCAAAGCTGTCCCCAGCTACATATTATCAGAAGAACGAATTGTTTGTACGTGATTAATTTCACCTGACTCATCTGTGTGGTAGGTAGGATAAGAAGAAATATGCATTTGTATGCATGAATAGTATATGAACAGTATTCACCCATGTTCTTTTTTCTTACCTAAGTCATGTCACAAAGTTCACTTTAAGTCCATAACTGAGACCTGGTTTTAATTCAGGTTGCTTGAACCTGATGTCAAGTGCAAGCTTGGTCCCAGTCATAAAAGGCCTCTCCAATAAATGAAGAAATCTGCAAACAGCTTTAAAATATGACAGGGAAAAATACATATACACTTTTCTATTTTTTGTAGTGGGATTTATATTCTCTGTATATTTTAAAAGTAAGTGAAGCATATGGAATTTGAATCTTCTCCCTTCTAAAAGCATCAGAAAAGGAAGAAAAGAAAGGGGGGGGAAAAAAAAGAAAAAAAACAACCACTACAGATAAATGAATCCATGCTACAAGATTAAGAAACACTGTCTAAGAGTCAAAGCTACAGTCTGCAAAAGTGGCTATTCAGTGATGAACAAACTGAAATCAATGGCTGAAGCATTTGCTTGGAGACTGATCACTATTTTAACTTTTACATGGATATAGGCAGATATAAGGCTGGCATGTATACTACAGTTGCATTCTTGTTAAGCGATTCTGGAGCATTATGCTTTTTATTTTTAAAAGAATAGCACCTAGGATGTAAACACCAGGTCATTTGGGATATCTACTGAATATCAATCTGAAGCAATTGAAGTTGGCTTTGCAACAGCTGCAATACTAGGGCCATAAGTAATGAAATGAGCTACTCACATTTGAGATAAAGGGCAACTTATGCTTACAATCACCCAATCCAAAAAATTGAAGTGAGAGCAAAGCAAACATCCAGCTCATAAACCAATCTGGATAATTTTTTGGAAATGGTTAGAGGTCAGCATTGAAATTCTGAGTAGAGCCAAAAACATCAGTGACTGAGGGAAGCAATTTAAGAAGTGGTGTCAGTTCTCATTGGTCAAATAGAAAAATAACAAAGCATTTTTTAGTTCATGTTTGGATAAATGACATTACCAAACACAAACTATATTTTTTCAAAAATTAGGATGGAAACAGTCTATCTCCCCTTCCTTTTGCCTCTATTAGTTTCTGCAGCTCTTGTAAGTAACTTCTGCTGCCAAATCATCAGCCTGACTGCCCTCAGACTGTAGTTTGGGAATTGTTTGTGCATTGTGAAAGTAGAAGTCAGTTAATGATTAGGGTTTTTGTTACTTTTAACTTTTTTTTACTTTTAGATTACTTAATTTTCCCAAATATAAGAAGATATATATATATTTTTTTAAATCAGCACATAATAAATGACTGATGTTATTGTGACTTTATGTGATTAAACCTTATTGTGACAAGAAAGTTTTCAGACTAAGGAGATTTAAACTATAATGAAATGTAAGTTTTATTTTCCTATTTTGAAAGACTACAAGTATTTGAATATGATTTTGAAAATCAAATGTGTCCAAATTTAAGTAGAAGAGCTCTTCAGTTCCTCAGACACACCAGCATTTTTTAATCTCTTTTATTACAGTAAGAACACTCAGGTCATGATAAGGTCATATTCAATCATTCATCCTGCAGTCATTAATTATGTGTTTTATATAGCATATGTACCCTGAATAAATAAGTATAAATGCTCTTTATAAGTAATGGAAGGTATAGGCTTCTTTGTAACCCATTTTAGGAGAATATAATTATGAATATAAATATTTTGCTATAAGTAATTGTTACAACAAAGACTGCAAATTTTCTAAAAGATCTTTTTATCCAAATGATTCAGAAATTAATTGAAGGGTCAGATTGTTCAAAATAACCTGTAAAAATCAAAGCTGAGAGCTGAATCACTAACCTAGGTATGAATTTGATCTGCTGACTTCATGCTTAAGGAAAGTCTTCCAAATGCAAACTGCATACAGGCAGATATTCCCAAATGTGAACAATGCAGAAAATATAAATGTAGTCCATGAAACACTCATGACACTATAATAAAAAGGTGCCACATAAGTACATATCTGCAATTAGAGCAGATGATCTGAAAACCTGATCTGTTAACGTTATCCTGTGGTCTCATAAGTGTCAGAATCAATTAAGATTTATTCTATTACGTTTATTCTGAAAGTGTCTAAAAATGAAAGACTCTCTCTTTTGACTGCTGCTCATTTGAAATTGGCATTTTCATGTGGCAGATGGTGACCTTATCCCTGCGCTTTAGCAAAAATGATTTTTATTAAGCCTAAACAAGTGTGAACAGTGCTAATTTCCTGCAGCAGGCAGAATTTTAATGAGAGCATATAATGATGGGAGAAGTCCTACCTCACCATATGGAAAAATGTGCATTGTGCCAACACAGTAGACTCCTAACAAGGCAGCCCCTTATAATTATATCCAACTTTCTACTTTATTGATAGTCATGGAACATATTTATTTTACGACTTCTAGGAATTGCTAAGGGCTGATCGCAGCTAGTTAGTATCCTTAAAACTAAACATGTAATAAGAGAAGACATTCGAAGGGTTGCATGAATTCTAAGGATGTTGTAGTTAAATTTAGCAGTTGTTCTCTTTACCTGTTAATTTCTATTAAGATACAAAGACTTAGTCCTCTGCTAGTTTAAGAATAGAGTTAATCACAGTAAAGACTATTTTAAAAAATATACTGTCTGAAAAGTGCAAGTTTGATATCTACACCAAAAAGTTTTCAGTGAATTTGACCTTATTGCCTCCAATAAAGAATTGAGAAAGCATGGAGAAAATAATGTTAGACTCTTCTTGGAGTTATACAGTGACAGGACAAGAAGCAATGAGTATAAGATAAAATAAGTGAAATTTTGAGTTGGTTCTGGTAAAGAATCTTCCCAGTGAGATTCACAAACTCTGAAAAGGGTTTCCCAGAGACGTTGTGAAGTACCTGGAGATATTCAGCTGGACAAGACTCTAGACTTCCTGATCAAAGTTGGTCCTGTTTAAAGTGGAGGTAGGACCAAAAGACCTCCAGAGATCTCTTCCAACTGGAATTATTCTGAGTAGGCATTGTCACTTAGGCATCATTATTCTAGAACAATGTAAGTAGTAGCATGACTTCTCGGAAATAACAGATTTAATTTTAGGGTTTCTGACTGAATCTAGTTGGAATACCAATTAACCAATCTTAAGACAGAAAGGCAATCATTAATATTGTGAAATCTTCAGTCTTAGGAAAGTCTGTTGAATAGTTTCCACATTGAAACTATCCAGGACTTAAATCATATCTTAGAATATATGATGAAAGCATAGTAATGAAGTGAAGCTTTAAATACATGTTCATTTCCTTACATAAAGATTTAAATTTTTAACTCTTATAGCTGACACTGTAAAGCTAATGTTGCAAATAGATCACAACAGTTTTTCCCAGCCACTGACTGTGAGAACATGATGTTCTTAAAGGAGAAAGATAATACATTACTCTCTTTTTTAACAGAGAGAACAGAAGAGGCAAGGAGAAAGATAATACATGATTCTCTTTGTTAATATAACAGTGAGAACAGAAGAAGCAAAAGTCACACTAGAGCCTTTTCCCCATCTTCTTTAGAATCAAACAGATTGCCAGTGTTATGGCTGTTTAGTAGTCTGAAGGAAAAAAAAATTACAAATATACTAATGTTTTGTTCTCCAGTAGCTCCATTCTGGCTGTGACACCTGGATGGGACTAATGCATCTACTGTTTGATGAGGAAGTCAAGAGCAATCTTGAGGGCACTGAAAGAACTCATGGACTGAGTTGATAACTAAAAGTCACCACTTATTTTAAAAATTTCAATGCATATGAAATGTACAAATCCAAGCAAAGTTACCCAAGGGACTGTTTCCTCCTGTATGATAGTTATTATTGTTTTGATGTATCATGGCAGTGACATCATTTAGGAATAGAAATGTTTCTTCTTCAACAGTACAAAACCTTCTTCAGTCCTTCCTGTATAATTTCCTACTCCAGTTTCATTGTTGCAGTGCATTTGCAGTGATTACAGGTGCCAAAATGAAAATTTAAAAAAATGTGCAGTGACACATTAAAGTGCAATTAGAAATTGTTTAATTGTGGCTGAATGAGCAGACAACGAGGTGGACCTAGCTGGAGGCCAGTAATGAACTGAGTACCCCAGGGGTCAATACTGAGCCCAGTGATGCTTAAAAACTTTGTTAACAATCTGGACAATGTAGTATAGAGCACACTCAGTAAGTTTGCATATGGCAAAAAAAATGGGAGAAGTAGATGACTCACCAGAGGTTTGCGATGCCACCCAAGGTACCTCGACAGACTGGAGAGGTTGACCAACATGAATCTCATCAAGTTCAAAAAGTGCAAGGCCTGTGAATGGGGAGCAATTGCCCCCCAAACTAAGATATGCTGGGAGTCACCCAACTGGAAGGTAGCTCTGGAGAGATGGACCTGAGACAGACACCGAAGTGAACATGATCCATCAATGTGCCATTGCTGCAAAGAAGACTAACAGTGTTCTTGGCTGCATTAGAGGCAATCCTTCTACACTACCCAGCACTGGTGAGGTCCTACCAGGAATACTGAATACTGTGTCCAGTTCTGTGACCTTCTAGTTATAAACACACATGAGAAAGTCCATCATATGGCCACCAAGATGGTCAGTGGACTGGATGGCCCTATGAGGAAAGGCTGAGAGAGAGGAGACTGTTTAGCTTGGAAAAGAAGAGAATCATAGGGGGAACATATCAACGTCTGTAAATAACTGAAGGAATTGTTCAAAGAAGATGGAGAAGGCTCTTTTTAGTGGTACCCAGCACCAGGACAGGAGGCAATGGGCATGAAATGGAGCATACGAGGTTCCATCTGAACATCAGACAACACTTCTGTGCTGTATGGGTAATGGAACACTGACACACATTGCCCAGAGATGTTGTAGATCTCCCTCCTTGGAGATTTTCAAATGCTGCCTGGACATGGGTATTGGACACCCTTCTCTGGATGTCCTTGCTTGGACAGAGTACTTGCACCAGATAACTTCTGGAGGACTTTTCCAAACTAAACCATTTTGTGAGTCTGTGACATAGCTTACGTGATATGACATTTATAGGGAAACATTGGATGCTTTGCAGCACTTTGATTTATTTTTTTATTTTGGAGTATTTTTTGTTGCAAATTATCACAGTGACTTTTCACTAATCTGTAATTAATTCAGAAAGGTAGATGTTGTCTGAATGACCCTGTGTATTACAAAATATATAAGATCTACATTTCAAAAGGGACACACCTGATGTAGGTGGTAGCTAACATTCAGCATCTTTCTGATTGAAAAAAAGTATGAAATATTCACGATCATTTTAGTACCTTGCCACAATACAGAGGATGAGTCTTCTTGTAACAGCAATGCCTCTTTTCTCTTATATTTCCTTATTTTTCACTAGAGTCAGCTCTATCCTCTTAAAATAGCTTTTCTAGTCTTTCACTGCTTATTTGAAAAGTTTTCTGAGTTCTTTTAGCAGTATTCTTATGCTTGTTGTGCAACTCACATTTCCTTTGTATTAAAATATACATCTATCTTGCTTGAAAGGGCTACAAATTTATATTAAAAAAAAAAAAAAGAACATTTCAGAGTATATAAGACACAGACTTGTGTTGCTTACAGAAGTCAGTATCACTGTCACCTTGAGAGTATGAGAACAGAATGTCTTCAGTCTTCAAAACAACTGCATGCATTAGTCATCAGTGACCTCAGAGAAACTTAATGATCCCCAAAATTATATTGTTTAGAGAGATAACAGGTACTAAAAGAAAAAAAAATATTTTCCTACTAAGTAGATTCAAGCTGTGATTTTTCTTTTTTCCCCCAAAATATATATGTATAACCTGTACCCAAGGTTATACAGATTTTCATGGAAGTGATAAAAACAATGTGGCACAATAATTTCAGGTTCTTATTTGAAAGACACAGTGCAAGACACATGCACAAAAGACACATGTAAAGAAGAAGGGTCAATATAAAGCAGGATTAGAATACTACCTGCACTCTCAAGCCTCATTAGTTTAATTGACTAAATCATTCCTAGATAAACTTTTCATAAAAGTTTCCAGAGACTGCCATTCAATATAGCAAATATCAACCCAAAAAGCAAACAATTAAAATTATCCTTTTTTAATGTGAAACTGCAAGTAATCTTAAAAATAAGAAAAAATTAAGTTATTTTTATTTTCTTGTTAATTTTCACAACTACCCTCAGACAGCTGTTTGTCAGTGAAGAAGTTTTCATCATAAAAGAAGGGAAGATCAGGAGTGCACATGAAAAAAAGAAAACATTCAAAGATAGGCTTCTCAGTGTTTTGTTTTTTTTTTTTGTTTTTTTTTTTTTTTAGATCAGTAACCAAATAAATAAATAAATGCAGAACAACCAGACAGAGACGAAAAGGCTAAACTCTGAAAGACAATTTAAAATGTTATGTTGAGTTATGAAAAAATAAGAGACAAAATAAAATAGGATTCAGCAATAAAATATTAATGAAAATAACTCTTTAGCCAACATACTAATGTTTCATATTTTAACTGATTTAGTTCTTTATAGCCCCAATGAGTCCTTAAGCACTTTTAATTTTTTTTGCTTTTAAAAGAAGATACCGAGAAGAGTCTTCCAAATTTGCCTAATGTTAGAGAGTATATTAAATCTTTCAAAAATAGTATTGGATCTCTTGCTTACAGTTCACCTAACATAAAATTTGTCAATTTTTATATTCTTTTTTATTAATCTTTAAAAATTATAAAAGCTGATAAAACTTTATTTCTAAGTTTTTTTTCTTCTCAACACCCCAGAGAAAACTTTCTATTATAGAGAAATGCAAGACTCACACTTTCTTGTGGACTGGAAAGAGTGAACAGAATACATCATAAATCAGTCAAAATTTCTGCATGCTGAAATAGGAGAGGATATGTTTGTAATTAACATGACTACTTGCTCAATTTTATACAACCTGGCAACTACTCATGTTTTTCCAGCAAAAATAGAGAAGATGGGGAATTTGTATGTACTGTGGGACCACATAATCATGGAATCATATAAAAGAATCACCAAGTTTGGAAAAGACCTCTAAGATAATCTAGTCCAAATATCCACCTATCACCAATATTTCCCATTAAACCATGCTCCTCAGTACAACATCTAAACATTTCTTGAACATTCCAGAGATGGTGACTCAACCACCTCCCTGGGGAGCCTATTCCAATGCTTAACTACCCTTTCTGTATAGAAGTTTTTCCTGATATCCAACCTAAACCTCCCCTGGTGCAACTTGAGGCCATTTCCCCTAGTCCTGTCACCTATCACCAGTGAGAACAACTCCACTCTTGCTACAGTCACCTTTCAGGTATTTGAAGAGAGCAATAAGGTCTTCCTTCAGCCTCCTCTTCCCCAAACTAAACAGCCTGAGTTCCTTTAGTTGCTCCTCATAGGGTATGTTCTCCAAGTTCTTCACGAACCTTGTTGCCCTTCTTTGGACCTGCTCTTCTTTGGACCACTTCAATGCTTTCTGTATTGAAGTGCCCAAAACTGAACACAGTACTTGAAGAGGGGCCTTACCAGTGCTGAGGACAGGAGCAGCATTACTTCTCTAGTCCTGCTCACCACACCATTCCTGATATAAGCCAGGATGCCATTGGCCTTCTTGACCACCTGGGCACACTGCTGGCTCACATTCAGCCAACTGTCCATCAGTACACCAAAGTCCCTTTCTGTCAGGCAGCTTTCCAGCCACTCTTCCCCAAGTCTGTATGGTTGCCTGGAGTTGCTGAGACCAGAATGCAGGACCCGACACTTGGCCTTATTGAAACGCACATATTAGTTTACCTTGGCCCATCTATCCACTCTATCCAGGTCCCTCTGAAGTGCCTTTCTACCCTCCAACAGATCAACACTCCCTCCCAACTTGAATCCAATCTGAATCCACCCTGGTGCAACTTGAGGCCATTCCTTCTAGTCCTATTGCTAGTTACATGGCAGAAGAGGCCAACTCCCACTTCACTACAACCTCCCACCAATGCCATGATCTTGTCCTCCTTCCTTTAAGTTTTTATAAAATTGATATTCCATCTAACAGAAGTAAAACTTATTTACATTAATTTTCAATGACCCAAATTCAACATTTCAGAAGACTTGCTTACATAGTACGAAAGAACTTAGTTGGAATTCAGTAATTACATAATTTAAGATTATCAGTTATTCAGTCAAGGATTCAATAAACATTTTTCTTTAGACAGCAATCTTCTAAACCTTGGATTATGAGATTATAATTTTCTCACTTAGCTCATAAGCTCCACATTTATGCAGCTGTACTTGATGTACTAGCTGTACATTGGTACTAGCTGCTGTTCAGCTGTTAATGAGACACAACAATTACAGTTGTTTGAATAAAATGAAGAAATTCTAGGAAGAATAGCTTTATGTAGATATAAATCTATATAAATATATATATAAATATATAGAATAACAGAATGCTGCTGCAGAGGCTTTGACTTCTCTGAAAATAAACCATTCTCTGTACAATTAAAAAGGTTGATAAAGAACAGAAATGTCATGTTAGGAAGCCAGTGTAATGTATCTTCTTTGAGTAACCCTTACCCAGGTCAGAGATCTAAAGACTACAGAAAGCTCAGTGCTATAAAAATACAATTACAGAGAAAGATTTTCAGATAACAGTAAGAAAAGAAAAAAAAAAAAGGCTGACTAGGGAAGGAGCTAAAGGTACAGAAATTGAAGGATTTAATGGCACAAGGACTGGCATTTACAACTTTAATTTGGCCTTTATAAAGCAAAGTGAAATAGCAGAGTACGGTAGCAGTTATGCAGAGATTCTTTGCAGTTTGTTAATTGAACCCATCATTTCCTGAAGCCAAAGGACCTTAGAGTTTTTCCTCTACAATTAGAATAACATACCAAAGGGTACGAAAGGTCCTTTAAAAATGTTGCTAGAACAAAGTGTACTTGGAACTAATAATAGCAAAGAGAGGTTGAGCTATTTTGGAAGTGCTATAAGGGCAATCAAAATAGCCCACAGAAACAATTCATGTGTCTTCATCTTTAGAAGACAAAAGAGTTGAAATTTTACAAAATTTATCATGTGATTTTTTTTACTTGGTTTCTTCTGACAGAAGTGAAAAATGAAAAACAACACCTCAAAACTACAGAAATGTAAAAGAAGAAATTGTGTTAATACAAAATTGAATCATTCCTAATCAATACCAGGAGACAGATTCTCAGCAGCAGGAAATAACAAGAGAAACATTTATTAAATACCAAATTCTGATCTTTAATGGAGTAGAAAAAGTAGGCAAGTAATCAGTTTTATGAAAAAATGAAGTTTGCACAAATAACAATGCCGTATGATTTCTAAATCAGTTTCCACGTTTTTTTAACTGAATAAAAGTAACTTTAATATTACATGTCAGTCCCATGTAATGGATAGGTGTCCATGTTCTCCATACATACAGAAAAATGTTCAACAAACAAGAGATGATGGACCTCAGAATGAAAGTCTATTTCTCAGTAAACCAAGTTGCCTGGAAATAGGATGAATAAGTATGTCAAGACCAGATCCCTTATAGATATATTCTCAACACTGTGTATCAGACATATTTTATTCAGTTGTCACGCTTAAGGATTAACATTCAAGTTAAAATGGAAATGAATGTTTTTTAACTATTCAAGTCCCTAAAGTATAATATATCTCAAACTGTATCATTCTTAAAATTAGCAGTCATGTAACTCTAAAAAGGGATTGTAGAACAAATTTTATAATGTTTTAAAATTACCATGCTTAATGACTGCCAATCAACTAATTACAATTACATATTGTGCTTCTTTGAAGACACTCAAAATAGAAATCTGTCCTTGTTCATACTCTAAAATATGTCACTTTTTGAATTTGTAGCTTCATGAATTTTGAACTGATGTACTGCCTTTTCTTGCATCTTGAACATGTAAGATCTGTTATATAAAGTTAAATAGATATGACATAAAATATTTATTCTATTAACAGTAGTCATTGTGCACATTTGGAAAGCTCTCTACAAGTAATCCTTGAATTCTTCTTAGGGCATGCCTTCTCAGTCTCTTTTGTCACCAAAGCACCCATTTCATTCAGCAGCAGGCCCTCATTTTCCCTAGTCTTCCTTTTGGTATAGATGTATTCGAAGAAGCCTTCCTATCCTAATGAGATTTAAGTCCGAAGGGGCTTTAGCCTTTTTCATCACACTCCTTCTTACTCTGACAGTGTTTCTATCTGCTTACTAAGAGGCCAGTTGATTTTTCCACGTTCTGTATACTTCCTTCTTCTGTTTAAGTTTTGCCAGGAGCTCCTAGCTCATCCATTTGTATAACAGTCAGAAAAAAAAAATGCATGTCTTTATCTAATACAAGTTTTTATTTTTACTGCCAACTATTTTACTTTTTATTAGCATGTTCTGCAGTAGAACTTTTCAAACAGCTGACAACTTTACAGAAGCAGTTGTTCCTAAAATTTCCCTAGGTTAGTGCATTGCGTAGGTCTTCTCCCTTTCATTAAAAATTAACATTTTCAGGCAACTGGTGTTCTGTTATTCCAAAAAATAGTTAGAGAATCTCTTCATTTCTCTCAGACTGGTATAATAAATTACTCCCAGAAGTAAGACAGATTATGTAGGGAATAAACTGTTATGTCCCAATTTAGGAGACAATCACACTCACCCAGAAGAGAGCTCTTCTCTCCAAAATCATGCCCAGAGAGTGGTGGTCAATGGCTCAATATCCAGATCACATCAGTGACACATGGTGTCTCTCAGGGACTGGTGCTCTTTATCATCTTCATCACTAACATCAATAGTGGGATCCTGCACTTTCAGCTGGTTTGCAGGTGGCACCAAGCTGTGTAATGCAGTCAACATGCCCGAGGGACAGGATACCATTCAGAGAGACCTAGACAGGCTCAAGCCCTAGGCCTGACTGAATCTCATGAGGTCCTCAGAATCACAGAATGGCCAGGGTTGGAAGGGACCTCAAGGATCATGAAGCTTCAACCCCCCTGCCACATGCAGGGCCACCACCCTCCCCATTTTATACTAGACCAGTTCAATAAATCCAAGTGCAAGGTCTCACACCTGTGTCATGGAAATCTTGTACAAACTGGGTGATATGAGAGTGAGGAACAGCCCTGCCAAAAAGGGCTTGGGGGTACTGGTGATTAGTAAGCTGAGCATTAGCCAGCAATATGCCCACACAGCCCAGAAAGCCAACTGTATCCTGGGCTGCATCAAAAGAAAAACTGTCAGCAGGCCAAGGGAAGTAACTGCCCCTCTACTCCATGCTGATGAGACCTCATCTGCAGTACTGTGCCCAAATATGGAGCCCTCTGTACAGGAGAGATGTGGACCTGTTAGAGCATGTATAAAAGAGGGCAACTAAAATGATCCAAAGGATGGTACACTTCTCCTGTGAGGAGGGGCCAAGAGAACCGGGGCAGTTCAACCTGGAGAAGGCTCCAGGGAGATCTGATAGCAGCCTTTCAATATCTAAAAGGGGATGTAAGGAAGAAGGGGACAGAGTATTCAGCAGGATATGTAATGATAAGACAAGTGGGAAAATAGAGGAGATTCGGATTGGATACGAGGAAAAAGTTATTTACAATAAGAGTGGTGAGTCACTGGAACAGGTTGCTCAGAGAGGTGGTGGTTGTCCTGTCCTTGGAGAAATTCAAGGTCAGGCAGGACATGGCTCTGAGCAATCTGGTCTAGCTGCATGTGTACCTGTTCAATGCAGAGGAACTGTACTAGATGACCTTTAAGGGTCCTTTCCAACTCAAAAGATTATGTAATTCTATGATTCTCATAGCAACTGCTCAGAATCAATACATCTTTCTCTGCTTTGATTATCTCCATAAACTTCATCTAAAGTGAGAAGCCCAGATGCTGCAAAGAATAAGTGACTTTACTGATGTAAATGAGCACCTGTGTCTGTATTACCTCATATGCTGGAGGCTTAATTACTTAACCTGATGTTTCTTCTTTCTAGGGAAGGGAGAAATACACTGTGTCATTACTAGTCTAAATCACTAGTCTGCAGTATCAACAAGGTTATTCATTTGCCAATCAATAGAGGGAGAAAGGGAAACTTTCTGCAGAGCTTTTTCATGCCTAAACAAGCAGGACAGTGTATCTGGATTCTGAGCAAGAAATATACGGTTTTACCTGTGGTATAATTCATAATTCCTGAGAAATATTTTGTAATTATTTAAAATGATTGATCACTCTTATTCCTTCTAATGAAAATCACCAATAAAGACGCTTTTTGTAATTTATCACCTATGCACATAAAGGATGAGAATGAACTTCAGTGAATCGAGGTTCATTTCCAGGTTTCCACCTTTCTGACAGCACATCTACTCAGCATTTGACAATAGAAGTCACTCAGTTTGAGGCAGTATCAAAACAAACATTGATATGAGACAAAGGACATACAAAAGGTCCTGACATTCAAATTCAAGGCTTCATATCAGGATGACTTGACATCCCAAGTTTTTGCCAGGAGGCTTGGAGGTGATGGTCTGGTGAAAGTAGTAGAGAAAGTAGAAAATACACTAATGAACAGAAATTTCAGGTATATGAGAAAGGTATTTTCTATGCTACCAAGAACAAGTTCGTAAGATATCTACAACGTCTGACAATGAATAAGTGAAAAGTTTGCTCAGTCTCATGATTTTTACTTATTTCAGCAAATTGATATTTCAGTACAGATCTTCCAGACTCTATGGGCAAATCATTTTTTCCTGTACAACTTCCCTTCCCCATTCTCAATTACTGTCTGCCCATGCACAAAGTCCAACTAAGAATGCTATCCCTTTTTTTTTCTCCAGGTCCTTGAGTCATGCTGTTGACATTCTCTTACATTTTATATCCCCTTCTGTTTTATGTTTCCTTTTCAGCAAAGGGGGAAAACAACATCCAGAAATAAAATCAAGTATCTTGATTCTTCTTTTTTCTTAGTTATCTATTATCCAGTACAGGTTATGTCTTCATGTGTCTCTTCTCCATCTAATTTCAGCACTTATTGTAGGAAGTTTTTCACTTAGCCATTGATATAATGTCTTTAAATTGATGTGAATAAAATATTACCTATGCAATCTTGTATTCACTATTTGTATTTAGGAACACCCCTATAGAATATGTGCTGGGAAGCAGTAAATTCCTAACATCCACAGGATGCTATCTGCAATTAGTGATGCAGGATGTTTTTTCCTAGGGTTGCAATGAAAAATATTGATTTGACTTAGGAAGTTTCATAGTTTCGTGTAATACCTCTTGCTAGCCCATGGAGACTAAGAACAAATATGTGAGCATTTATGCAATAGCTATCACAAATCTAGCTGGTCTGATTATTCTGTCAAATGTTAAAATAACACAGGGTAATGAAGCTGTGGGGAATTATAGCTTAGTTTTCAAAGAATGTGCACCCAATTAAATTAAAATTATAACAGTTAACTTTCTTCATGGAAATTAATATCATTATCTTCTTGTCAAATTGAGTACCTGTTTTTATTTATTTTATACTTATAAAACAATCACCATAACCTGAAGAGTCATTTCCAGAATTGCTTGGTTGCAGAATTTTTTTTTTTACATGTATCAGAAATGGAAATGATTCAGATTTGTGCATTCACTTTGCTATACAGAAGACAAAATTGTCATTCTGTGGAACAAAATGTTCTTCAAAGAATTCAGTGAAATCTGTACAATTCAGAAGGCAATGAAGTATTTGGTACTGACTTCAGAAGGAGTTTACATAGAAATATTGATTTCTTGTCTTTAAATAATGTACACAACATACTGTTATTCCTGCTGCATATTTAGTGGAAATGTACCATCATATTGTCACTTCCTATGTTACAGTTTGCCTACTGTACTTTTTGCCTAAGTCTAATACGTTTCCTTAATGGGGTTTTTATTCATTTTCTTATTAATTTAATACCAAACCAGGCATACCAAACCAGACAAGAGAAAAAAGTAATCTAATAATCTTTTTCTATTGAACGATAACATACTTTTCAAACTTACAGTCCACCTATTGTTAAACTGACATACACAACATTAAGAAAAAAAGTGTAAAGATGTATTTCGCATCAAAATCTACTTTTACAGTTTTGTTTTAAATTATTCCCATCAGCACTGTGTCTTAAAGACCTTAATACAACATTGTTCTTGGTTATGAAGCTTAAGTGACAAATTAATGCTCAAATATCAATTTTATTTTTTAGTAAAATATATTTTTACTAAAAAGCATTAAAAGAGAACATGAGCAATTTTACATATATTTAACTGTGCTACTGTACCTGTGATTTCACTCTTAAATGTGAATATATAAAATCAGGGCTTGCTACAATTTACTGTAAAAATGATTTGACAAAACCTGTCCTAGCAAATGTCAAGGCCTCGAGGACACCCACAACTCTGCCTGACAAGGACTCCCCACATATACTCTAGGCTCAGGAATCCACATCAGCCCTGAGGCCATCAGCCCCTGTCCCAGTGAAGTTGCAGCAAGGCCAGTGTCCAGTAGCCCTTCCCTACCCAGCCATGACATCCACCAAAACTGGCCCATGTCCCCAGGTAGCACTGGCCATGCCTATTCCCTGGCAAGTGCATGGGTTTTCTCTTGTTCCGCCACCCCCCCCCCCCCCCCCCCCCCTTGCCCTGATCTTGGCTGGGGAAGTGAAACTGAGCTGGATGAAATGAATGGATCTTTCAATGCAAGATATCTCACAGTTTAGTTAGACTGATTTCTTGGAGAGGTGCTCAAAGCTCTCAAATCCTGCATAGGAAAAACTTATAGAAAGAGACTGAAGCTGGTGAAATGAAGGTACCTCAGAGGATAAAAGTAACTTCCCACAGAATTGCTTTAGTTACTCTGAACTAAGGCATAAACTCGCTCGATTTCTACGAAATAAGAATGCGTCTGATCAGCATGTTATCTATATATATACCAGATATCATCAAGAATTAGTAAGTGATTGCCTAATATCAATTATATTTCATTTTATTCTATGTGAGATAAGAGAAAAACTGCTTCAGCTAGCTTAAAGGACAAAGTTCAAACTCTAGCAACCACATTTTATCAGCTAAAACATGGATCTGACAGAATGGGTTTAGTGGTGTACTAAATGATTAATACAGGCAATTTAAAAGTTGTGACAATTCTGGTCTCAAAGGAAATCCTTGTGAAGGTATAACACACTACAGCTATGTGACCTGAGGCTAAAAGGATCATTGTTTCATACCCAAAGCAGTAACCAAAATAAGAACTCCAGTACAAAGAAAGACTATAAATGCAAGTCTCTTTCATTGACAAAACATTAACAAAAGAAATTGAATTAATGTATCTTAACCAATGATTAAATATGTCATGGTGAGTTATATTTATGTCAAGTTAAATAGATATTTAATGAAATTAAACAAAATGAGAATGATACCAAGGCTAGAGCACTTCTCCTAAGAAGGAGTAAGACTGAGAGAGTTGGGGTTGTTTAGTCCAGAAAAGAAGGCTCTGGAGCAGCATTCCAGGACCAAGAGAGGACCTGGGAGAAAAATAAGCTGGGGCTTTTTACTAGAGCTTGCAGCAATAGGAGAAAGGGTAGTGGCTTCAAATTAAAAGAGAGTACATTTAGATTACATATAAGGAATAATTCTTTACTTAGAGGTGAGTGAGGCACCGGAACAGATTGCCTACATCCATACTCTGTAGATCCCTAGAAGCATTCAAGGCTAAGTTCTATGTAGGTTGTAGGCTTTGAGCAACCTGGTCTGGTGGGAGACCAGCAGAGGGGTTGGAACTGGGTATTCCTCAACATCCCTTCTGTAAAGGTGTAACATGGTAGAATGCACAGCAATGAGGACAGAACAGCAACGTCTCAGTCTATAACAAGGGAGGATTTGCTCAAACGCAACAGCTCACACAGAAACAAAGAGAAGAATTTATGTACCTTCAGGTACACAAGGATCTCCAGCAAGATACCAAAAAAGTAGTAAGAAAGGTAATTGACTTAGAAATCAATTTACTAAATTTTGGCCTACTTAATTTAAATAAAAGGATTTTCTAATTATGCAGCAATATAAAAAAAAAAAAAAAAAGTGAAATTAAAATTGAGCATTTGCAGAATGCAGTCAGCTAGTTAACTAGGAAACACCCAAAACTCGGTGTGTATACCTATCATTGTATCCTTGTTTAAAGACTCACACAAATAACAGTCAGAATGGCTGCACCTTTCCTCTTAATTGTTGAATAATTTATGTGAATGTATTGTAGCTGTCTTAATTAATCAAGAAAAAAATCCCTTGTGAAATGCTTAATTCAAAGCAAGAAATCCCAACATCTTACTACAAGTTAAACATGTTTTTTTTTTTCTTGATATAACTCTACGTTTGCTTGTAAAATGAGTAGACCATGTTACTATCACTGAACACTGCATTCAGGGGTTTTGGTGTTGTTGATTTTTTTCGAGACTAGTTGTACAGACAGCATAAGTTGCAGGCTGAAGAATGATTACAAACTGCAGGAGTCAGTGCAGAAAATGCTTCTTCTCTACCACATTATCAGAGACATTATATAACTGCAAAAAAAATTGGACCAGAGCACTTCAAATTTCAGAAGACTCTTAACAATCTTTCAACTGCTTGCTGCTGATTTATAGTGACATTAATAAATAAATAAATATTTAAAAAAATAATAGCAATATAGCTGTGTCTACACAAGTGTATTAAGTTACTCTCAACACAACCTGTTTAGTGAGGAGGCCCAAGGCTGGAGCACTCACTCCATTGGATCGATACAACAAGACTTCAAAAACACAGTCACAGATATCTGATTTGTGACCAGTCTGGACACATTTATTTTACCAGTTGTGTAATACACCCAGCAAAGCCTCTTCTAGAATTTGTCTTACTCTCAGTGCATCTGACATTATGAATGCTTAATTAATCCATTTTGTTCTTAGCTGCAGAAGACCTGCCTAACTCTTCATAATAGCTAAATGTTACTATTATATTTTTTAAAATATTTTATAATAATTATTAATATAATAAATAGTAATAATAAAATAGTAATAATAAATATTACTATCATAAAAATTAAAATAATTAGCAAAAATACTACATCAGACACCTGAAAGGGAACCTAAGATTTAAAACAAGTCAAGACTACCTGTTTATCTTGGTCCTGCCCAGATAGTTCAGCATTTTTTCTCAGTATTCTGTTTCCCTTCCTGGTCCAACTCAGCAATACTGTGGAAAACCTAGCCAAGAGGCAGTTCAAAGGTATGTAGGGTCTTGGGTGGAGTCCCTATGAATACAAATGCCTTTTTCTTTATAGAAATGTCAACAATTTACTCACACCTCAAACCAATATCATCTAGACTTACAGTTAAGAAACCACAAACTCACACGCTCTTTGCAGAAAAGTTTTCACATCAAATGAGAAAAGCTGGCTGCCACAGAGATTTATGCAGCATGGATCACCCAAACACAATGAAAATATGAAATACTTCCCCTCAATGCAGCAGCAACAGATTTGACAAAGATAGAGTTTCTGGTAGAAAAATCCTCAATATGTTTTCCCTGCCAAGATAGTAAGTATATATTCACATAGGAGAAAAAGAAAATCAGGCAAGCAGTAATGGCCATATTTCATGAGTGTCTGTGTAACAGCAAAGCCCAACCCAAGTTTTCAGTAGCAATTAAAAACATATTTCACATGAAGCTTTCTATGCTACATTTTTATAACTCTACATTCTACTTACGTATGCCTTCCATGTTTCATAGGCTAAAGTATATGTCCCTAGGAAGTCCACACAGGAATAGGAGTCCAATTTACTACCACACTTTTTTAAGGTTTCTTGAGAACTGCGCTTTAAGATTCTTATTTTCCTACCAATACAAGTTGGGAGATGGAAGGAATGCAGCCCCAATGAAAAAGACTGGGGGTACTGGTGGATGGAAAGCTGGACATGAGCCAACAGTGTGCCCTTGCAGCTCAGAAAGCCAAACATATCCTGGGCTACATCAAACAAAGTGTGAACAGCAGGTTGAGGGAGGTGATCCTGCCCCTCTACTCTGTGCTGGTGGGACCTCACCTGGAGTACTGCATGCAGAAAGAAGAGACATAGACCTGTTGGAGCAAATCTAGAGAAGGGACACAAAAATGATCCATGGAATGGAACACCTCTCCTGCAAGGACAGGCTGAGAGAGCTGGAGTTGTTTAGCCTGGAGAAGAGAAGGCTCCAAGGTGACCTGACAGTGGCCTTTCAAAATCTGAAGGATTGCTACAGAAAAGAAGAGGCCAGACTCTTTAGCAGGGTCTGTGGTGATAGAACAATGGGAAATGGTTTCAAGCTCAAAGAGGGTTGGATATAAGGAAAAAATCTTTCACAGTGCAGGTGGTGAGGCATTGGAACAGGTTGCTCAGGTATGTAGTTGATGCCCCACCCCTGGGTACTTTTAAGGGAAGGCTGGATAAGGTCCTAGGCAACCTGATCTCCCTTTGCGAGGGAGCTAAACTCAGTGGCCTTCAGAGGTCCTTTTCAACTCTGAGAGTTCTATGATTCTATGATTCTATTAACTCTATTCCGTAGTAACTGTAACACTTAGTGTGAAATGGCTGAGTCTGAAGTTACAAAATGTTGTGAAAAGTGATGAATGTGATAAGAATTGAAAAGGCTGTTTTCTATCTCTTCCAAAAGGCAGTGAGGGCTTGCTGGTGTTCAAGTAGTAGCTTCTAGAAGTGCAGAATCCAATAACAGGCAAGATATTGCTAGAGAAATTCTCTGGTTTTTGTGGTTTTTTTTTTTCCTTTTCCAGTAGGGACTGTTGGCCTTTCACATCTGTTTGTTATCACTTTTTTGTTGTTAACATACATTGAATATTTCAGATGAAGCCTCTAAAATGCACCTTATCTTACCCAGTGTGGAAAATAATCTTGAAGATTTCTTTGTGGATATTTTAAACTCAATAAACTGGAACACTGCATGTGAAGAATACTTAAAGCTATCAGAAAATGAGTAGTAACAAAGAGCTTTGGTGATAACTCACAGATTTCTTGAATTTCCCACATGGAAAAAAATCCATTTGTCTTTTTCTATAAAAATACAGGCAACACTTCAAATGTATGGAAGTGGCTTACAGGAAAGTTGGAGAGGGACTTTTTATAAGGGCAGGTAGTGACAGGACAAGGGAAAATGGTTTTAAACTGGAAGATGGTAGATTTGGACTAGATATTAAGAAGAAGTTCTTCACTATGAGGGTGGTGAGACACTGGAAAAGGTTGCTCCCTCCCTGGAGATGCTCAAGGCCAGGCTGGATGGAACTTCAAGCAACCTGGTCTAGAAGGAGATGCCCCTGCCTATAGCAGGGCAGTTGGAATTAGGTGATCTTAAAGGTCCATTCTAAAGAAAAGACTATATTCTGTGGGATGTAAAATGACAGTTATTTCCAGACACAAGGATAATCATATTCAGAACAAATATCTGAACATTATTAAAAATATCGCCAGTGATAATTTGCTACCTGAGAACACCCCCTTCATCCCTTGTTTAGATTATATAAAGCGTACTTGGATCTTCTCAAGTGTGGAGATTCAAGCAGGCATTGCCTCCAAAGAATTTAAAATTCACTATATAATTTATCATCCCTATCTATCAAAGGAGAAATCCAATGAACCAAAAGGTCTGCAACATTTTTCAGCTTTTTCAGCTATTTTAATAGTTTACACACTTACATTCACAGAATCACAGAATCACAGGGGTTGGAAGGGACCTCCAGAGATCATCAAGTCCAATCCCCATGCCAAAGCAGGTTCGTTACACCAGGTCACACAAGTAGGTGTCCAGATGGGTCTTGAATATCTCCAGAGAAGGAGACTCCACAACCTCCCTGGGCAGCCTGTTCCAGAGAGCTGTTCATGGAGCTAGATCTCTGTTTTGCAAGATAGAAATGCTGTTTTGATCTAGCATCACTAAACATACATTTTAAGTGCCCTAGGTTACATATTCTCCTTCTCTCTAACCTAATCCTTTTATCTGTACCTAGTGAAGTAAAAGTTGTTCTTTAATGGGGTTTCTTTGTGCTACCACTGTACAATCTCGAATAGTATGCATTCATTCATTTTTATATGACAGTATCATAGAAAGCCAAAGACAGATCTTTAACTCATTTTAAGCTGTCTTCTTCAATTTCTGTGCAATTGTTTGCTTTCCTGCCCGAAGTCTTCTTTTCTCCTTTTGTTTTCTTCTCAACAAGCAAATTAAAAGAGAAAGCTGAGAATAACTCTCTCTGACAACCAATGATTATATTTTAGTAAGGGACATCAACTGAGAAAGCCTCTGAAAGACTTATTTAGCCACAAACAAGATTATTTCCACATACTTTTTTTGAGGGGTGGGATAGCCAATAATTCTAACCAGCATACAGAATTTGCATTTGCTTGTTCAGCAGAAAATAAAAAGTATATTGACAACAAACTCGTCTCACCCATAACCTAGCTGTTTTTGTCAGCATATTGGAAAGGGATATGCTTAAATGAAGCATGTGATCTTTACTGAAACAAAGGAGAAATGACCTTAACCAGACTGTTATGAAGATACAATCCAGTTAGATGAGCACAAATGAGGAAAGATTCAAAGAGCTTGCATTACTGAAAATTTATAGATTATGATTCTAGTTTTTCCTCTTCTTTAAAATTAGGTAGATGGTTATAATCCAGGGAAATAAAGCTCTGCAAACATGGAACTGTTTTGTGAATGCAAAAATTGTACAGTGATTTGGCCTAAATTCATCCCACTGATTTGAAAATAAACTTAAATATCTAAAGTAAAGTGGGTACATCTTTTTCCCTCTCTCTGTGGACTGTTAGTCTGTGGACTATTAGCTGAATTATGTGCTCATACATCTGTCTATCCTCTACACACACTCCTACCATGAAGCTTACTGCTCTTTTGCATTTTTTTTAGCATACTATCCCCCAGTTCCCTTATTCTTTCAGGCAACAGCGCCTGAAGAGCAGAAAAAAACCCTGCAGATATTACTTTCATTTCTGTTACTTCATTTTCTAAAACAGGTCAGTCTTTCAACAGATATGTACTGAAAGTTTAACGCAGGTTATCTTTCAATTAACTGTATTCTATGGCAGTAGCTGTAGTGCTACTGTGGTTCTTCAGTAAGATAGCTGTGTGACTGAAATGCTTTGTTTCTGTGCACATTTTGATGGTGAGAAATAAATTAGAAGAACTTCATTCAAAAATTCTTTAACTTACATGCTACATCCTTAATGAATGTGAATGAAGAAAATATGTTACACTACAAAGATTCTCTCTTACTGTTCAATTGCACTCAATTTAGAAGTTTGAGAGTTGACATTCATTAAAATCTAGTATCAGGTCACATTCTATGCTGCAGAAATCTATAAAAAGTAAAGAACACTTCTCTGTTCCTTGTTTTCTAGGCCTTAATTTCAAAGTGTGTCATTAATTTTTCCACCTTTCTGAATGCAAAACAATTTTTCAGCACAGAATCAAGCAATATTCCAGACAATTACAAATTACCCATAAATGCTCCAAAGAATAGAAAGTCTTGGAGAAAAATCACTTTGTCAAACAAATTACTAGCACTATAACTTCTCTGAAAAAGACAAATGCATACGATACTATTTTCTTATTTCTTAGATTATCTTTCCTCATCTTCACCCTCCCTACTCATGTATTCCTAGAGTTCATTAAGATTGAGCCAGTATCCAACCACTAGTGACATTTTCAGACATTATATTAAAATGACACAAAATAATTCCAAAAGAGTAGTATCCAATATAAATTTTCTATTTTAACTTGAAATGGTAGTCTTCTGTATCACAATCCAGCTTTTTCATTCAAGTTAACAAAAGATTTTTCTAACTATCTAAATAGACAAAAAATACATTAAAACTTTGTATCACTAAGCTATAATGAAAAGGAAAAAAAAAGGAAAAGATTTTCTGTATTTTCAGATCTTTAGATATTTAAATAAATTCAGATAATTGGTGTCCTCTCACTACTGATAGTTGCATACTAGTCATTCCAAGTGTCCCAGCTTCTAAAAAAGTATGCCTAGCATTCTTTTAAACATCAGAGAATAAGACTGGTTCCAATAGTTTAAAATCCCTTTTTTTTTTTTTTTTTGGTTTAGAAGCTGATCTTCATAGAATTTCATTTGCAACTTGGTAATCATACTCTTTGTTTTACAATTGTACTTCTTTTACTTGTTCATATTATCAGTACTCAAGGAAATGGGAACTTTGTATGAATAATAGCAGAGAAATGGATTGCTTAGAAAAATTTTCTTGTTATGGATCAGATCCCACTCATATACAATAGCCAGTAAGAAACATCAGTCTGGTTGATGCAAGTGATGTTCTTCAAATCAGCATCCTTCTATGCTTACAGTATTATACTACTGCATGCTGAGTAGTGCAGTACATTTATCTTCTTTTCCTACCAGCCTCCTCAAGAGAAATGTCTTCATTTACAGATTTTTTTTGTTTGTTTTTCAGTGTATTATTGAAAGCTTGACCTGAAGGCTGGCACCAGAGGCAGCTTGGAGACAACCAGATTGATGGCTCTTTTGTTCACTTTCTTAACAGCAAGGGTGGTGCTGGTAGTGATGTGCCAGTTTGAAGCCTGGGTTAATTTGGTTTCCTGGTGTTGCCCTTGGGTTTTGAAGGGTCTGGAGGGCAAAATGTGTGAGAAGCAGATTATGTCCCTTGATTTCAATTCAGCCCAAAGAAGAGGAGGCTGAATGGAGGGCTCACAGTGGCCTACAGTCACTCATGAGGGGAGCAGAGGGGCAGTCTGCTCTCTGGTGACAGTGTCAGGATCCAAAGGAACAGCATGGAGCTGCATCAGGAAAGAGTCAGGTTGGGGATTAGGGAAAGGTTTTTCGCCAGAGGGTGGTGTGGTGGGCACGGAACAGGCTCCCCAAGGCAGTGGTCATGGCCCCCAGCAGCTGAAGTTCAGGAAGCATTTGAACAAAACTGTCAAACATAAGGTTTGGATTTTGGGTGGTCCTGTGTAGAGGCAGAATTTGGACTCAGTGATCCCTGTGCATCCCTTCTAATGTGGGATATTCTATGATTCTATGATTAAAGTGAAAGCTGTTAGCGTGGAATCAGACAGACATAAAAGCACTCTCTGACCAAAAAAAAAGTCCTCATAGACAGATGCAAGTCATTATTTGACAGTCTCTGAGCAATAATTGTCCATAACATCAGCTGTCTAATAGACAAAAAGAAATACAATGTCTGTCTAATATTTCCAAATATTCCATTGTCATAGTATTCAACAGTATTTTTACATTTTTATTTCCATTCAGATTTTGCTGTAAAAAATAAATGAGTTCAGCACAATAATATTTAATTCCATGTAAGAGTGAAAATATATATGCATATCCTTTATGTATTTTTGAGTACAGGATTATATATAATCTTGGCAGATATTATTATATATTCAGTCTTCTTTATTTTTAATACTGTATAATCACTGCGATTGTAGTTTCTTCTCTTAAAAAAAAAAAAAAAAAAAAAAAAAGTAATACTTGATTGCTGTAAGTTTTAGGGAGATATCTATGGCATTGGGGGAAGACAATTTTATTCAACATAGTTCTGGAATAACATGTTTTCAGATGCACTCTCATTTCCTAGAGTTTAAAAACAAAAGCAATATGTATAGCTAAATAATCTATTAGTTCTTTTTTTGAAGAAGTTGTGCTGCTGAGAAATCAAATGCAAATTTAAACCATACCTGTTCATCTTATTTTATATATCACCAAATCAAAAATAATCACACAATATTGTAATATAATGTTCCAATATAAAGGATAATTAATATCTGGACTAAAATCCAACTTTTGAAGGTAATACACTATTTTTTTTGCAATATTTATTTTAATTCTAAAAAGCTATGTTGCTATTGCTACACACACTACTTTCCAGAGACAGAAAACCATGGGAAATATTGTGAACCATTTTTTTTCATTTTCAGTATTCACTGATCTCTGTAAAATACATACATTGACAGATTTTGTTTTCCCCTATCTGCAAATAACATCAGTTGCTAAAAAATCAAACCTATTGATTAAAAAAAAAAAACAAAACCTAGAAATGTGAGGGCAATATGATTTGTTGGATAACTAATCAATCATATACATTCACACAGTTCAAATCAACAGCATTTCCACCTAACATTTAAAGTACCACTCAGGGATGAGAAAAAAATTAGCACAGAGAGATTAATTCTTTCACAGTCCACACTAGCTAGATCTCATCTAGGCAAAGAAGATCAGTCTCTGCATCTGTTTCTATGGTAACAGTAAATTCCCTTCCAATATGTAGAAATATAGCACTGAAGGAAATATCTAAAATCTTTTTTATCAAATAGAAGAAACTTGTCAGAAATATATTTTCTAGATTTATCTTGTTCTTCCTTAAATACAATTTTGTGTCGTGCACCACCATTCCTGTGTGTGATTCACAAAACTCTCTGAGGCGGATTCCTGGCACTCAGAGACCAGTTTTGTACATACACAGCACTGTCTTTAAATTTCTTTGCTTAACCTCCCAGAAACCAAGATTTGAGAGTTATTTAGAGCCACTGTTGTGTCTTTCCTTAGGAACATTTTGCATGGCTAAGACCGTTCTAGTTTCCTCTTTTAAGGCAAGTTTTGGTTCGCTGATTATCCCACTAACTTTTCTTTGTACTACTTGGAGTTGGACTTGATATTTCTGGGTCCCTTCCAACTCAGGATACTTTTTCCATTTCAGATAGATAACTTTATTGAATATAGGTGACCATAATGGTCTACCTTTTTCCAAGTCCATTCTGTAGTGCTTTGATATTCCATTTCTACCTCTTATTATTTCTTTTTCAATCATATTCACACCCTGGTGCTACCTAATGTATACACAAAGTATATGTTAGTGACTGCAAATTTTGTCCTCACAGTTCTGGTTTTCTTGGTCTTACAAGAAATAAGGAACATCGGTGTCAAAACAGAACTCGAGAAACATCATCTCTAATTTTTCCCATCAGCATAGTCTGTATCACCTCCTTTTCAAAGCGTTTTATTAAACCATCCTATCGTAATGGTCACCTTTTCTAGTCTAACTATTACATATCACATGCTGTATCTTGTCAAAAAGTCTACTAGAGATTAGATCTACAGTACTTAATTTAGTAAAAATAATACATCATTACATAGATTCAGCAATAAAAATACAGTTCATAAAACATCTTTTTCCAGTTCCACTTGCTTGTTAAGTCTCTGTCTAAAGCTTTTGTTTCCCCCAAAATATAGTCAAAAGCTTTGCCAGCAGTTTAATATGGACTATATGGAATATAAGATGTTGTACACTTGATAATGAACTATGGTTTGTTAATGCCCTATGGTTTGCTAACAATTGAATCTATTAAAATTTTGTCTTTTTTGAGTATGTGGAAAGGAAAATTACCTACATCCTTACTTTCAAAACACAAAAATGTTCCAGTTTTATTTTCCAGTTTTAGTAATTTTAATTTTCAAACTTCCTGAACAAGTTATTGTTCTATTTTTGGCCATGCTCTAATTTGTATTATGACTACCATTAACCTTCCCAAACACTGAAAAAAGCATTTATATTTTACGTCATCCCAAGATTGTATACTGTTTAACTTATGGTCACTAGAAGACAGCTTGCATAAACTTTTCTTGTTTAGATTTTGTTTGGTTGTTGTAGGCAAGCAATCTTTTCATATTAGTTTCCTTAGAAGTCTAATTTATCTTGACTTCAGACAACTTTTATTTTATTTTTGTTTCTTTGTTCCAAAAAATTTCTCACTTCAGCTGCTTCTACCAAGCCAGTTCCCTTTCTTTACCAAAGTTTGCCCTTTAAAACTGAGAACATTCATTATTCTTATTCAAACTCCAGTTTAAATTTCAGTTCCTGCCACTTAGAGAAGAAAAGTCTAGGGTAAATTTCTGTCAAATTACTAGTAAAAAAAAAACTTCTAGCCTTTTTATTTAATTATTGGTAATATTTTTCTACTAATTACTAATTATTTTCTTGATAAAATAATATTTTCTATAGTGAAATAATCAGAATTCCAGACAATTCACCTCCCTGTTTCATAACAGGAGTCTCTTGCTTTATCTGTATAAAATAATGTCCTAGTCTCAAATGGGACAGAGTTAATTTTCTTCCTACAAGTTGGTGTAGTCCTTATAATTTCCCATCAGTTTATCAGGAGTATTATGAAGCAGAGAGTAGAAGAAATATTAATACATTTATAAAATCTTAAAAGCTGTTGAAAAGTCAAAAATATCAAATGCAAAAGTAAGTGTAAATATTTAGAAATAAATAAGGTTTTTGTACCACATCAGTAAACACTAGATGTATCCTCTTTTCCACATCCTCTGTGGAATTAATCACTAATGGCCAAAAAATTAAAATAATTTACCTCATATTTTCCATATTTTTGAAATATTAATTAATACAAATATCTGAATATAACCCTTTAAAAAATTAAAAAAAAGTGAGACATTCGATCAAATAACAATCTTGCATTATTTTTACTATTCAACTGTAGTTTCTACAGAAAAGAGAACATTTTCCTCAAAATCATGTTACACTCTCCACTGTTGGAAATGCCAACCAACTTTTAGAAACAGAAAGGAAGAAGACAAAAATTAATTGGACCTTACAGGAATTGGGTGGGAAGAAGGAAATGGGAGATGGCAAAGAACTCATTCAGTTACACAAAGTACAAGCTTTTAGACTGAGTTTCATAATTGTAGAAATTAAAACAAGCAGAACAGACTTTGAAACATTTGCTAATAAAATAGCGTTCTCTGCTGTACTTCAATAGATCTTGTGTCACACTCACTAGTCTTTTTTTACAAAATAATGTCGGACAGAGGCATGAATTATGTTTCAGTTCAAGAGAGCAGAAAACGTATTTTCACATGAATTAAGTCTGATCTTATAGTCCCCATATGAAAATTAGGATAAATTAGTGTGTATTTCAGGTGCTCAATAAATCAAAATATATCCACTCTGTCTTTTTGTAGCAGAGTTATGGCAAGAAAGAAAAGTTACGCTAGTTTGTCAATGACATCACTGTGGTGCTTCCATTTTTAGGTTCAAATACGCAACAAAGTAAAGGAGTTTATAAAGATCAATGCCACACACTTTTCTTGTAAGCAGATTGACTTAGGATTTGACACATGTAATCACATCACTTCTTAAAATATAGGGTGGACATAAGTATAAGCAAACAGACACAAATGCATTCTTATTCTGATATGCAATATTCCAGCAAAGAAAAATAAGTCAACTCAAAATAGGAATAAAACAAATTAATCATCTTCTTTAAACCTGAGAATATGTTTGTATTTGATCATGTCAAATACAAAAGTGGAATTAAAATGTTTTAATAGTCAGTTACATTTGTATTTGCATTTAAAATTTTAAATTCCTAAAATTTTATTTTTTCTATCAGTACTTGATCTCAGTGTAGCCTTTCTGTTCACTCAGCTTCTGCAACACTTCTGGCAGTGAGGGCATCTACCTAGCAGGTACATACACACTACCAGGGCCCAAGGAACTTTGTGTTCCAGCATGGGGTGTTTTCAGTCTACCTTAACCCAAGAAGAAAATTCAATTGAAATGAATGTTACATTCACAGTATTTTTGAAGGTCTGTTGTCTTTGGCAACATATATACTCAGCAGCAGCTCTCATATAGTCACGGTCTACAGAAGAGGAGTGTAACTCTGGTTCTCTCTTATAGCACCCAGACCACAATGTAGATATAGGAAAATACATATCAGTAAGATAATACAGTGATAGAGAGCTACAAGAGTTCCTACTGTAGTGAAAATAATTTGGGTTATTTTTTTCCCAAGTAGAATCAACATTTTTAAGGGTGCTTTAATTATTATTATTTTTTAAATGAATAAAAGATTTTTGACAAGTTGGCTGTTTCAGGGAACTTTTTACCCCAAACCAAGCAAAATTCTGCACCACAGTTTGTATTCTCTTCCTGTAGATAGCTCTCAAAGTTAACATTCACATTTGATGACACTACTTTTTTGCTTTAGCAGCAATTGCTTGTGATATGTAAAATATTTCCCTATTAAACCTTTATCTTAGTCTAAGAATGTGTAATATTTTCTTTTTTTAAAAAAACTTGTACTTCATTTCCACATAAGAAAACATAATTACTAGCCAGTAACAAAGTCCTCATCATTAGAGCATGCCTTCTTTGATACAACGAAATTTATGCTTAAGTCTTTTCTGTTCAAGTAAATACGGGTTTCATTGTCCTCCAAGAACACCAAATGCTTCTTTTGTATTATTATTATATTTATGATTGTTAAGAAAAAATCTGAATAGAGTTTAGATTTCCCTCACAAAAGAAGTGAATTTGGCTAACAATAAAATTATTCCTGATTTATGAATGTGGGTGAATAAATCAATATCCATTACTGTGAGTGCTGTATGGATAAACTATTTTTTCTGTTACAGTGTTAATGATCCTAACAAAATCACATATATCTATTATTTAACTAATACTGAGATTCTTTCCTGGGAGAGATAACACCAGAGTTTTGTTTATTTGTTTTTCAGATACCAGATGTTTTTTTATCACAGTCAGCATCATTTCTCTTTCATATTTAGCTGCCTACCTGGATTGAAGTACATGCTTTATCAAAACAGTCTTTAGAATATCAAATATACAGGGAATATGTATTGGGTTTTGTCTAGACATACAGTGCAGAACATCGGAGAAGTTGCAGTGCATTGCACTCATCCTTATAGTCTAAATTGAAACATCTATTCATGCCATGAGAAACTAATCAATTATTTTGACAAACTTCACTGAAAAAATAGATCCCCTAAATAACAATATAGTACTTCAGTTTGGAGTATTTATATTAGCTTCACTGCATATATTCATTTCTTAGCTTGAAAAAAAAAAATTACCAAACTACTGTAATTAGAACAAAGAAATGACAAAGTACCTTACTGAAAATCATCTGATATTAACTTAACAGTATGACTGCTGTGGTATTTTCTTGAGTTCAATAAAAGCAATGACTTAACTTTTATTTTTCCTTCTGTTATAGAGACCCAGAGTTGAAAAGCCTAAATTTTATTCTTCACCCCAGTCGGCTGCCATTGAATTCTATCATCTAATTCCTTATCACCTAAAGCCAGTAATGCAGCCAGTGGGGGCTGCTTTTTTTTCAGACTCTAAACCTGACAAAAGTTCTGCTTTTGAGCATGCCTAGAAGCACTTAAGGCTCAACAGCAGCAAGAAAACTCAGTACTCAAGTCAGTCTTAGACCTACTGTTGTGCACAAATAGATGAGGAATTCCTTCATCTATTTTGCCTGCAGTTTTTAATCTGATAGGTGGTGTTAAAGCATGCCTATTGGATTTGGCTTCACATGAAATATCACAACAGCTAGAGGAAGAAATGGTTTTCCTAATTTTTCCAGTGCCTGATATACTCATTCGCCTCAATCCTGTAAGAATTTAAATCTATGCATTAGCCTTGAAGCTGATTGTCTTAACCGTCAAATCATTGAAAATTCAAAGCTAATAGAATTGGTGACTGTTTTTAATCCCTGCTGTTGAAGCATTTCTGTTTTACATAAGAGCATTCAAAATTCAAAAGACCAGCAGAGGAAGAAAGAGCAGTATAAAACTTAACAGATTAGGAGGAGTCATGGGGCTCAGTCTTTTGCCTCAAGGATTATTATCACTTTAACGGCCAAGGGATAAAAAAAAAGTCATTTTGTGTTCAGGACTCTTCCAAGCTAGACTGTTAACCACTGAGTTAGAAAGTTATTTTCTCTCTTACAGTTACTGCCTCAATAAATCATTAATTATATTACAAAAATTAAGACAGTATTAGCAGTACATGTGCGATAGATGTGGGTTTAAATGCCTTACATACAGAAGAAAAAATTCAGAATTACCATACCCTGCACTAACAGTGGTAAAACGGGTCATCTTCTCTAGTAGACTTTCAAATAAAATGTGATTAAAATGCTGGTAGTTCTGTTTTTTTTTTTTTTTTTTCCCTTTTTAAAGGAAATTTGGTACACTACCTTTAAAAAAAATCTTGAGATAGGAAGCCACTTCCTTACAGTTATGGACAGTGTCTAAACCCAGTTCAAGAGCCATTCCCCACTTCTCTGCTTACCTGTGATAACTTCTAGACTATAAACTAGTTTTCTGAGACTTCCTCTTTCTCCCCAAGTACTCAATAGCTATCCTGAATAACCTATTCATCCTATAAAATGTTTTTTCCACAGAATCATGGAATCATAGTATCATTTGAGTTGGAAAGGACGCTTAAATTTCATCTTGCCCAACTCCCATCCAATAAACAGGGACACCTACAGCTAGACCAGGTTGCTTAGATCCACATCCAGCCTGATCCTTAAGGTCTCCAAGGATGGGGTATCCACCACCTCCCTTGGCAACCTGCTCCAGTGCCTCACCAACATTATCATAAAGAACTTTTTCCTTATATTCAATCTAAATCTCACCTCTTTTAGTTTGAAACAATTTCCCCTTGCTCTATCACAACAGATCCTGCTAAAGTGAGTCTGTCCTCTTCTTTCTCACAACATCACTTTACATATTGAAAGGTCTCTAACAGGTCTCCCCAGAGGTTTCTCTCCTCTAAGATGCAGATTCTCAAATGGAGTTACTGTAATGAACAACTGAATACCAACATGACTCTGATCATCACATCATCTGGATCTGTCCAGTTAGGATAATGTGTCACAAAAACTCAACATGAAAAGAATTTGGCAGTAATTTTCTTTTTTTCATAGAATAATAGAATAGAAAGATCATCTAGTTTCAACCCTCCTGCCATGGGCAAGGTCACCAACCACTACACCAGGCTGCCTACAGCCACATCCAGCCTGGTCTTGAATGCTTCCAAAGATAGGGCATCCACAACCTGTCTGGGCAACCTGTTTAAATAAATATATACAAATTCTAAATTTTTTTCCATATATATTTCAAATTGTTTATTTTTTGTTTAATTGAAAATATTTACCCTCAAAAAAGACTTTACTGCAGCACTGAAGTTACTAAATAACAGCAGTCTCTCCCAGTGCAGAACCTGATTAAATTTCTCGACATTGCTTACACTGGAAGAAAGTGTCATAGATTTGGTATGTAACTCACATAAAATAATGGAAGGAAATTGTAAGACAATAAGAAACACAGCTTTTAAAGGATGTTAGAAATCTTTGTAGATCTATTCAAACACAAACAGGGCTTGGAGTAGGTATTTAACTGTGAGTTACCATTATCATTCAAGCAGAGTTTGTTTTGAAATTGAAGAGATGTAGATCTCAATTGGTACATTTTTGCTTCAAAGCATGTCCAGACAAGTTGGCCCTGAGAGTCAATATTGAATATCCTGCCAATTGCCTCAGCAGGCCTCTTTCAGCAATATGAGTTTTGATTTTTTTGGGGAAGTGTTGTGTGTTTCTCTGTCTGCTCTACATGATTGGTGAAACTTACAAAGCCCAGGCACGCATACAAAGATATGACTGAAACTACATGCATCCAATGAATCAAACTGGTCTAAAATGCTTTCACATGCTTCTTTGTAATCCCTATCTAGTTCAGGAGGCTCACAACTCAATTTTGCATTTGTTCAGGAAGAAATGGCTTCTCAGTAATGTGCAAGCAGCCATTCAGACACTGAAATTTCCCCAAAGTCAGTAGAAGTCCTCCTTCCAAATGTGAAAGCAAAATTACTGGCAGATGAGCAGTGGCAGTTCTACTTATTTCAAATCCATTACATTCAGCAAAAATTTTTTAAGGAGATTATCTTCCTTTCATTATCTGATATTTGCTGTAAAACTCATTTTCTACTTGGAATAATTCTTTCTTTTTCTGGCAGAAAAATAAGAACTACAGTGGAATGTTGGAAATGACGAGGTTTTATTTCAAGAGGAGAAAACAGGATGCAGAAATACTCACTGGCTTCCCATGTTCCACTGATATATTTCTTTGGATGGTGTCTGAGCAGATATATAGAAAAAAAGAGTATTGGCAGGATAAAAGGACTTATAAATATAGTGAGTCCCTCAAGACTATACTTTCTCCATGAATAAAAGTAGTGGCTCCATATGACTGCACAGTGTATCTATTTCAGAAAGCCAAAGTGAACAAATGGATCCTTTCCACACTATCAGTACTATGGTGTTTACTAGAAACTAGTTGAGCAAGAGAGAAAGACCAGATTATGCATTAAATATATATATACATATATGTGAATAAATACATTTATATACACATATCATCCATTAGAACTAATCACCTCTCTAATTTTTAGATGCCAGTGGTGCATGCTACTTACATGCCATTTAGAATTTCTATGCAGCTACACAAAGAGGAAATTAAAGATTATATCTGAAAAACAGTTTAAAATATGGTCACAATGCGAATGAAATGAAACATTAAAGATGCTGGGTAAGTTTTATTCTGATTTACAGCAGCAATGCTATCATGTCTGTAATGACATTACACTGGTATAAAGAGGAGATAAATATGACCCAGTGAAACAGTGCATTAATTTTGGAAGTAAGATAGGAGTAAGGGTTAGATCTATATGGATATCTGAGCCTAACCTCAGGGTAAATTCCGCAGCTAAAATCCTTGAGTAATTTAAGGGTGCCAGTAGATGATCAGCATTAGTAATCTTATCATTCCAAATAAGTAGCTGGTGGGCTGCCACAGCATAAGAATTGACTGGAACACAACTGAAATTCTACCCCTTCTTGAAGCACAGACACCTTCCTTCAGTCTTCAGTTGCAAAGCCTGAGATAATCTGGAATTCATAAACCTGATCCACCTTCAAGATTTATGTGCATATTTTTCCCTTGTGCTCACAGCTATCTTTTATATAAGAATCTTGCAGAGAAATAATTTAGCTAGTTAGGCAGAGACATGAGTTCTATACTTTCCTTACAAAAAGAGAAAACAAAGTTTCACCTTCCAACTGCATTCAAAGTTCTTAACCATCAGGATAAAATTCAGAGACTAGTAATAAAACAACGCAGCATGTGGGTGAGCTACCAGTAGTGCAAAAATATTTACACTCTAGTATAAATAAAATCCAGTATATGGACGTGAACAGATGATGAATAGAAAAATAAAAACAAAAAAAGTAAGAGAGAGCATGAGTTAAATGATAGACAGTAAGTTCTGAACTAGGGAACCTAACCACTGGAAACTGCATAGGGGAGATCTAAGGAGATCTCAGTAGACAGCAATGAAGTTACTTGACTGAAAATGAAAGACAGTAGAGAATCATAGAATAGAATCACCAAGGTTGAAATCCACATCTGTGTACCTGTGTAATCTGTGAAGATTTCATGAGATGCTGATTAGAATCTGATATTTGTATATGTGCAGCAGATAGGTATATATGTGCACCAGAAGTGCTGAATGTACAGAATTAAGATTTCACTGAAATTAAGAGAATAATGAGATGCTACAGAATTTAAAATATATACAGACACACTAGTATAAATGTAGAGTTCTATGAGCCACAAAACAAATTTGATTAGATTCTATAGCAATATTCCTTTAGACAATATTCAGCAATATTCCTTTAGACAATAAGAAAATATGACCTGTTACTGCTTTTGATGACTAGTTGAGAGATAAACAAGATATTTTGTCTCAGTTTCACAGTTCAATAATGTAAATACCCGTGACTACCCAGTATCTGGTCAGTTGTCCACATTATGGCTCATCAAAAGAAAACTGAGGAAAAATTTAAGAACATACAGTTTTCAGTAATAAAATTCATCTACATGCTACTCCCTTAAACTGCAGAAACAACTGGAATCTGATTTAGATTATAATAGAGTTAGGATGAAAATTAATGTGTGAATTTACACGATTAGTTTTAATTAAACTGATGTGATAATATAAGAATGCATTATTCTTCTTTGGATAGATAAGCTCTATACTTTCTAGTCAATGCCTTTGTTTTATTTGCTAATTAACAGGAGATCCAATATTGATACATTTTAAACTTGTGAAGATAACACATCATTTTACAATTGGCTTCTCTCAAGTGAATATCAACATCAAGACCACAACAGCAACACAAAAAGGATAGCATTCTGTAGTGGTATAACCTGGCAGGTAACTAAGCACCAAACATTCATTCATTAACCTCTACCTTCCCACTGAGATGAGGGAGAGAACTGGGAAGAAAGTAAAGTAAGTGGACTGCAATAAAAACAGTTTTATAGGAAAGAAAAGGGGCTTAGTTAGTGTTGGGGAATTGTTAGGTCATGGCTTGACCTGGTGATTGAGCACCTACTGACTGGAAAACTGAAACAGAACAGCAAAGTTTTCTGGGAGCTGTAGTACATTTCTCATCTTCTGACACTCCTGGTGCACTACATAATGTGATGATGTGGAATAGCGATAACAAAAATCACAGAACCGTGACATCCAATGTTCCACTTCTGCCTTAGAAGACAGTTGCCTTTTCATTGCTGATCTTCCACCAAGCTCAGCTGACCTTAACAGGAACTGTTTATTCATGTTACTGTGGGACAGAACTTTAAAAAAAAAAAAAGTGGCCTCTTGCAAGATTATCATAGGCCAGTTTGTGAACCTACTGTAGAAAATAATAATAATAATAATAATAACGCACAGAGGCAAATTAGTACCTAACTTAAACATGTTGCTACCAAGCTTTGTCATCAAAAGCTTTTAAAATTTTTAGATTTGTCTTTCTTTCAGGATAAATTTCTCCCTAGAAAGCAACATAAACTCATAACTATTTCTTTTGTTTTCCTTTTGGTTTTGCCATTACAAAATACATCGACTTTAGAATCAGTGTATTTTTTAGTTTTATATTCAAAGCTCTGCGCAATCCACAAAAGTGTAATGCATAAAGAAAATGTATTTAATGGTTCAAAAGAAACGTGCATTTTCTCTGCATGCCTGATTTTATCTCTTCAGAATACTCCCTTTCCCAAAACTGTTTTCAGTTAGAAATGTTTTTCTTTAATGCCATAAATAACATAGTTGCATTATGCTACAAATTTGAAATGAAATAGCTTCTGAATGTATCATTGCTAATAAAACAATGAAACTATCCTTATTAAACACAGTTAACAGTGATGATCAATTCAGGCTATATGCCTGACAGTTCAAATATATATTTGCCATAAGACAGGTTTGCAAGTCTTAAATGGTTTCACATTTCTCTAAACCACTCTAAGAGCATAACATGAATATTTTAAGCAGCTTAGTTTTGATTTAAATATATTTGCTCAGGATATGCTGGCAGCATCCCAAAATGCAGTGTAATACCCCTAAAGCTGGCAATCCCAAACTCAATTTAAGAAAGAAGATAATATGGACTAGCAGCATTAAAGCAAATAAAGTCAATTAACTGTTTTTTTTTTCTTTAATTTGTTTTTTCTAGCTTAAATTACAAAGGATGGATAAAGCTGTGGCATTAATGAAGAAAGAAATTAATGAAAATGAATTAGAAATAAAAGAAAGACAAAAGTCCAGGAGCCATTATTCATTACTCAACTATTAATATGTGGTTGCAGGTGTATAGTAATATTCATTTATTTAGTCATTCTGCAGAATGGAAACCTACCCACTGGAATCTTGTAGACATTCACCAGTATCTTATCATAGAACCAATACGTTCGTATGAAAGCATTTACTTCCTCTGGGGGAAAAAGAAAGAAAGAAAAGGAAAGAAAAAAAAAAAAAAAAGGAAGAAAATATACTTAAGTTTCTTATTTATTTCCATGCAAACTACAAAGAGCACAATGACACTAATTGATAGAACAAATTCTCACTATTTTGCAACACAGACACCACCATTAGATATGTATTTTTTGCCAGTGATGAGCAAGAGCCTGCATGACATGCCTGTAAATATCTGCACTAGCAGATGTTACCCACTGTCTCTGTCACCACTGATGAAATGCACCATCCATTGCCTCTCTGTAGTGACATCCACTGGCTGGTCTTCATAAACGTTCAGCAAGCATCAGTCAATGTCAGTGAGTACGGATTTTTCCTCACAGATAAATTCAATTCCACGCCTTTGCTTCAAACACACTTCCATGTCAGACACCATTGTGTCAGACTGCCCCTCTGCTGACATCTGTCACACAGCAACAAAAAGTCATGAAATATTGGTGGAAAAGTTAAACTTCCACCACCAATATCTGCCTCTGATGTTGTGAACCAACATAGGTTTTACTTATGGAAAATAACGTGTTGCAAAAATCCCACCAGATTGTCTTTTTCTAAGATTTCCCTTATAAGTAAAGATTAATTCACTTATGCAGCCTGCTGTACGCGTATATTGAGATACGGGTATTTAGATGTTTCAAAATCAAGATAACAGGGAAATTGTTGTTTTATAAAACAGTTACAGCATAGTAGTATATTTCACAAATGAAAACAAAATGTTTATATATTTTAGTTACTGTTTGAAAGTATGTCCTCTTTTCCTGCCTACACTTCAGCCAGCTTTAAAGCAGAAAGAGCAAGTTCATTTCATGTGATACTCTCTATATACACTGGGTGCATTCACAAAAAACAACTGTTTATTAACTTGCAAGTAATTAGCATTCACTAATATCTTACATTAAGTAAAATTTTATTTTTAATTGTATGTTATATTTCCAATGACATAAAAAGTCAACAAAATGAACTTTACCAGAAGAGCATGCTATATTTCTCATCAATTATGTATCAGAGTTCACAAAGAGTTCATTCTCTAGAACGTTATAGCATATGTATATCCATATGCTTTGTTTGTAGATCCATCTGTTTTGATTTGATATATATACTTCAAAATAACATTTACTTTAATTTCAAGTGCATGAAGTGAAATAGTGTCCATATTTGCCTAGAATAAAATGTAAATACATCAATGACTACTTATCCTAAAGATTTAAAACAGGACACAGATAATTCAAAACTACTATTTCAAACAGCACTGCACTGTCGAATCAAATGAACTGATTATATATACATATAGATATATATATTTTTTTAAGATGTGGTTTTGGCTTTTTTTCCCCCCACAGGCTAGACTGGTTCTGAAAGATGTTTAGCAGTAATGAAGGACATCAAAACTCGGTGAATTTATCCATCCATCATCAACACCAGAGAAGCCCGTAAATTACAAGATGCAGCCACTTTAACAGCCAGGAAGAATACAAATTATATATGATTTAAGAAATACCTTCATTTTTAAACCTTGTGTTGTAAAGTTCCATATACCTACCTAAGATTATAATTTAAATACCGTTAAGTACTCCAGAAACAGAGAAGAACAAACAAGAATAACAGATTATCAAGCAAATCCATATTCCACAATGTTATGAACATCCCCTGACTGTCACTGAAGGTGAGAAATTAATTCTTCAACTCTTACATTCCTTATTGGCCACAAAAATAAGTTTTCCATATCTTTAATTTAGTTAAAAAATCACCTGTGAGAAGGGGATTTCACCAACAAAACACTCAAATAGTTGAAAGAAATAGTTGATCTCCTAGTGGTCAAAATTCAACATACCAGCTCTCTAAGTTGGATGGACTTGTACTGGTACCAAATCCTGTATGAACTAAAATGTAGCCCCATTCTTGATGAATAATATAATATAATAACACAGGAGACACAGCAAATATTTTGTCTCTCATTTCATCAATGCAATCCTTCATTGCGTTATTAATTGGAAAGGGGGAGCAAGACAGTTTATGACCAGTTCAGAAGAAAAAAAGGAATTGAATCTAGAGTCAGTATTCCAGTATTATTTGTAGCTGCATTTTCCTTAGCAATCATCTTCATATTAAGTATAAGGAATTCTATTTAAATGATTCAAATCAAAATCATTTATTATTTTAAAATAAAAGAATCAATTAATAAGAAATGATTAGATTATATGATATTAATTTTGGATAGCAGGATCAATGATTTTAACATTGATCTTAGCTGAAGATTTGATGGACACTTCTTTAGCTGATGATTTCTGCATTGTAGAGAACTCATTTGTCGTATCTCAAACGATACACAGTGTCAGCACCAAACTGCACATTTCTGGTTTTGCTAAAACTTTGTAACTTGGGTCATGGAATTTCCACCTCACAATTTTAATTTTACTATTAATATACATTATACAAATTAATTTGCAGGGTTTACTGTAAAGACCTTTGGGACTTTTCATGCAGAATTCTTGCACTACGTTTCTTGAATGACTGTTCTTGAAAGCTCCATATATAAGCAAAAGAATGCCTGAGTCTACCTTTTATGACATCCTTCTTTCACAATATCTACACAGTGAGTTCTTCAGTGACAGTTTATATGTTAATAATTTACTGTTCTACTTAATCTGAAGTACCTTTCAAATATTCTCTTAGAGACTAGGAAAACTCTGCACAGATTGTTTTAAACATAATTACCAATAAGAAAAAGATTTCAGTCATATTCACAGAAAGTATTGCTTATGGTTTCCTGATGATGAAAATTGAGAATAAGCTTACAGAATTTCACTTCACAAGGAAATATTACTTTATAGCATGGATTAGAAAAATATATATATGAAAACCAACAACAACAGAAAAAAAAAAATCTAAGCTCACATAGATTTGAAAGAAAATAGTTTCAAAATTTCTAAATTAAAATTGAAAATTATTGAACAAAAATTGCAGGGTAATTGCACAGCAATTATTTTATAGATTAGCTTTATATGCAAGCAAAAATAATATTGCTTGGTTTGTCATTTTGACTAAATGTAAATGTTACATTATGCATATGTGTACATAATGTGGGGAGAGATTAGATAATATGAATGTATTAGATGACTACCTCCTAGCTTTGAAGAGCAACACTTGGAAATTTCAAAATTTTCTGTGTTTGCTTTTGTGTTATATATCTTATCATGTGAAAGCCTACCATTCTAAAATGACTACTGTTAAAAATATGATTATTGTGTTTACAAAGAATTTTAAAGAATAAGCTTTCTTACCATGAGGTAATGATGAAAGTGATCTATTTTTCTAATAACAGACAATAGATGCGTTTTTGTGACACAGGAATACTTGTCAGCATGAGTTTGACTGCAATACAAAACCATGTTTTCCAGTTTCTGTGCTTTTATAATAGTACTTTCCCAGTATGTTCCCAGTATGTAACTCGCTACAGTTAGTGCTCAGAAGGAAATAAACATTTTTTTAAGTGATGAATAAGATCAAATTACTTAGAAGTTTCTTAGAAACATTTTCACATTTCTACTCTCTCTTCTTCTGAGAAAAGCAATACAAGAAACTGAAAGTTGGATACAAGCTTATGTAACTAGGAGTACCATTGTGTACATGTCTTCATTTCAATAGGCCATTAGCTCCACTGCTAGCACAGGCCTCAGATTAGCCAAATACTCCAAACTCTTCAGTATTTTATCTCAGGCCTTCTAAGGATAACTTTAAGCTTTTAAAGCAACGCTACTCTGAAATAAACACTGCAATAACAGTGAAGAGTGAGATGCTGTACTTCAAAAATAAGATGTACTAGCCATTGTACTCACAAATATATTTGATGCTGCTGCTCTAGAACTGCATTTCCACAATATTGTTCACTGCAGAGCTGAATACTCACCTTTGGATGTATACTGCTTTGCCAACTGCTCAATTTTCCTTGTTTTATTTCTATTCTATATTACTTACTTGCCATATACCACTTGATATTTTTAGCATGTATTTTAAAATTCCCTTTTCCTCTACAGTATCTAAACGATTCCCATTATCTCATCCATGTATGGAGACTGTATTACCTGTTTCTTCACCTGCTTTATCTTAATCTCCAGTAACAGTCCAGTAGCTCACTGACATTACTTTTTATATTTTATATTCTATGATGATGCGTTTTATGGAGAGCATAAGATTGGCTATGAAGTAACATGAAAAGATCCATTTTCCCAACACACACAACCCTGTTTGCAATATCTTGCAACAACCAAAATGTAAAGGAAAAGAAAGAAGCAATGCAATCACACAACTTCTACTCTGTTTATCCCATTTTCCATAATTATGCAGGGATTTATAGAGCCAAAAGTAGCTATTAGTGTCCAGTGTAGACCTTTCTTTCTTAAACTGCTGAAAAGATAAGGGCCAGAACATTCCTTGGCAATGAATAACGTCATTTTATTTTTCGTTGTTGGTGTATCTTTTTTCTTTTAAAAATATCTTGTCTGAAGATATACAAATTTTATTGAAAAAAAAAAAAAGAAAAAAAAAGAACAAAAGAAGAACCATTACTTAGTCTCCTCCCTCTGTTGCTCATGATTTTCTACTTTTCTAGAAATAAATATATTCATACGATAAAATTACATTTTCATCGGGTCCTTTCTTAATAACATTGTATATTAAAAGAAAGTAACAGTGAAAACAGCTCTACAGGCATCATCTACTGTCAGTTTCATTTTGAAATTCTTAATAAAATTTCTTTTTGTAGAAATTGGGATTATACCTACATTAAATCTGATACAGAGAAACATAAAACAGATATATTTTGAATCATATAGGCCCAGATCAGGGAAAAGGATACATACACTTACATGAAGTTATAGCATGCCTGAAGCCCATTACCCAAGGCATTTGCAGCACATTCAATTTAACACATTTTTTAAAAATGGAACCTTATAAGATTTGAAAGGTTTTGTCCCATTTGCTCCCTATTTGTATAGCTCATGACAGTGTTCATATGAGAGGAGGGAATTATTTCCCACTGAAGCAAAGATTATAAAATAAATTAATTAAAAAGAAAATATATATATCTACTACAAGCCAGATAAACCAATTAAAAACAAAATTTGCACATTTTATAGAAATCTTAATGTTAGCTCTAGCTCTGAAATAAACTCTCTGCAAAATTGCTTGCCTGTGATGTAAATCAAGCTAAATGAGTGTCTAAAAGTCTTACATTCTGCTGAAAAGCAACATATTTCCAAAGAATATAAAAAAACTTAATTAAGAAAACTGCAATTATAAAGTACTCTAAGGATATTTTTAAAAGGAAAAAAAAAAAAAAAAAAAAAAAACAAAGAACAAAAACAAAACTATCACCTTTATAAGTTCTAGGTGAATCACACTGCAAACATAAAATATTATACTAAGGATAATATGTCTTAGAATTCTTAATACACATCTGAAAATCTCAGTGTATTCATTTCCTTTGCCAGCCCTGACAGAAAATCCTTTTGTTCAACAGCTCAATCTTTTCCAGCTGCAAAATATTTCACGAACACTCAGACTACTGTCTTTCACTTTTCCTCTCATTCTACTATCTCTCTTTAGGATGACAGAAAAGCCAATATTTTCTGGTTTTCAGTTCTGTTTTCTGCCAAGATAGGCAACATGATCTTCCATGGATGACTTCAGCTTCAGAGTAAACGAACTCTAATACATAAGCTAATTTTTAATCACTTTGTTCCGCTTCTTGTCTTTAAAAATAATGGCTCAACAGGATAAATCAGGGTAATAAAATCCCTTCTGACTTTCCAACTATTTACAATACTTCTAAATTTATTCATGTGGGTAAGCTTTTGTGGAAATTGTACCTAACCAGATATGACAGTAATGAAGATCTTCTCCCTCTTCAGATGTTTCCCTAATTGCCCAACAAAGAACTATGCGTTGGTCCTCAACACATCATAGCTTGGTACAGTGGAGGCCAGAAAAACTGCCTGAGGATTAATTGTAGTTTCATAGTCGTAGGCTGCTAAGCTCAGCAGAAATCAACTTTAATACAATCTTCTGATTTACAGTACTTCTAGATATACCTGCCAGTATTAGCACAAGTACTTCCTCTGGTTCTAGTGCAGAGGCAGACGCGAGTTCACACTAAGCGAAGATTCTGCTACTACTATTGTTCTGTGTTAAAATCAAGTTGATGTGATAGCAAGAATTTTCCAAATTCTTAACAGCTGGGGCTGGATGATGGTGTTGTTGAATGCATACATATGCCCATAGTTCCATTCACAGAATTTAGCTCTACTTTTTTAGGGTAACATATTCTAAACTGTTCTTTTTTTTTTTTTTTCTTTTTTTTTTTTTTTTTTTAACTTCATGAATATGCTTGACTGTGCATTTTTTGCATTTCATGACATTCCTCGTGATTTTTTTGTTTGTTTGTTTTCACGAGCACTTTAAAAATGTTCACAAAGATAACACCATGTGAGAATAGTTTCTGCCACCTTCACAACCCCTTGCTATCCCATACTCACACTACTTGTCAGGAAGCAGATGGATAGTCCTTATCAGCCCTTCCATCAAAGACCCCCTGATGTACCCTCAGGCAATTCTCCCACTTCATGTTAAACAACTCCAGCAAAGGAGAAATTCTACTATTTTTTTCCCCCTTACATTTAGGCAACCATCACAAGAAAATGAATGTATGTGCATACATTCACACAGGCCTGCAACTGTAAGACTGTTGCTACCTAGTTCTTTTGTTAAATTCACAAATACACTGTTGCCCTGAAACGACTGTCAGAAATAAGGGGGCCTACGATCAAAAGTTCAATAATCTATTAATATGGATTAATGAAAATGTTGATGCTTGCTTTTGTAAATATACATCTAAAGAAGAGCAGATGATAAACAGCTTTTAGTTTTCTGTATTTATAACTGACAGATGGGCTTTGGTGAATAAGAAGCCAGTACATTGTGCAACTCCGAAATGAAAAGAAAAAAAAAAGATTTTTGGAATGGTCCGTAGTAGCTGGAAAAAAAAGACTCCCAAAAGCATTCACTGCAAATTTCTAATGAATTGTAAGTCAACAGTCAAAAGAAATCTATGAGGGCAGATCTCCTGTGCCCACAAGAGAGCAAGATGCAATATTTGTACACAATTCAAGCACCATGTCACAATGAAAAGAGTGGAAAACGCTCAGGAAAGCAATACATACTGCGTTTATATGAGAATATGGTATATTCTTATCTTAGATTTCAACAAATGCTATGCCATAAACACCCAATGTCTAGACACAAAATGTCACAAACATAATACTGAAGATGTGACTAGCTAACTCTGATTTGATCTTCAAATGGGATTTTTTTTTTTTTTTTTTTTTTTTTCTGGTTAGGTAGGTTTGAAAAGATACTAGAAAATCTGATTTAATGCATTTTGGGCATATTTTTCTTAGCCATATCACAGTCATGAAGTAAATTTCTGCAGGTATGTTGAATATTGTGAATGGTAGAGTCTTCCGAAGATTGAAGAGATAAACCTTAATAATGCATTTTATGGCTTTTTCTTCTCAGGGAACATCCAAACAAATACACATAGCAGTGCTGAAAGGAAGTCAGATGTATCTTTCCTAAATTTCTGTTTTCTTCCCTCAGCTGCTTACACATGTGGCATACGCATAGCTTGCCACTTGCTGGACCTACATCCTAGTATGTTTCCTTTACTACTAAGAGAAGATCAGATCTGAGCATGAATAGAATACTGATTTATGCTTCTGTACTTCATGTAAGCATTATGCTAGATATCCAATAATGAGCAAAGAGATTTGTAAACTCTGAATTAAATTCTTAGCCTCCAAAAAAATAGTCCTTTTGATATTACTGAATCACTTTATCAAGTAACATCTTCATATTTAATTGTGAACAAACAGAAAGAAAAATTCTACTATTTGCATAATCTATGTGGTTTATTTGTATGTAAAACATGTTTCGGTGGGTTTTTTTGTTAGTGTTGTTTTTTCATTAACTACACTAAGCTCCTTTCCATATGCTGCATTTTCAACTCCTATAGCTTTCTCAAACTACCTCTACGCTGCCTATACATTTTATGCATATAGAGAATGGGTGAGGGGAGAAGAGAAAATAGTGTAATCAGGGATATCTGAGGACACAACCAAGTAGTATTTAAAATAGCCCATCACTCAAGTCACAGAGTCAAGTACTGAAAAACTGTCAGCCAAAAATCACACTTCTCTGAAAATGGACAGATACAAAAGCACAGCTCTTGAAAATCAGCGAGACATACTCCCTCAGTACTAAACATACCATCTTCAAAGAAAGAATAAATCCATATTTATATGATATTAGATCTGACTAGTCAATGGCCCTGTTTTGCACACCTTCTTTTAAAACACCAGCTTCAAACTGTGAAATATCTGAAGTTAATTCTTACACGGACTAGAAAGATATGGGTGCTACGCAAAACCAGAAACTCTAGATTTAAAAATATAGGTATGTATTGCATAGAAAAATCTTTCAATTTGAATGAAAAACATATCCAAGTGGCTACAGGAAATTTTGTAAGTATAGTAAGTCATGAGAACTGTAAATAGCGTTTTAGAGTAAAAATCAAATAAGCAATAATTCTACAAATTAGATTTCCTAGCTTCGAGTCCTAATATTGATCTTTGTTAAGCAACACAACGTGAAGCAAGAAAAACGAGTTTTGTGTGTAATACTTGAATGCAGGCCAATAATTTATTTGAGGTTCTGTATAAATTTTATAAACAACTTTCAGATACTGAAATGAGTGAAATGTGTGTAGCAAAGTGAACACAAATGTCCCTGTTAACAAACATAAAAAATGACTATGATGCAGCATTTGAAGAACAAATTAATTTTCCTGATTTTAAGTACTTTGCATAATTTTAATTTCTCTAATGTACCTTATATCTAATTCCTTAATGAGTAGGTAACATGAAATATATTTTAAAGATTTCCTGCCTCATAGGATAAATGTTGCTGAATAACAATGATTTTTTTTCCTTTAAACTTTACTTCTTACTGACTGTGTCATCTTCATGTTCTTTATTATTATTTATTGTTCTTTATTTATGAACTTTATTGTTCTTTATTTATGTATACTTGTACGTAGCACAAAGTTTTGGATTGCTTTGCAATTTGAACAGCAAATCAAGCTGTATTGCTAGCACTGGACCACAATATCTTTGTTCAGTGAGTACACTCTTTCCAGATGTAAAAAAGTAATAATTTTAAAAAGCCTCTGCTTGAAAAAATTCTCCATTATGTTGCATCTGTTTTATAATATGTTGTTAAATATTGTAAATTAGAACAAATAAATGAAAATTAAACTATTAAAAAGTGTAATGTGATCTTCAAAGATAATTGGGGGAAAAAAAAAAACCAAGGAAAGAGATTCTCAAAAGAGATCCTTTGCTAATTGGACTAGTATAAATAGCATGACTTGAAGAACAAGCATCATTTAACATAGCTTAGGATCTCTTCATGCATCTTAGCAAAAATACTCTATCACCAACTTATCCAAAGCAATGAATATACCTACAATAAACAAATTTATATGGATATTAACATAATTGATAGCTTTAACACTAGAATGATCTAAAACTTTTCTTTCTCTGAACAGTGCTCAACAACTTATATCTGACTCTCACTTCTCTTGCACTAATGTAAATCACTGACCTTAGCTTATGATAAAAGGTTGAGGGAACTGGGCTTGCCTAGCTTGGAAAAGAGAAGGCTCCAGAGAGACCTTATTGTGGTCTTCCAGTACTTGAAGCGAGTGTACAAACAGGAGGGAGAACAACTGTTTCCATGGGTGGATAGTGATAGGACAGGGGTGGATGGTTTTAAACTGAGACAAGGGAGGCTTAAGTTAGATATCAGGAGGAAGTTTTTTCAGAGGGTGGTGACACACTGGAACAGGTTGCCCAAGGAGATTGTGGATGCCCCATCCCTGCAGGCATTCAAGGCCAGGCTGGATGTGACTCTGGGCAGCCTGGTCTGGTGGTTGGTGACCCTGCACATAGCAGGGGGTTGGAACTGGATGATCCTTTTCAACGCAGACCATTCTATGAAGTTAGAAAACATTACACTTAAAGTACACTACAGGTATCTTATTTCAATATGTGACCCATGAAATGTACCTGTAAATAATTAGCCTATAAGAAACTTCATTGAGTATACACAGATTTCATATCCCACGTGATATAGAAACATACAATTTAAATCCACTTAGCAATACCAAAGGATCTGTCTTTCTGACAGTGTAAGGAATTGATACTGAGTCATGATCAAGTACTGACACGGTAAGCATAGGCAGAAATATAAGATATGTTCTGCCTTTGCCTAAAAGAACCCTACTTTCTTCATGGTTTTCCTACATGAACTGTAAACGAAAAAACTTCAAATAGTTGATTTTTTTTTTTTTTTAAAGAAAGAAAAACAGTTTAAAATGTTGAGATGCGAGACTCAAGTATTTGATGCAGATGTATCTTGGTTACTGTTGTTTCTTATTATTTCTTTTATTGCTATAGACTGTTAAGCAACTTGTGTTCTAATTCTGTAATTTTTAAATAACTGTACAAATATGAGCTGATTTATACAGCTGATACATATTTAGCTCAATAGTTGATATAACTTGTATATATTTAGCTTCTAGAGAAGGAGAAAACGCCAAAATATTAGATTATATAGCAACTCTTAGTAATTTCACCCAGATTATTGCCTAGTAAGAATGCATATGCACATGAATGAGCATTTTAATAAAAATATTTTAAATTCAGTCAGTTATCTTCTGACAAAAAAACACTTTAAAGTAATAACTATTTTTATATTCACAGAAATAGAACACTTAATTTGAAATATTTTACTGGAGATACTAAAGCTAAATGTGAAGATGGCAAGCTCTCCCAAAGCTGAAATAGTTCTGCATCTTTAAAATCAAGCTTGATAAAATTTACTCAATAAACTTCAGTAATTAGTTAAATAAAAACAAGTATTCACAAACAAGCCCTTATGTACAGGTCTGACTTTGATTATCTATTGTGAAAACAAACATCATTTGTTTTCTGGTGAGTTTTTAGAAGAGTGAGAATTCTGTTTCACTGCTTTTTAATTTTAACATCAAGAACGGGATGTTGACTCATTGACAAATTTATTTTGCCATGTTAAGTTTCTACCTGAGAATTTGAGTTCAGCACAAGGCAAGAGAACCCTGCTCAATCCACCTCCATTTCCTCCAGATGGTGGTCGATGTCAGGAACTGCAGGGTTCATCCAGATTAACATTTGCAACGTAAGTTTTGTCCACTCTCAGTCAACTTAGTTTAATCCTTCAATCTCCACATACTATAAAGGAGGCATAAAAGCTGGATTAAAACAGGTTTACACCAAGTTTTAGGTAGAGATGTGTCCTTTCATGTTTTAATTTTTCACTCAGTTTACCAGAAAGTTTGGAAAGCCAAGACTTTCCAAAAATTAATAGAAAGATATCATTAATGTTCCCCTTCTGGCTAGGTTTACACTGCGCCTTTAAAAGCTTTGGCCCATTAAAATTAAATAAATAAATAAATAAATGGAGGAATGAAGAGGGAAGGAATCACATAAGAAAAAAAGTATTTTTCTTTAAAAATGTTTGGTTCTCATAACAGTAAATCATTACCTTTTCCACTCATCCATATTAAAATACAGCATGGATCATTTGGTACTAGATTTAGCTACACCTTTCCAATTCAGATTATTTTTACTGTTTATACAATAGAGAAACACTGGAGACACACATTGAAGTATTAGCCTTTTTTTTTTTTAATAAAAAAAAAAAAGATATTCAGCCTACAGTGAATTAGAAAATTCATTAAGTCACCTGAACAACAGCTCCTGAAATCATATTAAGTTCTCCCTGAACTGTTCTTCCATCAGTGTTATAGAATCTAATGTGTAAGAATTAGTAACTGGCGATCAAGGACTTTCTCACAATGAAATATCAACAGATATCTTCAACATTCCTATATTAACTGACTTTTAAATCCAGATAACTGTTTTATTGAAGACTAAATTTTAAAAGTTTAGGAATGTAAACACAAATATAATAAATTAGACTTCTACCAAACGTGAGTGAATGCATTTCCCCAAATATAAAAATAAAATTCTATAAGGCCTATGAATTAACCTTCTGACGTGTTAATGACAAAATATTATCAGCTATGAATGAGCATTTTTATTCAAAGGCTACAACGTAGGTATATTTCAGACTATCCCAGTAGTCACAATACTAGCAGCACTCTCCTTTAGCCCAAGCAAAAAGACCTAGAAGAGGAAACACTTTAGAAATATATAAGCTAAGAAAGTTTAATTGTTTGAAAGTTAAATAAACATAGCTACCAAATATGATCCTATATGAAATCCTATTCTATTTCAATAGCACTTTGGAAACATTATTCAGTAATAAGTTTCAAGGAAGTCTACATCCAGGCTGATACAAATCACTTGAAAATATTTGCAGCAGATGTAAAAAGAGCAGTCTTAAGCACCACACCTGTGGATCAGCACCACATCTATGGGTCAACTCTAATTTTTTATTCCACACAAAAAAAAGATTTGTGGTTTTAATTGAGATTTACCTTTTAATGAAATTAAATATACACTTTTTGAACTTCTGGTTAGTGTTTTACATAGTATTACAACACTGTCTAGTTTATCCAGAGCTGGCTGAGCTCCAGTAATTGAAATAGTGATCATTACATGTTTGTTCTGTTTTCTTTGCATTACTGAAAGCTTTGGCTGTTTAAACTGAAGGCACTATATAAACCTAAGACTGTTATTACTGAAGAATAAAGGAGCAAAAAAAAGTACAAAATTATAAGTATTAATATGATAGTGATCTTTGATTCTGCATATTCCAATTCAGATGTGACTGCACAATTGTATTATGTTATCATATTGTTTAATCTAATCTTCCAACATACATTACAGCCTAACATTATAAAAAGCTTATTCAGGAAACATTAATTTGCCTTGCAGATTGAGGAGTATGGAAATAAGGCGCTTTCTAGTTTCTCTTTTGAATTATTGACAGAACTTCTAGTAATTGCTCCTCAGGAAGAGACTGGAGTGAGTGAAGGTTAAAACAAAGGGAAAAAAAAGTAAATAAATTAAGTTAGGGACAAAGATCTACAATTATTTTGCAACAAGTAGAAAATGTTTGGTTTGATTTTTTTCTAAAGCAAGTGGAGTTTCCCTTATATAAAGTAAATAAATAAAATTACCTAATATTTGAGTTTAGAAAATGCTGGCAAATCTCTTTTTCTCTGGTTTCTTATCTCCAGGGACAGATACCATTCCCTTCGACGACCACATTCAAATGTAAGGTATTACTTGAACTCTGCATCACTTCAAAAGCCAGGTAGCAGTCAGAATGAAGTGAGTTATACGTCTCACCACCTAATCTATCAGACAATTGTGTGAAAATCCTTTTACAAAGCGGTTGGTGTTCCAAACACCGGTTGAAAGGATCTGGGGATATTCCAGACAGCCCACACGGATGAAAGCTTTCTTAACCTACATTAAATCTTGATAATGCAATAATGAGTCTTTTAAAGGGATAACTCTAATTCCCCTATCTAGTGCAAAAAAGACTGTATACAGCTAATCTGCTTTGCCCTTTCAATTAAACTCATCCAGGACGTTCTATGTAGTCAGCACCCTGAATGAGTCATTAAAATTCTCGTTCTGTAAGAGTTGTGTGCAGTGCACTGTTGTTTCTAAATTCCATTAAATCCAAATGGTCTTTATCGCTCCATGACCACTGTGACTTCAATCAGCCAATTTAATTACCTTACCAAATTGTCAGCAGAAGTAGCAAAGAAAAACAGGAAGGGCTGTGACGTTATCAAATTGAAATCTTCCTCTGTGCCGTTTAATCTAGAGCAGTCAATAACAATGCTTCTCACCTTCTTGCTGCCTTCCCGAGGCTCTTAACCTTATTCCTCTTTCAAAGATTTCTGTTGCTGTTTGTAAGACCGATTTTGAACTCCTCTCTGTGTGGATGTTAACGTGTATTTAAAGCTTCTTGTCCTTGGCAGTAAAATTTTCATTGGCTCTATATATTGGAATTACCAACACACAGACCTCTAAGGGCTACTACAAGTATTTGCTTTGAAGATTTTGATCATACTCTTGATCTGATCAAAGCCAGGTCTGTACGTTCTGCCATTTAAACATACGCAGAAAGCTTATGTCCTTCCAGTAAAAAAAAGTGCCAGCGTAAAATGCAAAAGAAAGATGGTGCACATCGAGGTTCTAGTAAAACTCCAGCTCAATCAGCGGGCATTTCTCACCTAAACTCTGGTTGCAAAGCCTTTTGTACAGAGCTAGCTCTCCCTGCTCTTCCATGTCTCTGCTGTGTCTAACAACCATCTGATAAGAACGGTCACTTAAATCACAGAAACGTATGGGCCGGCCCCCACTGACAACTGCACAGGCAGCTAACGCGATGATGCAGCCTCCTGGCTGGTTTTGCCGAGCCCCATTGTAAAAACATTCCTGTTTAGATAAACTCAATCCTTTTGAGCAAAGAGGGCTCATTTAAGTAGTACGGCAGACAAAACCTGCGCCGCACTTTCACGACAGAATTCTCCAGTGCAGAGTAATTCCCTTCTCTGAGATCCCACAGTGGAGCCCAGTTGTTCTATTTTTTTTTTTTTTTTTCTATTCAGACTCACAGATTACGCTATCGACCATACATAGCTCTATTTTGCAACTATTCTTATTATTTTGCTTCACGAAGGACAGTGGGAAAATGCTAGTTTTTGTAATGGCTTGATGTGTTAGTTTTGTTTTTCATTTTCTCTAGTAAAAAAAAAATGAAAGAAAAAATCAGTAGTAGGAAATTATTCCTGGAAGAGTACAACACCATCTTTCCTTGAAAAGTATTCCACCTCTTTTGTCTTAGCTTTCTTTTGCTTTTAAACTCTGCCTCCCCCCCTTCTTTTTCAAGATGCATTCCATCCCACAACACCTACGCCCCTTTCCCATCCGCCTGAAGCTAGCTTTCACCGCAGACACCTGCAACACCAAACTAGCAAAGAGGTTAGACTATAGACCTTTAATTTTCTTTATATCCTCCTTATCGGGTCTGTGAGCTCCCTGGGGAAGATCCTTGATCTTTCACACATTTTCACCTGAGTAACTTGAGAGGGAATTAGGGCCAAACCTCTTTCCCGTCCCGCTCACCAACCTTTGCCGTAGGAAAGACGAGCAGGGTTCTGTTCCGCGTTGCTCTCAGTAGCAGAGACAAGGCCCAAAAGGGGTAATTTAAATAAAGAAGAACCTTTTAGAGTACTGTGGAGTTCAAAGAGCACCGCATAGGAACAGGGAAGAAAAGAGGGGTTTTAAGCAGCCCGGCCTCTTACTGCCTTGGGCGAGAAGAGATGGGTTTGCGTGAACTCAGGTGGAGAGTTACTGGTAGTTAACAGCTCTTAATGGCTCGCTCATTCAGCCGTACGAGTGCCGGCGTGCCCCGAGGGGGGGAAAGGCAGGAGCGAGGGGGCTTGCGGGACCCGGCGACAATGGGGCTCGGGAACGACTCGGCCCAGCCCGGCTCCACTACTTGGTGTTTCTTGGGAGCTGCTGTCCTGGGTCTGTTCCTCCACTGCACAGAAGCACGGAATAAGAGAACTGTGAAAAGCGGTCCCCGATAATGGAGGGGATCCGCCGACGGTCACAGATTTGGGCTTTTCTAACGGTGCCAAGTAATAAGGAAAAGGCTTCAATCACACTTAGCAAAGACTAATATCTCTCATTCGCCAGGCTGCTATCCTCCTTCGCCAGGCTGGGACCTGGCCTGATATGCACAGCACTGGCTCGGGTTTAAGTTTAACTGAGCAATTGTTATAGCTCCCGTTAGAAACCCTCGGCTATGGTGGGCACAAGCCTCCTGCTTTTCCAGGGCTTGCCTGTGGGAAGCCATTCAGGAGCAGCAGAGGGAAGCTGCTCGCACACCACATGAAGCAGAGTATCACTTTGGTGAGGCTGATGCGATGCCTGCACACCTGGCTGTCCCACTCTGGCAGCAACAGACACGGGGCTGGGTGCAAATGGAGACACTGCACAACCTCTCCCAGTGCCTGCTTCATGAAGCACGGGCAGAAGCAACCCGTGCCATCCCAGGTGGCTACAGCTCCCTGTGTGGTTGCTAAAAGATACCTTGAGAGAGAGAAAGGAGATGCTGGCTAGTCCCAACAATTACAGAAGCCGTGGGAAGGACAATGTGAATCCATGGTGGTTAATTTGCACAGGAGGAATGAGTGGGATGGGGCTCTGGCAGGCTCCAAGTTCTCCCCTGTTGCCATAGCACTGCTGGCTGAGGAAGAAGAGCGGGGGCTGGCAGGCTGCCTTCTGCAGGGAACTCCTCAGCTTTCGCTGCTTGGGGAGTAATCCGCAGCCAGAGATGGGCATCCCAGCCCTCGGTCTCAAGGACACTCAGAGGAGATAGGGGCGGAGGGATATTCTCCTCTCAAGAAATAAACAAAGATCCTCCCTCCTTCCCACCATGCCCTGCATGGAGCTGTCACCCCTGGGGAAGAAGCTGGACATCTTTCATAGTCACAGAGTCACTGCACACCTGGACCAGGCTCAGTCCAGACTCTTTAAAGAGGCAATGTGCAACAGGCCCAGCTGAGCAAGGGGGATGTCTTCCTCCAGCTCTCCTGCTTCTAAGATTTTTCATACTAAGATTAGCTAAACAACCACTCCCTGCTTCAAAGCCTTACAGTTGGGTTGGTGACAATTTAAAGACCAGAAAAATCATTCTGTGCTTTAGAAGCAGACTCAGTCTTCGCTGCTACAAACAATGGAGTGAGTGTACCCTGTTACCTGACTGTGTGACCCGAGGGCAGTGTGGAAGTTAGCCTAGAAAAATGAGTGAATGTGGGACCATGGTTACTCAGGGCGGCAGAGTCCCACTGTACCACCTCCAGTCTCAGGATCATTTATTGTTCAAGTCTCTCCCAAACACTGCTCGGCAGGGTAGCTCTGTAGGTACTCTGGATTACCAATTCAGAGAGGATGGAAAAGGAGGAAAGCTCACCTCTTGGTTGTAATATGGCCAGGAAGATGCTTGTTTACACACAACAGCTACGCTTGAAAATAATTCAAAGGTCCAACCCTTGGCACCAGTCACGAATCCTGGTTTGCCCAAACTGGACTGTGCTACATCACACAGCTCCGGTGCTAATTTCACAGCCATGATTATAGAGCAGACTGAATGCAAAATCAACCTGGCAATGATATACGGACTCACTTAGCCATGTCCAAAGAAACAAGCATTCCTCAAGACGGTTGCTAAGAGCAACGTGCCTTAAGCACCACCTTTAGACCAGATGGAAGCAGAAAATAAATGCTACTAGGAATTCAGCACACGAGATCAGTAACAGGCTGGTGACTTTTTAATCATTACTAATCTTCCCCTCCAAATAAAAGTGAGCACGGGGGGGGGGGAGGGGGGGGGGGGGGAAAGGAGTTTAAACAAAATTAGAAACACACCGAGACACTACTCCCGGTAGAAGACGAGAGTTTTCAGTGCCCCACGGAAAGAGATGCAGAGGCTGCTGCAGCTCCCAGCGGTCGGTGCGAGGGTGAGAGGCACCGAGGCTGCCGCCTGCCCGGGGGAGCCACTTTCGGGTTGCCCACTCCCTCCACGTTTTGCCCACTCCTCCGGGACCGCAGCCCTCCCGGCCCGCACACCTCGGCTAGGAAGTGAGGTTCACTTTCCCTTCCGCCCTGTCCCTGCCTACTGCAAAACTTTGACAGGGCAGGCATGGTGGCCGGAACGTCTCTCTCGCTTGTTTTCTTATGCACTTATACACAAATGCGCGCACGGTCAGTGCTGCTGAGGTTAGTTTCACGGTTCAGACGGGACAGACTTTAAACTCTCAGCTTTCTTGGAAATCTCATTCTGATCCATGATTTTTGTTCTCTCTTTTCGTTGAGGGGGGAGGTGTTGGAACTCATGCAACTTTTCTCACATAGAAGAGCCTTGTTTTTATAGCGTAACGTAATGATTCTTTCACAAGCGTGGAACAAGGAACAAACCATCACTAACCCTAAACGCCAGAGAAGAGGCAAGCGAGCGGGAAGCCAGCCCCGAGCGAGGATTACAGCGTCGCGCCCGTGCGACATCCGCTCAGATGGAGCAGAGGCGGGCGGCCGAAACTTAACAACTACTTGACAGGTTTTAACTGATGAAGCACTGTGCTTTCCACTACTATGGAAACAAAATAAGGTACATTATGAGGGAGCCACGCAAGCTCCGCAGCCTCTTAGGCAAAAGCGTTTGCCAGTCATTTTTCTCTCCATTGTTATTATAATTATCATCATCGTGCCGTTACTACGGCTACAAAGAGCTGCAGCGTCAGAAAAAAACACACAGCAATTCATGCCTCCGGATGCAAAATACACAGAGACTTCGGTGCCCGACTCCGATAGCACATCCCAGCTGTCCCCCAACACCCCCTTAGGAGTCAATCCTACGTAAATCGCATTCGGGCTGAAACGCACAATGAAAAAGTGTCGAGAAATCTTACCAAATCTTAATACATGTGTGGTTCCTTGAGAATATCCAATCCACAGTAAGCAAAGAAGGAGTCTAATGGTGCATCTGAAGACTGGATTAGTTAGAATAGGGGAAATAATCTTCATGATGTTTCTATACACACACGCGCAGCCTTACTTCCCCCTTCTAAGCCGTCAGGTTTCTCGGCAAGGTGAGAATGAGAATAAGTAAACTGATGGCCCTCAGACACGATCACGGCATGGTCACAGAGAGAAGAGAGAGTCTACGCTTCCCAAACCCATTAGCAATCCCTGCATGTTCTTCATTCACTGCGCCAAGGAGCAACCTTCAACTGCAAGGAATGGTGGGACATCCATGTTAATCGGGGGAGAATCCTTGAGAAATCCAAACACACACAACGTCCAGCCGAGTAAACCTGGGAGGCAAGAAAGGAGGAAAATCAATAGGTAATCCAGCTCGAGAAATCGCTGAGGTATCACCACATAGCGAGAGTCAATGAGCACCAGCCGTTTCACTGGCGAAGCTTTTGCCGTTCTCCCATTCTACTGCACTGCTACACAGCTTCTGACGCGAAGCCAAGATTAAGTGAGAGAAATTGAGATAGCTCCTCTCTTCTTAAGGCTGCCTGCCAGACAGCCTTCCTGATTTCTATTATGCAACAGATCTGATCGCCTTGCGTTGTCGGAGGAAAAAAACAGCTCGGTTTTATTTACAGCTTTCTAATTGTTATTAGTCTTTCAGTTGTTCTGAACAATAGCTGTAAGTGTCTGTGCCGGGGGCGGGGGTGGAGGAAAGGGCTATAGGAGAGAAGGGAATCTGTTTCATAAAAATCAATTCATGCATTTTAATAGCTGACTGGCTGGCTCGAAATCACTTAGCTTCAGAGCTGTGAAAGAGAATGCTGACGATAAAATCATGCATGTTGTCAAAGTAACGTTAAGGCTAAAAAAAGATCATGATATTTACATTTACTGACTGCTACTCACATTAATGCATGAAAAAGGGAAAGTGTGATAGTTTGCCTACTGCACGTTCTTAGGAACTTTCCCCGGATCCAGTGGTAACATAGTACCAGCCTGCTTTTGCAAGGTAAACAGGAACCTGCAGTGCTAGAGCTGCCTTGTTGAATGCATAGACTTGTATTTCAGCTTTGCTCTAAACAGTAACTTGTGGATTTACAGATTTATATTTTGCATTCTATTTTGTCACTATCTTTTTTTTTTTTTTTTTTTTTTCAAGCACAGCATTCCTTTCACAAGTATTGCTGTTCCTTCTTGTACTGAAAGAAGCATGTAGTTTGTCAGTTTGCAGTTCTCAATGGGAACAATAGCACTGCCTAGTTTGATAGTGGTGTACTGAGTTTGTATCTGCAACTGCAGCCACGGACTTTTGTCTTATGGTTAGATGTTCCAAAGAACTCACTCTCTAGAATAGTTGAGACTTTTTTCTGAAATACGATTAGTTGTGTGAGTGTAATCATGAAAATAGGTTTAACTAGGACTGTCAGACTTCACAGTCTAAGAGAAGCTTTTGCTGAGTATACATAAGCATTATTAAAAATATTAAAATACAATTCCTAGATTCCTCACAAGGAAAATGAACTCATTCTATTCTATATTCTGCCTGTAGATATCTTCTGCCTCCTTTATCTTCCTCCCTGACTTTTATTACCAGAGAAAATATCACTGAGAGACTTCCCCCACACATACATACAGATGAATACAAAAAAAATGTGACTCTACAGAATTAAATGCTGGTAATGCCAAGAAAATTAGAATAGCCTAAGAAATCTATCAGAAGGAGAACATGGTAAAGGTGAGTTCCAGTTCGTTTTTAAATGATACCTCTATATCATGGACATGTAAATAAGTAGCAGCAACATTTAAATTATTACTTGTAATGTTGCTGTTTTGTATCTCTGAAAGTGTTTGCAATTTGCAGTAACTTTCTTATCATTATGGCTTTTGGTTTCCTCAGCATGCTTTTACTTAAAAAGCTGTAAAATGCTGATGAAAATAAATGTACGTTCTGTGAAGGGATTATTAAACATCATTGATTTTTTTTTTTTTCTCTTTAAGATGGAGGCATAACTGCAGTGTCAGAAATAAGTATCATGAATGGCTAGTTCTGCAGTCTAGCAGGGAATTCAATCAGACGGTTTGACTACTGGAGCACTTTAAAAAGAGCACCTAGTGTTAAAAGCAAGGATATCTAGCGACTCCTTCAGTTCACACTTAGAATATCTCCGAGAAAAAAATGCACATAGAGATGCTCTTTCTTGTATTTGCTATATCCCATTTTTTCCCTCTTCTACTTTTTCATCTTTTATCTTAGTTGAAGAAGAAATAAAACTCACATTGTTGAACACTGTGAGCATTTCTTTCCTTCCTCATCTTTCCTATAATGTTACTGAAATAGAGGACATTAGGCATCTTTTTAATTCTGACTGCTTGTAGGTTGCTTCCTGACAATGATTTTTTTAGAATTTAGCTTAATTTTGGTAAGCGTTTATGAAAGCATAAGATTCCTTAACAGCTTCAATAGACAAGACAAACCCGGGACAAAGTGACACCTTTAATGAATCTTATTTAAAAAAAAAAAAAAAAAAAAAAAAAAAAAAAAAAAAAAGCTGTAATCAAGTCCAACAGAAGTCCTACATCACCGAGGCATTTATAGAATAACCAGAATCATAAAACACCTTAGGATTCATTGCTTTTGTTATTAAATGCTCAGCAGCCTCATCACACCCTCGGCCGCACGCGTGGGACTGAGGGGGTTTCCTTGCTGACCTCCCTCCGCCGACGGGAGCAGCCCCAGCACCACGGACAGCGCCCGGCGCGGCCGGCTCGCCGACTTTCAGCACCGCGGAGAGCGCTCCCGGCCCGCGCCCCTCCGCGTCGCCTACGCGGCGAGATCTACCGGTGCCCGAGAGCCTTTTTTCCCTCCAATCCTTTCACGACACGGAAAGGAAATTAAAATATGTTATCGGCTTCTGTAGAGACACATCTTATACACTCGTTTATGCTAGCTGGCTCGCTATTTTATGACATTTTATGGGTTCAGGAGTATTGCTCTTATCTGCCATCACACGTTGCCTAATGTTCGGCATCAACACCCTCTCCCTTCTCTCAAGTCTCAACTCCCACTTTGAAGGGAGATCGTGGTTAATCCAGTACTGCCTTCTCAAGAAAATTACTTTCTTATTAAAAAGTAAATCTGGCAAGATATAAGATGTTTAGCACTCAAGGAATATTTGGGGTCTGAAGACTATTTACAGTCTATGCAGCTAAATGAACCACTAGAATACACCACTCTAGACTCCTTTTCTGTAAATTGGACTTTAGCTTCATTTCATCTTCATAGAGGGAGGAGGAAGAAACAGTAACTTTTACAACGATCCTTTTGTCCACCCTCCAGAATGATTTCAACATGGACATAGGAAAGTGTTCTTAAGTACTTTCATATTTCCTTCCTTATAAGACATACAATTCAACGGTTGGAGATCCCTAATAAAATATTCAGCTGGAGAAGCTTGTCTTGTCTCTTGGGGGCTTGTCACCACTGTTATGCAGTGCTTCTCAGATTAAAGTCTTTATGAAACTGTCCTCTTTGCTTCAGTGATCAGCAAATGGGAAATCCACAATTCCTTGGTTATACGTTTTAATTTGTTTTACGTTTTAGACATCTATACTAGACATGGTAGTAATACATTTTTAATACACAAGGACAATGTCCAAGTGAAGGTGGTATGAAAAATAGTATTTCAGCTACAGGAGGGGAAGGAGAATAGATCATTTAAGGCCTTTACATCTTCTCTGAGTGATAAAAGCCTACTAAATTCTTCAGTATGTGTCAGGTATAAATGGTGATCTTATGTGCCTAATGCTTCATTCGGAAAGGAGAGATGTGATTTTGATTACCTTATTACATCAGGCACTTTTTTCCTTCAGATCGTATTTTCATGTGCTGCTATCATAATAAAAGTTAATCCACTTCCAGCTAGCTGCCACCTACTGGGATGTATAGTTTTACCATATCACTTTTAAAAGGACATGGCTTTCATTTTCAGGTCAGAGCTATGTCTCTAAGAACAGATTATAGATTTTTTTTTTTTTTTTAATCACTCAATCTACAGTTTTGTCTTCTCCCAGCAACCACAGATATAAATTTAGGATGTGTAAACCATATGATTCCCAGAGCTTTGTTTTTTGGACATTTTTCAGGAAATCTTTGTAAGTGCTTCAGATTCACATACTGCCACAGACCCCCTGCTGTTGCAGTCTGGTGTGTGGAGAGCCATAGTTTACTGCAACACCTGACCAGCCCCTCCAGATCTCCAGGCATGAGTTGCAGCTTTGCTGACAGTGCAGTAATACAGCCCTCCCTTTTTAAATGTTTGCTGAATTATTCCAATGATTGTTGATAGTATCATTGGAAAACACATTGCAGCCCACTTGCACTTCACTCCCACCAGTTATAAAAACCATAGGTCCCCTCTGTGTGTTATTATTAGCTCAGTCCAAATTTACAACCAAGTTTCTGCTGCGCTGATAATTAATGACATTTTAAGATGGTAATTAATTTTCAGCTAGCGGAAAGACGTTCATTCTAATTAACAAACTGAGTATGCAATAGATTAACTTGTTCAGGCACTTTTGGGTATCACAGCAATGCACTTTCCTAGCAGGTTTTAAGCAGCGAGAACAAACATTTATGACATTATCTACAGATCAGCCTTTCACCCCCTCAGTTTGCTTTGTGGCTGTGGAAGCTGTGAAAGATTTCGGGAGGAGAGGAAGGATGTATAACGTTTTCCACGCTCTGCTCCACTAAAAGTTTCTAAGGGAAACGTGAAGAGAGGTGTCATTATGAAGTATTCATTCCTTTTCAGCGCGCACAGGGCTCTCTCAGTCGTGCTACCGGCGTAGACAGGAATGTCTCTGGCTTCATACAGAGAGTGTCAGCGCCCTGGCTGGGTTAGAAATGGATGCTCGCCCAGAATGCTGAATTTGTACGGAAACCAACGCCAGGACTGCCGACAGCCAAAAGGTGGGATGGTTGCACCGGCAATTGGGGCAGGAGGAGACCTCACGGAAGGAGAGCCAACAAACAGTCGGTGGGTTGCTCACCCACAACTCGAGTTAAGTTAGAGCTCGTTTCTCACCTCTCCTTTCCCATTCGGGAGGGACACCCCCGGGCTCCGCCACCTTCAGCCCGGCGGCTCAGGGCTGCTGAGGGAGTCGGACAGGGGACACCGGGTGGGCTACGCTGCCCTGGACGCTGGCCCCACTTTCCACAGCAAGATGAGGAGGAAGAAGAGGAAGAAGAATGGAAGGCTACAGAGCCCAGCGGCAGGAGCCGGCCAGCCTCGCGGTGCCCGTGTCTGCCACCTCAGCGCCCGGTTTGCCCAGAGACACCTGGCTGGGAGACAGAGCAGTGGGCAGCAATCCCGGCAGCGCAGAGACCCACCCGCCGCCACCAACACCCCACCGCTGCCCCTCACTCGCATGCAGCCCCTCCGGGAAGCCGGAGACCCCGGGACGTCGTCCTACCTTGAGCTGCGGGCGGGAAAGCGGGGAGGGAGAGGAAGGCGGAGGCGGGGGGAGGAAGGGCGGTGGTAGGACGCCGGGGGATGCCCGGGCTGCGGTGCAGCCGGCGGCCGGGCACCACTGACGGCGGCAGCGAGCGGCGGCCGAGGGAGGGAGGGAAGGAGGGAAGGAGGGAGGGGAAAGGGAGGGAAAGGAGGGAAGGAGCGAGCGAGAGAAGGAGGGAGGGAGGGAGGGAGGGAGGAAAAAGGGGAAGGAGACCCGCCTCCCTTCGGGAGCGATGCACAGCTCCCTTTAAAGGAGCAGAAACACGCTTCCTCCGCGGCCGCCGCTTCGGGCTCCGCAGCGCCGAGCACTGCCGGGCCAGCAGCAGCAGCAGCGGGCAGGGCTTCATGAGCGGGCGGGCGGACGGCTGAGCAGAACCGCTCCCAGCTCCCGTTCCACCACTCCAAGGGCCGAGGTCGGCGGACAGCGTGTTTTCAGAGCACGGGAAATCCGAGCTTCTGAGCGGGGTCTCCAATTCCATTTTGCATGTATGGAGGCGATGTGAGGGATCGGACCCTACAGCCCTCAACCCTACGGCACCTAGCAACCCCTTCCCTGCCCCCGTTGCCGCAGGGGTGACAGAAATGTTTGGGTGCCCTCGGCCGCTTCTGTACATCATCCACACGGCGAATCCCTCCTGCAACCCCCCCAGCCTCCTTCTTCCTTGAACCAGTAGGGACAAAGCTCCAGCAATTTTCCCAATCTTGTCTAGAACGGAAGGAGCTGGGACAGCAAGGCTGTGGGGTCGAGAGAGAGCGCAGGCAGCAGCCAGCCAGAGCCCGCGTCGTCGGAAAGGCAGCAAGGGGGCCTCCACGCCCGATTCACTTAGTAACAGCGTTGAGGGATGGGGAGCGGGGAACGGGAATCCGGTAACGAGCCGTAGTGCAAAATGCAGCCTCCACAGCCCCCTGCAGGATTGCCAGTGTTCTCTCGCCCCCTGCCCCGCTCGCCCCCGCAGCTCCACAAGCATCTGCCCGATTTCCCCTTTTCTCCTCCCTATTTTGTTTGCCGGCTCAGACATGCCTTGGGTCGCTGCAGGAATCCACCTATGCCTATCCCCGCCCCACTGCCTTCCTGAGGTTCGATCTGCCGTTCCTTCGCCTCTCCTTCACGGCCAATGTCCATCCTCGCATCCGCACCCCCAGAGGATGCTCAGACGTTGCCCTGCTTCATCTACCGGAGCGTCGAACAGGGAACAGCGGTTATAGGGGCCGGAGGGGCTCGAAGAGCACTCGAGAGGTGGGGGTTGGTGACTGAGAAGCTCCTGTAATTAAGTAAACAGCAGAGTTGTTGTGCGGAGTAAATAAATAGTCAATGATCCCATTGTCAGGAGAGCGCAGGCGGCACAGACTGCGCCGGGCTCGCCGCGATCGGGCCGCTGTGACTTGCAGCTTAATGGCCCCACAGCACAGCCCTTAATTACTAACAGCCCGCTGCAGCGGCCGAAAAAGAATATTCATTAGTCACTTCATTTGCCTGAGGCCGTAATAGAGATAACTGGTCAAAAACAAACGCGGTGACAAAGCAAAGAGCTCGATGCCACCCTGGGAGTGAAGGTGGCCGGCAATGAGCGGGTTGCTGCCTGTGGGGCCGGAGGGCAACCTAAAGAAGAGAACCCGCAAACGTGAGCCGGAGAGAACATGCAGGAGGGAAAGGCATCGCGGGGATGGCCACAGAAGCCGCTATAGGATTTCCACGACCTGCGGAGGGTGGGAAACGTGTGAGATCTGATGAGCAAATAAGAGTTGTTCAAGCAGCCGCTCCGTACAAGCAGTGGGGTCGATCCCTCTTTTGTCACGGAGCACTTTTGCTCTGTTACTATCCCGAATTTTCAGACCAGGCAGACGCACGAATATGGAACTCAAAAGTGTCTTTCTGAGATGAGAGAAAGGAAGGCAGGAAAAGAGAAGGGATGAGGCATTTCATGTCTAATACTGCAGGTAGGTTGGGTAATACCTTCATGTTATCATTTCACCTAACTACATTCACACAGTATCTTTTCACTTGTTGCCTGGATAATAATTCTGTCCTGACACGAGACTGTCAATAATAAACAGCCTACTGCAGTTAACACAGAATCTGGGTCTCCCTCAGGTAGAAGATTCCCAATGTCACTATTGCTGTTATCAACATTTATCACTGCAGATATATGAGGAATTTACATATATATAATTATTACACAAAAAAGTTGGAGCAGGAAGGATGAACCTAAGATCACACTACAAACCAGTGACATACAAGGAAGACAATTCAGGATTCTATTTTCTCAGGCCTTGACTACTGCAAAACCCCCAAATTTCAATACAGATGAAGTTTCTTGTGATGATTCTTCCTAGTTACACTGCGGAAACTTTGAAAATTATTAGTACTGATCATCAGAATGAAGCATATAGGAACACACAAGCCTAATTTGTCAAATTACAAAATGAGATGTACAACAGAATGTGACACACCACGTACTGGACCTCCAAAAGAAAAAACAAAAGCAAACAAAAAACTCACAAACTAAACCCCATAAGCTTATTCAGTTGATTCTTTTCTTTGAGGTTAATTATTTTAATGACATGTAAAACTGTCAAAAGTGTAGATACATATTTGCTATCTCTTCACCAGTTACTTAAAACTTTTTGTAAATATCAATAGAATTTCAAACTTTGAAAAAAAAAAACCAACAAGTGAATTGTAGAGATCCTCATGAGAATATTTTTTAGTTCTGTTTTGTTTTCCCTCAGAACTATTTCTGAAGACACAGAATTAAATAATCTGGGCTTAGCACAGTTCCATCCTATTAGGTGCATTTACACCATTTAGTCTTTAAGGTGACGTAAACTTGTAGCCTGATTTCCTTAAGCTTAAAAACAAACCACAACAATAAAAGGATGACACATTTTTACTATAAAAATATACCATTAGGACTCCAAGCATTCAATATATATTTTTTTGTTTCTCACCTCAGTTTGAGTCAGATATGCCAGTGTAAACACAGACAGAATTTAAGATCTATCAAAAGGATTTAAAAAAAATTCTATGAAAATGGCAGATCTACAAAGAATCACAGCTTACCAACATCATCTCTTAGGTGCTCTTATATAAGCTTTTCTGTTCAAATTAAAACCTCAATCTGAATATTGATACTTGTTCAGGATGAGTAATTCACAACTTGTGTTCTGACATGGAAAACAGTGAAGGGAATCACAGAGTCATAGAATGGCTTGTGTTGGAAGGGATCTCAAAGCTCATCAAGCTCCAACCCCTCTGCCACAGGTGGGCTGCCAAACTTCACATTTAATACCAGATCAGGCTGCCCAGGTCTCCATCCAACCTGGCTTTGAACACCTCCAGGGACTGGGCATCCACATCCTCTTGGGGCAAAATAACACTCATAGGCAATTGCAATATATTCATTTTGTTCTTCCTGTCAGATTTTTTTTTTTTTTTTAAACCTATTTATGGTTTTGAAAAACACTGGTTTGTCTTTCAGGAGATCTGTGTCCTATTGCTATGTGATAGGGAGCTCTGGTACTGTTCATGATCAAATAAAGATATGTTGTCATATTAGTTAAGTCAAGGAAAACCCTCCCAGATTTCAACTATCCTCACAATTCTTTGTGGCTTTTAATGATGTTCTTGTTACAATCACATTCCTAGTTAGGCTGGTTGCATATACATCGAATACCTTGATATATTTTTTATATAATTCTTGAAGTCAAAACGGGATTTAATAAATGAAAAAAAAAATTTCTAGAGGTGATAATACCTGTTCTGGTATTAGCCACTTGAGGGAGACAACGAGCCACAGGTTACATTGGTTAATTGAGAGCTTTGCACTCATTGAGTGTTATTGTTAGTTTTAAAAGTATAGGGACAGTGGGTTTTCTTCTCTCTCCACTGTCAAACAAGATGAGCTCATCTCCTGACTTCCACTAATAGCTCTTAGGAATATCTAGCCTATTCAGATGATACCCCAGATTCTAGAATATCTCACACTTGAGCAACTGGGTCAAGTTCTAATTCAACTTACATGTTGACACCTTGTTGTTTTAGAGGTGCAGTGAAGTGTATTACATAAACAAGAAGCTTAAAGTAAAACACTAATAAGAAACACAAATAAAAGCATTCCTTGAGCTTGGATACTTTTCAACAGATAAGTATGACGTGGGTATTTTAATTTACTTTGCTGCCAGCCACAATACAGCGTAGAATATTCCTCAAGATTGCAGAATATTACATAAGAAACATTAAAATATTTAAGTAACGTTATGTAGGTATGCAAATACCACTTCCATCTTTAAGAAGGTTCGGAAAGATGATTCAGTGGGCTACAGGCTGGTCGGCCTTACCTCCATTCATGGGAAAGTGATGGAGCACAGAAACAATTTCCAGAACAATAAATCACTGGAGATAATCAACACAGATTCAGAAAAGTTCACATTAGACCAAAGAAATTAGATGCATAGAAGAAAAACGTTAATAGCTGGATCAAGAACACCCTGTGGCAATATAAAAAAAAAAAAAAAAAAAAAAATTTTTAAAAAAAGTCTGTTTTATGCCCTAAACAAGAATTGGATACTCCAATACTGGATGCCTTATAATACAGCCCTAAACAGAAAACTCCAGTCAATAAGAAAACTAAAGCTTCCATTTAATCAGTGATGAGCAGAATTATCTCTAGTATGAGTCAATGCCAAAATAGGCAAGTTTGAATGATATGAAAGAGTACACTCTGACAGTGTGAAAAAACTTTATCATTGAAACAAGTCTCAAACTTCAGTAATAATAAGAGAATGAAATGGGTGTTTGATCATTATGCTTTTTCAAGTCTCTCTCAGAATCTACCATACTAAAAAATTAACATTAATTATGCATCAATGAGCTGCAACAGTTTTTGTATGGTTGTATAGTTATATTACCAGTATACATGACCCAAATTCTCCTGGCACAGGGGATTTGTGTTCATTGTCACATTTATAATATTAGCACAGACCTTTTTCCAAGTATTTGAGTGATCTATTCATAGTGAACTTTTATAACTAATTTTCAGTTAAACCAAGTTATCTTTTACACTGTCTGGTGAATTATAATTCATCTTATTACTTTTCCTGGGACTTAGAAATCAACAGAATCCATTGTCATTATTTAGATACACTATGCTACATATCACACGTTAGTTGTGATAGCTATACAGTAGCTTAGTCTTCACTGATAGTAACTCACTAGGACAAATGTTAAAGGATGCTTCATTGACTTCCAATTTTCAGAATAAAAGAATTACACTTTACTACTGCGTACAGAATTGTCACAAGACCTGTGCAGTGTTTAAATCTCTTTGAGGTTTTGGAAACTGAATTTCACCTAAAGCAAACATACACTTCTAATCTACCTTGAAATTGTTTTAGTTAGACTATACAAAGTGTATTTAGTTCATTTCAGGGGGGCAAGGAAATTGCTCCACAATTCAGACTGGAGCAGTTTATCAGACATACAAAGCCATTTCTAGTATATGAAAATATTCCTTAGAGCTTATTCCTCTACAGTATGCATTTTACATATATATAATGTCATGTTATATGACTTTCTATTTTAAAACATAATAATGACCTACTTTAGCAATAATAACCATAAATGGAATAATGGAGCCAAAAATAGTAAGTAAATTCAACATATTAATTAAATTATTCAGACTCTTATTCATCCAATGCTTTTTTCCATTTTACTAAGTATTTATAAGAATCTTTAATTCCTGAATTTATTTGATACCTCATTCATTTATTGGGAAAAAGAAACAAAAGTTTCAACTCAGTCTGAATTTTTAGTGGAAAAAAATCTTAGCAATTGGGAGAACAGTTTAAGCACAGTAGTTACCCAAATTCAAATATTTACTTAAATACCTTTTCAAATTAGTATCTGAGAAATGGTGGTCACAATTCGGTGAAGACTGCCTGCTTAACGTCCCAGTTTTGTACAGCCCCAGAAATTATCCTGATACTTTAATTTCTGTATATCATTAAAATCCACTGTCCAAGCAAGCCTTCTAAAAGCAAAAAGGACAAAAGAGGGCTTATTTTTCATTATCTGAGATTGCTGGAATTTTAAAGTTGTTAAGGGAAAAAAAGGATGTTGGACATACTATTATTCTGAGAGAAAGAACAGGACAAGGAAGATATGATGAATCCAGTGCTGTAAAGAGCATGACCAGAACCTAAAACTGAAACAGAAACTAAAAATCAGGGAGGATAAGAGAAATCAAAGTGTTGGAGTTGACAGGCCCCTCACTGCGAGGAAGGGAGGAACTGAAGGAAAGGAAATCTGAAAGGAAATAAAATATTTTAAAAGTACAGAAATTGTTTGAAAGCTGAGAGAAGGCACTATGAAACAACTGCCAGAAGAAGTGAAGTCTTGCTGAAGATGAAAAGAGCCACACAGGCTATTCTTGGACAACTTAGGAGAGTTTGATTCTGCTTAACACTATATACCATGCAAAGCATCTTTATGGAAGTTTTGAACTCAGTCTGCAATCATTCTAATCATCCAATTTGGCCTATTTTTTACGTCTAAAAATAGCGAACAAGGAGGCCTTGGGATCACCAGATGATCAGACTGTCATTCTTATAAAAACCAATATGCAGTTCAAAGAGAAATTGAGAAATATTCTAATATCCTAGATTTACTTAAACCAAAAAGATAACAAGATCACCTGAGTGTACCCCCCCTCATTTCAGCATGGTTTTTTTTTTTTGGTTTTGTTTTGTTTTTTCTCCTAGCAGATAAGGGGCATAAGTTTGTTTTGATACAAAAGAGAAGTGATTCATCTTTTCCAAACATAGGATAACCTTTAGGTAGTCCTTCAAGAAGAATACATAAATTAAATTAAAATTCTCATCTCAACAGATAAATTTAATATGGAGACCAAGAAAGAGGAGACAAGCAAGAATCAAGATTTAATTTGAAGTCAAATGCTTTGCTGTTTTTGTTTCTTTCCGTCTTGACACACATCCAAGAAGGTAGAATTAGAAGTAATGATACTTGTCTTTCATGTTTTATTAACAAGACTCTTAAAAATGGAAATCACACAAACAAAAACCAAACAGGAATAATTCTATAATAACATAATTCTTCCTGAAGAGGAGATTGAGATAAAGCAGAAACAAAATCAAATGAAAACTTGCTCTTACTATCAGTAATTTCTTCTACGTGTGTCTGCGACTTAAGTAGGTGGAACACATATGAACCAGTGTGATAACTTCTTTCACTTGTAATGAGAGATGGGAACATTTCACCAAATTGTAAGAACATTTTCATGTAACTCTCTTTATTTTACAGCAGGTAGCACTGTGAGTCAGATGATTAAATAAAATTTGGAACTTTGAGCAGCAAGTTTTTCCCCAGGTCTCTCAGATGAAATAATTCTGTATAGATTTCTCTATAGCAAGTAGAATATGTCTTGAGAAAAGTCTAACCTACTGTTTTATTACACCCAAGAAGCAGAATAAAATTAGATTAAATCACCTAAGTAATATCTGAAATCTAAGGTATTTACGTGTCTGTAACTAATATGAGAACGTGTCCAGTGAATTAGCTGCAGCACCAATTGATGGTGGTGTTATTTACCATCTTATTTGCAAATAGGCAATATTACTTCATGACAACCTCAAGCTTTGAAAACATGTATTTAACAAGTGCATTATTTTCTTAGCCTTTTCCTAATTTTAGCTTAGGAAAACCCTATATAAATGATGTTTGTTTACAAGGAAACAAGAATTTGAAGTACCTCCGCTCATAGATATTCAGAGTGGAAACATACTTTTGAGAAAAATTTCTCCACATTTTAAATCATGTTTTATGATATCAAAGCACTGAAATATTTTTCTATTATATTATGGATGAGTACTACTGAACCTTACTAAAATTAATCCTATGAAATCTGTACAACATTGGCTAAGCTAGCTAAATCAGCGCAGTGAATTTTTGGCCATTTCTAATCTTATGTTTAGAGCTGAATTTCTTCAGCCTGTGAGATGGGAATCTCTTATTACAGTCTACCTATAATTCATGTCAGGGTAGTATAAAACTAGAGGTTTTGCCCTCCATTTTCCCTGCAGTGTTCATCCTGTCCTTTTGTGCTTATCATGAAACAAAGAAGCACTTATTTATATACTATACAGGATATTCGCAAATTAAACAGAAAATTCTCAGCTTTTTAGAGCTTAAATTGGTAACCTATGCCATTTAACAAACAGAAGAATAACAGCAAAGATATAGTAGATGCTTCAGTCTTATCACAGTTAAAAAAAAAAAAAAAAAAAAGATGAACAACCTGAGCTGGTCAGCTAGTCATCTTACAATCAGTGGAATGCAAATAATAGTTTTAGTTACTCAGTTGAAGCTCATTTCATGCGAATACAAAACAAGAAACACAGACGTAAAGGTTTGAACTGTAAGCATCCAAAGTATGATGAGTCCAACTCAGATGGCTGGATCTCCTTTCTTAGAAGCTTTGAACTTTTTCAGTGTGCCAATCTTACTAAATTTTATATTATGAAAATATTATATTTTAGTTTAGTCAATATCTAAATCTCTTATTAAAACAAAAGAATATTTCAAAGACTTATAATTTGTTCATAGTTCGGTGATTTTCTCAAAGAAAATGACAGACATATCACTGCTACAATATCAGCCATGCTTTAAAGTGCAGAGGGAAGACTGCCTTATTCTTTCACAGAGGCTAGGCATTTGCAGATCACTTTGAACTGAAGTTTTGAAATAGGATATCTCTATCCAAATTTAGACAACAGCATCCAAAATATTTGTCTTGTCTGCTTTCTAGTCAATCACAAACAGTAAGTTTGCTTACAGTCAGATGGATCTGACCCATTTAATTAATTAGGATGAAGTTACTCAAGTTACCAAAAAATAGGTCTTCAAGAAAAGACTGACTATAATAAAAATAATAAAACTGATTTTTGAATTATTAATTTACAAGAGTTGTGGTGTTTTTGTTTTTTTTGTTTTTTAATTTTAAATTTTATATCATTAAATGAGAGTTTGTTGCGGTTTCCTGATTTCATGTTTTATATTTTAAATAAATGTATGCATATTACTGAAATCACAGTGTGTTTGAGGTCAGGAAACACCTCCGGAGGTCATCTGCCCCAATACCTATGCTCAAGCAAGGACATCCAGAACATCCAAGCAGCTTTTCAAGATTTTGAGGAGTAGACACACAAACAACTCCGGGCAATCTGTGGAGTGCCATGTCACCTGCACAGTTAAAAAGAAAAAAAAAAAAAAAAAAAAAAAAAGTCTTCTAATGCTCAGATGGAATTTTCTATGCTTCTATGCTTCAGTTTGTGCCTACTGCCACTTGTCTTGTCACTGGGCACCACTGGAAAAAAACAAACAAACAAAAAATGGCTCCATCTTCTTTACAATCTCCTTTAGATAATTGTATATAGTTCCCCACTCCTGAAGGTGCTCAAGGTCAGGCTGGATCCCCTGATCTAGTGTTTGATCTAGTGATCTGCAACCCTGCTCACAGCAGAGGTGTTGCAACTAGATGATTTCTGAGATCCCTTCCAACCCAAACCATACTATGATTCTATGATTTTATATATTCATAAAATGTCTCTATCATGTCTATATTTAGTATTTGGCAGCCCACAACTAGGTACAGTACTCCAGATGTGGCTTTGCCAATGCAGAGTAGAAGGACAGGATCACCTCCCTTGGCCTGCTGGCAATACTTATCTAAAGAAACCATTGGTCTTCTTTGCAGTAAGGGCACATTGCTGGCTCATGTTCAGCTTGGTGTCAACCAGGATCACGAGGTCCTTTTCTGCAAAGATGCTTTGCAGCTGCGTGTTTTCCAGCACATACCGGTAACTAGAAATGTACAGGTCTTTGTAGCTGTCAAACTTCAAAATGTTCCTGTCGTACCTTTTCTCCAGTCTGTCTAGCTCCCTCTGTATGGCAGCAAAACCATCTGGTGTATCAGCCTATTTCCTCTCCTCAGCAAACTTGCACAAGGTACACTCTGCCCCATCATCCGCAGCATGACATTTTGAACAAGGCTAGATTTTTTATTGACACTCAGTATATACTGCTAGTTACTAACTTCCAACTAGATTTGGTGTCACTGATCACCATCTTCTGGGCTTGACCATTCAATCAGTTTTCAGCCCACTTCACTGTCCACTGAACCAGCCCACACTTCATCAACTTCTGCGGAAGAATCTTACGGGAGAGGTGGTATTGCACTATAACATCACCTTTGCCTGTCTTTCCTTTAGTCTTACCCCATAAACTCACTGTCAGCTCCACATCCATCCCCAGGCAGAGCTACAAGCACTCTCCAGCTGCTCTCACATGAAAGGCAACTCCCTCCCCTCATCTTCTCAAACCATCTTTCTATCTCTTCATTGCAATACTTCAGTCATGGAAGCTGTCCCGCCAGGTCACTGTGATCCCAACAAGATGATAACGCTGCAACTGTACACACATCTCTAATTCACGTTTATTTCCCATAGTGCATGCATTAGTGTACAGGTCCTTCAGAGAGGCACCTCTGCACAATGAATTCCTACCAATTTTTTGGAGGATTTCTCTATTATGGTGCCTTGTTGGCATTTCCTTTCTTGTATGTGAGTTCTGGAGGTGAGTCTGCTAAATTCCAGTTTTGAGAAAGTTGTGTTCCTCCCCATCACATCGTCCTTTGCTCACTGACCCTGGCTATCACTCCCCCACAGAACTGATGGTTTTTCCCTTTTTCCCCTACCATTCCTACTTTAAAGCCCTTCTTAGTAGGTCAGCCATTGCACTGGTGAATATATGTGTGCATAAGTACTGTGCATGAATCTATACTGTAATATGTAAATGCAGGACAGTAAGATGAGACATATTTATTCCCTTCATATTAAATCTCTAAAAGGGCACTGTGATGTAGGAATTACATTGCAAATTGTATTGTGGAACAGGCTACAGAAAATATTACTTTTCAAATGAGTGTCGTCAGAACAATTTACTTCTGTACTTTATGTTTTTTTTATTATTATTTTCTTTATGAGGATTTTTTCTAGTATTTTTAAATTATAATTAGTGTAATGTCAGGAAACTTTTTTCAAACATCTCTTATTTGAGAGGTTCTATAAAAGATTAAAAATGAGGTAATAAATACAAAACTGCTAAAAAGCCATTACAAAAAAAAAAGCTCTGTAAATTTAAAACTTGCTTATGTTTTTGCCTGCACTACCTCAGCACAGAAATGCCAATGCATGGCACAGTAATTTTTGAAGAGTAATTTTTTAATACCAGAAGTACAAAAAGTATACCTAAAAATACAATTGTTTTATAAGATTAAATGCAAATGCATTTAGAAAAAAATATAATTCAGAAAGTTTAAGAAATGGGAACATTGTACTAACATAAATGCCATAGTTATTATAACTAATAGGTAAAAATGAAGTACTGTGCTATTGATAGTGGGTATTCTTCCTACATTTTCACATCTAATATCTGCAATCCAAGTGATGGAATTATAAATCAAACAGAAAATCTTTAACAGCTTGAAATGCACAGTGAGAACAAGGTGCATGTAATTCAGTCTGACTAAACTAGTCTGAAGCAGTGTAGAGCTGTTAATTTTTAGCTGACTGTTACCACCTAAACTGAAGGCTCTCAAATCTACATCTCCTCCTGTGGTGTCACATGGAAATAGTCTATATCTTCAAATAAAAGAATATTCACTTACTAAAAAAAATTATCTTAGTATTCCCATTAACATCAAAGACAGCTGCAAGTTCTATGTATAGGTGTCTGCATAGACTCAGACCTTCTGTTATGTTGACCTCAATTAATTGATTATTCAGTTTGAAAGGCTGCTTCTAAAGTCTTATATGTATTCCTGTCCTTTTCTTTTTTTCATGAAAGTTATGATTCATTAAAAAAAAAAAAAACAACAAAGAAACAACCTCGTAGCTGTGATGGATTTCTTAATAATAAACTAGTCACTGTACTCCTCTCTCTTTCTGGGAGGCATTAAAGTACTTTTGGGCAATCTTCAGAGACAAGCATGGTTCCTCTTATCCCCTTCTCCTATGCTGTCCTTCCAGGAATGAGTTAAAAGAACTGAGGAAGTTAACTGAAGAATTTGTATTCCCCCCAGTAAAGTATATTGTATTTACTATCTCTATTCTCTCTCTTTTTTTTTTTTTTTTTTTTATATTATCTTGAACCAAGACTAACTTCAGAGCATTCAGTAAAGTTTTGCATCAGTACAACCGACTAAAAAGTTGGGCTTTACATCTCTCTAATTTTGTAAGCCTTTATTCCAAATTATAAATGCTTATGATAATTAAAAAAAAAAAAAAAAAACCAAAAAAACACATAGATCACTCTGAAAGTAATGCCTCCTATTTATTTCCATAGAAAATGCAAAAGATACAAAGAGCACAATAGCAATATTTGACATAGAGCAAATTCATGTAGAAAACACTATTTTACAAAACAGTCACTGCTATTACCTATGTATTTTCACCAGCGACAAAGAAAATCCTGCACACCATCCTTATAAAAATCTGCACCAGTGGAAGGGACACAAAACACATCACCCACTGCCTCACTATGTTCACATCCAACCACTTGGTCTCCATAAATGTTCAACAGGCATTGATATAAATAAGGTGACATTTTTCTGCCTGGAGGAAGTCAGTTCCATCCCTTTGCCTCCTATGTACTTCCCTGTCAGATGCCACTGTGTCAACAGCATGTAATAGAATATTGGTGGGAACATTCAACCTCTGCTGCCGTACCACCAACATCCTCCTCTGGCACTGTGGGCCAACATAATAAAATAGCAGTCATTTCTTTCAGATTTGCTCTTGTATAATCTGAAAAAATTTGATCCAGTATATAAATTTACCCAGTTGTCCAAATTTATCCCATCTCTCTGTTTAACTTTACATAAAATGTAATCAGATTAGAGAAATTCGCTAGAAATTAATATGGCATATTATCCCAAAACATCTAAAAAAAATCTCAATACATTAGTATTCTATAATGCCCCCAGTGTCCATTATTACCGACAGTGTTACAAAGGAAAGGGAATAAGCATTCACACTAGGGATTCTCACAGCAGTGGTACGATTCTTAGAGACGCAAGAACTATGAACTTCAGCACTCTTAACAGTGACGTTAGCATATATCACTTACTGGTGAAAATCACTCTGGAGAACAAAATTCTAAACAATTTAAACTTTCATGTTGACTTTACATAGTAAAAATGGAAGTAGCCCAAGGTACAACTCAAGGCTGAATTTGCTGCCTCTTTACTAGCAAGATTGCTCATATGGTGCCACGACATGAACAAGGTTGGATGTCTGAATATTGTGTTTCATAAAATTCATTAGAAAAACTTATTCTGATAGTTAGAACACAGAATCTGAAAAAGCGGATAGTTTGGTGGTGAAAGAATAAAGAAAATGGATTTAACCTAAAGCATGCCATATCCTGGTTTTGTACTGCAAATGTCGCAACTAAACCGAAATTTTGGAACAAAATAAACTGGAAAATAATCACAATGTAAAATTAGTCTGCCTGAAGTTCTTAGCAAAATTTTGCAGAAATTGAATTATTATCAAGTCCCAGAAAAATCTTACCACAGGCTGGTTGAGGTGGGAAGGGACCTTAAGAGGCCATCTGATTCAGGCCCTCTGCTCAAGCAGGGACCCCCAGAACAGGTTGCCCAGGACTACGTTCACATGGTTTTTGAAAATCTCCACAATCCCTCTGGGTAACGTGTGCCAGTGCTCTGCCACCTTCATAGAAAACAAGTGTTTTCTTTATTCAGATTGAACATCTTAGTTTGTGCCCCCTGACTTTTTTTTTCTTGACACTGGGCAATACTGAAAAGAGCCTGGTTCCATCATCTTATCATGTATTTATATACACTGATAATAAGCTTATAGTTATTTAGTCTTATGTCTGATTTGAAATCAGAAAACTATTCCACACTCTTTCACAAATTGTGCAAAAAGATAATCTTGCTGAATTTGAGACAAAACTGCAACTTTCTTTACTGCTTGAAATAGCTGACTTCTATTTTTCTTAGTTTTGAACCTACAGTTCTTCCCCAAAATAAAAGACTCCTGAAAGACTCTCTTACTTGCAATGTAAACACGTTAATTTGTTCAGATGAGAGCATTTTGTTTAACTTTCATTTTACATTACTAAAGTCCTGTGACTAAATATTTATCTTGTGCAGTTGCATAGATCTTTCAGACAGACCTGCAGTGAACAGCTATTACAAAACTAACCTTGATTCTTTTAAAGGAACAATGGAATTACATTTTCTAATACCATTACAACCTATTTTTAGGTTACTGCATTGTATTTGTAAGCAGCAAGAACTGTCAAAACACAGATTGCAAACCAAGATCTTTTCTTTTTAAGTGTATGCTTTTATACATGGTCTGTTCAATTAATACTCATAATACGGTGAGCAAAATGGATAACCAGTGCAGTTCACAATTAAAATGTTTAAAGTATGTTTTAAACCAAAGAGCCATTATGCTTTCAGAGCTATTCTACTATTAAGTGTATCACACTATGAAGCATAAGTGTAATATTTTATACAGCATAAAAAACAATATAAACTGTTTTGAGGAATCTCTGTAATGCAATTAGTTTTTATTAGTAATACACTTGCTGTTTTAATGAAAAAGTATATTCATAGGTAATAGAAATGGGAGAAAATTATTGTCATCCAGCTTTCAAATAGGACAAGATTACTATTTATTTTATGTTTACCAATGCTTTTTCTACAGGAGAACAGCACTACATCATACTAGTTGATGACAAATACTTTAGCTCATTAAGTGAGGTGTTTAATAAGTGATTACACAACAAGTTGGGTGGGAAGACTGTGGGTATTGCTCTTAATTCTACAATGAGATCCAGCTTCTGCTTTCTTTAGAATTTTGTTCGTTGCAAGGGTGCTAGGGCTTTCTTAATGGCATTTAATTGATTACAGAAATAACAGATGCAGTACCTATATAAATTTAAATAATTTTATGGACATTGTCTGATATTTTCCTTCATAAGATAAATAATCTTAAAAATATTAATGTCTAAGAAATTTAATACATAAAATTGCTGAAAGCAGTTAATTTTTTATTATTTTATTATTATCTATAGACTGTATTCCTTCCAACAAACAATAACAGATCTGAAAGATCCATCTAGGTATTTTCTCTCAGAGGAAAATCCAGTTTTACAGAGTTTGACCTCTTGTTTCACTGCTTTCAGAAAGCCTTGAAAAGAAATGGTTACATGTGACCCAAAATTTGATTATATCTACAGAAACTGTACATGATATAAAGCGAATCTGCTTGACAGAAGTAACCATCTTGCTCTTACTTTGTGAGTGTTTTAGAGCCATAACAATGAAGGGCCTCCCTCATCAGTTATTTTTGTTTACACTACTGCTCAGGATTGCGCTCATAACACCATACAACTGACAAAACTTTCTGAAGGTGGATTCTTATGTTCAAAGAACAAGTGACAGAATCATGCTCAGGTTAAAACAACTGCTTTTCTCTTTTAACATATTTCTCTCTCTTTTTCATTATTTTTTTTTAGATGAATCTTATAACTTGGGAGATAACAGCTTAACTCCTCTGCAGCAATACAGAGGATTCAATTGCTAATGGATTTAATTGCTTCAGTCTCCATCCTGCTGTTGTATCTTAGCTCTGGATAATTTATTATTTTTTCTTATAATTGTCAAAAAATATATTATTTGGATTTTCCAAGCAACCCAGAATCCATGCAAGAGAATTGGGTAAATGATCCATGAAACTGTAAGAATTCAGGGGGAAATGACAGATTACTGATGAATTCTGTTCTAAAGTTTTAATGGCTGACATGAGCAGCTGAACCTCAAAACTTTTATACTCAGAACTACTTTGTTTACTTTTATTATGTGTTGTTTTTTTGTTTTTTTTTTTTTTTTTTTTTTGTGAAAAATAAAAGCTTGTGATTAAATTATGCAAATATTGTGTATCAGCCTAAACATATTTATGGGAATTGTAGTTGTGTATAGGGCTGGCTAAAGAACTTCCACAATTTCTCTAAAATAACAGTAAATAAGTTTTGAAAAGCCTGGGGAATCCCTAATAAACATGCATATAAAATTTTTTTCTTTTTCAGTGTGTTTCAGGTGGACTTCAAGACTACATCTGTGGTTTGCATATTGTTTGGTTTCCAATTTCAGCCATTTAAAGATGTAAATACGATGTCAAACCACAAGAGAGTATAAAGATAGGTGCCAATCTACTTCCACATTCTGTTCTTTACTCACTTTAGTGAAAATCAATTTAGTAAGAATACAGAAAATATCAGCAAAGCCTTCAAAAATGGCAAGAAGGGATGAAAAAAAAATCTAAGTGCTATATGAATATGAGACCAGAAGTAGAGAAAAAAGGCAAGGTTAAAAAAAAAGAGAGCTGAAGATGTTCAACAATGAGATTTGAAGTCAGTTTACCAAATTACAATATCACTAAATGATTTTTAAGAAAAGAGGAAGAGGAATTGTGCGTTCAACAAAAGAGACATAGTCATACAAATGGAAGCTACACTTGAAAATCATAGGAAGAATCACAAATCCTCTTGTTAATCCCCCAGAAATCAATGTCAAAAGCTGGATTAAAGCTTAGTGTAGCTCCCAAACCATGGAGAGGAGGCTCCCAAAAAATGTTTTCCCAGGTCTTCTAGCAGCAGTCAAATCTGATGCCTCACATCTTCGTCACAAGCATCTTAAACCCATAGGAAGGGGGGGGGAAAGGAGTTGCAGAGCATCTGCATCTCACTCAGGATGCTATAAATCAGATCTAAAATTCAATAAAAAAGCAAGACTAAAATTTTTTTTAATACCTCTCAGGAAAGAAGAAACACTGGTACAAGAAAGAAAAGCAAACATCCAAGTTCAGTGAAGATAGGCATGACAATTCATTGCAATTAAGAGCATAAACATAAGAAGACACGCATACTTGCACACAAGTATATGGCAGTATTACAACTGGAGCTGTATCATTCTCCTCATTTCCACCAACAAAGAAAACAGAAAACATTCAGTTTAGGAAACAAAAAAGAACAGCTTCAGGAAGAAAAAGTATGTGTAATATACTTTCCAGCTACTAATGTAGCTGGAAAAGAATGTGATCTCGGAAAAGGGAATTGAACAATAATATTGAATGGCAATCAATATTAAACATGAATATGAACCTTGTGAAAGCATTGGACAGCACTGTGTTACTTGTGAACAAACAGTGCAAACAGAATCACAAAAACAATCCAATCAACAACAGCAAAACACTAAAATTATGAATAATTCTGTACCATTTTGAATGAAATTTCTTGAAATCCACTCAAGATATTTTCTGATATTTTTCACAGCTATGCATTTTTCTATACTTCCATTGCTACTGGTAAACTGAGAGGGCAAGATAGAACACACTAAAAGCAAGACAAAAATCTCAAAACAATTTTGAAGTGTACTATTTAAGTACAATAAATATCTGCTACTATTCTGAACATGAATGGTTGGCCTAAGATGTATTTTTTGCCCATCAGTCCTCTGAGAACAAGCTAGTCTGTGGCTCACATTCCTGACAAATTCTATTGCTCATGAACTTATCCTTGGAATTCTTAAAAAAAATCTAATATAATTCTAATTCAGAATTCCTGCAAGCAAAGTCCACCTGTAGGAAGAAATTAGTTCTTAAAAAAAAAAAAAAAAAAAGAAAACACCTGCATGAAGTCTTCAGTATGGTTAAACAGCTGATTAAGTATCTCGAGCTATGTATGTGTACATATATATCACAGAATCACAGAATTGTAGGGGTGGGAAGGGCTCTCCAGAGATTCTGGAGTCCATCCCCCCACCCTGCCAAAGCAAGCTTTCTACAGCAGGTTGCACAGATATGTGTCCAGATGAGTCTTAAACATTAGGGCAGCCCATTCCAGTGCTCTGTTGCCCTCACCATAAAGTTCTTCCACATATTCATGCAGAACTTCTTATGCTCCAGTTTATGGCCACTTCCCCTTGTCCTGTCCCCACAGATCACTGAAAAGATGTTGGCCATGTCTCTTTGACTCCGACACTTAAGATATTTATAAACATAAATAAGATCCCCTGTCAGTCTTCTCTCAATGCTAAACAGACTCAGGCACCCAGCCTTTTCTCATAGGGGAGATGCTCCCCAGGCCCTCTATCGTCTTTGTGGCCCCTTGCTGGACTCTTTCCAGGAGATCCCTGTCTTTTTTGAATCAGGAAGCATAAAACTGGTTACAGTACTCAAACATACACATACATATTTGAAACAAAAAGAGTGTATACATTTGGTGCAATTATGAAACATTTCATAATGAGCTCCAGCTGAGACTCTGCATAAACTTGGATGACAGGCAGCTAGCTGGTTTAAGACCACAGTATACAAAAGTCAGTGTGGGGTTGTTATTTATTGTTCATTACAGATAAGTATACAGAAGCCACAGTGGAAAACCTAACTGGACAGTATTCAAGATATTAAATTATGAATAGATAAGCATATTAATTATGTAAGCTTAATTGATAAAGAATTAAAATCAATAGAAAAGAACAAGCAGTATCCCTTTGGACTTCCTGTGTAAAAGAAAAGATTTTGAGAACACTGGGTTCATTAGACCAAAGAAAGCAAAAGGGTGAGAATCATATACACAATGACAAGATATTAATGCTGAAATGATAATTACATTCAAAGTCAGTAGATTAAAGAGAAACAGTGTAAACAAATCAGGTATAGTTTCCCTCTTTATAATAGCTCTGTCAGGATTAGTTATTGGCAAAATTTAAAGGTTTAAAAGTTCAACAGTGATTTGCATTCTAAATTTTAGAAGCATCCTTGAAGCTATTCTTGCTTAAAGATTTAGTACAAAAATAAGGTTAACATTTTAGTAAGTGATCATTCTTTATTTCCTGATCTAAAACATAAGAGCCAAAGCTACGGTAATATTTTACATCCATTATATGCCAAGTGGTCACTCTTTAAAGAAGCCTGTTCTCCTCTTTAGTTAATCTTCATATGGCTCTCACCCAGTTTCCTCTGGCCATCAACAAAAGACATCCATTCTATTAATTTTTTCTATCTTTGTGTCTTTCAAAAGGTTAAGAAAAATACTTGATGTTCTTTACAAATACCAGTGAACATAAGCTTAAGCCTCAAGTCTCTGATTCATAGAATACCATGATAGTTAAGGAAATTTTTACTTTGCCAGAAGAAATTCCCTTGCAATAGTCAGAAAAACAAAACAAACAAACAAAACAAAAAAGCAACAGTGAAATTAGACGTACAGCATTTTTTCCTCCCTACAATACAAACTGCGTGCAGAGCAAGTTCCAAAATAAATTGATATAAATCTATCAACATTAATGAAAATACAACTTTGTTCCCTGACTTAACAACAACTGATGATCTAGTGTGTCATTATTGGATCCATACCTAATTACCATTTTAAGTTATTATCAAATTATTGATGAGATCCAGCTGTCCAAAATTTCTACCTCATAATGTCTGCATCAATTTTTTTTATGACTGGGACATGCAAAACACTTTCCAGAGGCCTGAGGAGAGGTGGACCTCCAGGAGATCCAACAAATGTACTAGAAAATACAAGAGGATAATAAAACAGGACATGTGGATCACCTTGCAATGACATTCCTCTGTAGGACTTGATCCTTTCAAAAAGCCATGTGATGACTGTCCAGCTACCTGACATCAGATCATCTCCAGAACAGGACACAATACACTGTTATGTTCTGCTAAATAATTGACCAAGCGGTGTCCCTCAGGGATCAGTACTGGTGCTGTTTAATATATTGATCTTTTACATCAACCATGCGATTGAGTGTACCCTCAACAAGTGTGAGGATGACATCAAGCTCTGTGGTGCAGTTGACACACACAAGGGATGGGACACCATCCAGAGAGACCAAGACAGGCTTGAGCAGTGAGCATGAACCACATGAGGTTCAACAACATCACGTGTGAGGTCTTGCACCCAGGTTGCAACAACTTCTCCTATCAATACAACCTGATGAACGAAAGGATAGAGCACAGCCCTGTCAAAAAGGACTTAAGCATACTGCTGGATATGAGCCAGCAATGTGCCCATGCAGCCCAGAAAACCAACCATATCCTAGGCTGCTTCAAAAAAAAAGTGTAGCCAGCAGGTCGAGAGAAGTGATCATACCCCTCTACTCTGTGAGACCTCAACTGGAGTACTGTGTCTGAACATGGAATCCTCAGTACAGGAGACACACAGACCTGTTAAAGCATGTCCAGAAGAGGCCCAGTATAATGATGCAAGGGATGAAACAACTTTCCTATGAGGACTGAGAGATCAAAGTCTGTTCACCCTGGAGAAGGCTCCACAGAGATCAGATAGCAGCCTTTCAATATCGAAAAGGAAGCTATAAGGAAGATGGGGAGAGACTCCTTAACAGGGTATGTTGTGATAGGACAAGAGGAAATGGTTTCAGACTAAAAGAGAGGATCTTTATTGGACATAAGTTTTTTACAGTAAGGGTAGTGAGACGCTAGAACAGGTTGCCCAGAGACATGGTGGATGCCTATGAAAATTTGTCTTTTTTTTTTTTTTTTTTTTTTGGTAGGAATCCTTTACCAGACCACATACAAACACTGTGAATTTTGTATTGCTTTATTTTTAATCCCACTCTCATTTCCTGCTTTGTATTAACTGCATAGATTCACACTGCCCTAAAAATGAACTCCTTATCTATTTTACAATTTTAAGAAGTTACTCAATGATGACTTAATTTCACTTAAGATCAAAGCCATACTTTTTTTTTTTTTTTTACTAGTGATGATGTTTTTGTTTGAAATTCATGTTACTTTGTTACATCTCATAAAAATGATTAATGAAGAACTCTTAACAGCAAATTACAAGCTTTTTACTCTTGTCACTCTTGCTGCATAAAATTTCTATTTGAAAGCCTAGCGAAGTGGAATTTTCTTCAATCCAAAGTATGATACTTCATTAAGTAAAAAACAACCACAACAAAACAGATTCTATAGGCAATAACAGACCAGTTAAATGACCTCCTCCAACTCAAAAGATTCTACAATTCTATGACCATCCCAAGACTAACTGCAGCAAGGAAAGGCTGTTAAGATGTAGCACTATGTAGCAATTTCTAGCAGATCTTGAGGTTATAACAGTAAGATTCCAAACTTTGACAATTTTACTTTCTTATCCATAGTTCAAAAATATCCATTTAAATACTGAAAGAGACTCAAGGAGAAAAACATGTCAAAGTGAATGTTTTAAGGTAGGACTGACATAGTACATGGGCAGCAAAATGTTTGGTGCTTGGGGCCAATTAAAAATATTCAAGTTAAGCCTGTTTGACTGGTAAAATATACACTGAAGTACAAAATGAATGATAGGAATGAGACACTTCATTTCTAAAAATTAACTCTCTGGCAGGCATACACATATCTTACTTTCACACTGATGCACTGCACCAGTAGCTTCTAGCAGCAAATGACAGGGTACATCTCACACAAAAATAAAACCAATATACTTCAACTATTTCTTTAAAAGAAGAGCCTGTATAAATGCTACAATGTTGTAAATTCAACAGTGATCAAGACAGCACCAGATGTAGATTTATCCTAGAAGTTTTTATGTGTTTTGCAGCAGCATGCCTCATAAAAACTGCAATAAATATGCTAATTTTTAAGTCTTTATACTTCAGTTTCATATTTTATCAACTTATAAAACAAAGATTAAATATATATTAATATTATGCTCTTGGATATTGCTTTCAAAAGTGTGCTAATAACAATATCAAGATTAATATTTCAATAACAAGCAAACAATTATTTTTCATTTGGTATTTGGAATGGCTAAGTTCTTGGTCTGTAGATGCTATTACCAAAGCACATTAGGGGGATTAGTTTGATATGATGGTTTCACCTTCACTTTCATCTTCTGGCAGTAGTCACTCTGGATCTTCTGCAGATAAGCAAACACGAAGGCGTTTGGCATTCACGTTTAATGCGAACAAACCCTGATTTGGAGGCAGCGAGCTCCAAAGTGACAGAATATTTAACAGAGGTGGAAAGGGGATGAGCTAAGGTCTTCTATTTATCTTTCTAATAAATATGCAAGGAGACAAAGAGAACTTTGATCTTTCAGGTGAACCAAAATATAAGGTATCAGAGGGATGTGATTAGTAGTCTCCAAACAATTTCATTAACAGGTGACAGGGAACATCTGGCATTATCAACACAAATCTCAACTGTGAAGGCCAAATTTTACTTTGGGGTTGTCTACATTTTGCAAAACGAAACAAAACAAAAAAAACTAATTTTCATAACTATTATGTATCACATAAAAAATAAGACTGTGCCACCCTGAGTGCTTGTATTTCTTGCATCTTAATAAATTAACAAACAAAGGCCAAACAAAGAGTTCCTTGGGTTTCATACAGTCTCCGCAATGATGTTTTTAGCCACACATACTTCAATCACTGCTCAGCTGTTCATTAAACCACTGTAGCATTTGGGACACTACCGGATAATATAGGCCAACATGGGTAAATCACAGTATAAAGTTAATATTAAATGATTTGCATAATGTTTTGTTCTGGACCAGCACTTTCACGCACTTGGAGCAACTGTTTAACTAAATGTAGTCCAGCAGATATTGCCTTATAATGTAAGTACAGAAAGATACAAATAATCCTGTTACAGAAATGGAGAGAGAAGTGATTACTGCATACCTTAGAGCTTCACTAGCTGGGCCAGTATATGAGACATGATCTTAGTATTAGCTTACATTGCAGTGTCTAAAACTGCACAGAGAAATAGAAAATCTGCTATGAAATGCAGGAAAATCCAATTTATAGGTAATGCCAAATTTTGTCTAGAGGCATCACTTCAGAATAGGCAAACACCAGTTCATTGCTTTAACCTAATCCACACTCAAGAAACAAAATCCTTGACCACCCTTAAGGGTCACTCTATTCAACTACCATGCATGGCATTAAAAATGTAGAAACAAACTAGGTCAGTTCCCCTTCAGTAATATAAGTGCAGGGGATTCCTTAGTTTGAGAATTTGTGCATGAATAAATGCTTGCTTTGTAGCTAAGCTATCTTTTTTAAAAGTTTGTCATTGTCCAAATTCATCAAAACACAAAAAAAATCTTACTATTTCCCTTTATAATTAGTTCCAGAGACTATCAACTCTCTGCAAAAAGAAATATAGAACTACTTTTCCATTCTAATTGTTTTGCTTTAAGTCTTGCTCCGTCTTTTCTGCTAGATAAGAAAGCTCACTATTTTCCTTCTATTAGGCTAGGTAATTACCTCAAATGCTGATCTTCTCTGATAAAGTTTGGCTTCTCTTTTCCATGGTTTTGTTTCCAGCTTTACCCTCATTATTTAGTTAAAATGTGTGTAATACATATTTATAATTAGATGTAGAATTTCAGTATCAAACTTACATTCTATGTTTATTTTAAATTACACCCTGCTATCTTTGTTATTCTTTCTATATCCAAAAGGATATAAATATCTAATGGAAATGTATTTTCACATACAGTTCATACTGAAATTCTTTTGTTCACAACAGCTAGTGTTCTCAGAGTTACTATTTTCCAGTTCAATTGGGAAAGACTGACTTCATTATTTCTAGATACAGAATTATGGCAGTTGACATCATTAATGATATTTTGACTTAATATGTCATCTTATTCAGCCGTTGTTATTATGTCATGCTTACACATTTCTATTAGCTATTTTACCAACTTTATTTATTTATTGGCTAGTTAATTCTACTTTTACGAACTTCAGCTGCTTGTGATCATTACAGCTTCATCTTTCTGAGAATTCTTGTGAAAGATCAGTGTTGCATGGGCAACACTTAAAGTCCAGCAAATGCTGTCAAATTCCAGACAGCAATATGTGGTGGTGGTTGTTGTTTGGTTGGTATTGATATATTTGATGTTATAACCCCAAATAATCCATGCTAAAACTCTGTAGTTTCCTCACTTATTTGCTTTTTTACCATTTGTGATAAAAAGATTATGAAATGCTGAGATTCAGAAGGTATAGGCAGTAACATATCATCCATACACTGTATAAAAAAAATTCTGGCTTCCCTAACCATGACTACAAGAGTGTATGTCTGCAATATTCTCTGTGAAACATTCATAACAGTGTCAGTAATTTAACATGTAGTGTGTTCCTTTTACTCAGGAAATTAATTGAACACTGTGCTAATTTAGCCACTGTTAGTGCAGATAAAGCAAAATTTTTGGCTAGATAGATGCACGCATGGGTGTACTATATAGACAGACAGAAGAAAAGTCTTGTAAAAAATTGTATTCCATTCTCTATTGACCCCATTGGCTATCACAACAAATGAACACACACCAGAATGCCAGGAGAATGTTTGTCTTCTCAGGAAAACAGTATCAGCACTTACAAATCTAAGCACAGCTCTTCACACACAATTTTTGGAAGCCACTATATTGCTTCTTCCATACATCTTGCAGAACTAAATTTTTAATCAGTCAACAGTTTGCTCAATGCAGAAATATTATCAATAGTTCCTCCTGTAATACTAGGAAAAAGAGTCTGAGGAGGTAGAATGGCTTTTGAAAGGTCTATGTAGAAAGACTGTTCTGATGTATGGACTTACTGCAGAATCAAGTCCACAGATGCAGAGGTACAGCTCTCAAGAGCAGTTCCTGAAAGCCAATGATAGTGACAGCCATTACTTGCAGCATACTGACTGCCCCCTGAAGTGTTAAGTATGAAATGTCACCTGCAGAGTCAACCATATGGTTTAAAGCACACCTGGGTAAAATTAATAGCAATCTCTTTTGAACCTTTAGCCACAGAAGAGATAGAAATGAAGGAATAAATCTTTCTGAAAAGCAATATCATGGCTATAGTCAGAAAAAAAGTATGCAAGGTAAGACAGAAATGAGAGGTGACTAGCTCATACAGTGAGTGCTTTAGCAAACCCTTACCACGCACAGGACTGTGCATCCCTACATAGCCACTGAATTTGACTCACAACTAGATAGACATTTAAGCAACTCACAGTGAGGATAGTCATCAAAAAAATTTCCACTGACGGCACTAAATCTCCATGAATCACACTGGGGAAAATGTGTTGACATAATTATATGTATACATACAGTTCACTTGCCAGATAATGCAGACTTTCAGAGAGACCATATGAGGCATGTGTTAACATTTACTAGAGATGAGGCAATTTGAATTCCTGGTCCTTTACTAATCATTCAACTCCACTTGAAAAATAAAAAGTAACAGCTACACTCGAACAGTAATGTTACATGCTGGGAAGTGCTTTATTGCAGCTTGTAAAATTACCTTTGAGACAGCAGAGTTTAAATGCAGACAATAACAGAGGCGTGGATTTAAAGCATACTTTTATTTTGGAAAGCAGCTCTAAAAATGGCATCTTGCGGAGGTTCTATGTTCATTATGCCCCAACTACTCCAACTCAGTTTTGCTTAAGTGTCAAGCAAAAAATGTTTTCCTCACAGTTCCAAGCTCTGTAAACTCACCCTTATGACTGCCTTGACAGCAAGTCAACCCGTGTTGCTTCCTGCTAACAAATCAGTGCCAGTTCCACTGACCCAGTGAGAAAGCTGAATTATATGTAAGTGTAAATAGGCACAGAAATGTATGAAGCATCTTTTGTTTTTAACTCTGTCACTGGCCTACGTCCAAAATCAATCTGCAGCCTAGATAAGGAAAGTGACAGAGATGAGGCTGTCATCACCAGTAAACACAAAGAAAAATCATGAGAGTGCTCAGTGAAATATGCCAAACTAGAGGGTGGATTTAGAGAAACCAAGGATAAGGCAGGCCCACATTCTAGCATGTGAATGTCAGACTGAAGCTGCAGGCACAAGATTATTGTTGGATAGGGGAAAACATGCTGAAGACAACACAGCAAAATCACAGAGGAAACAACAGAAGAATGGAGGCAAGAATATCTAGGGAACTGATAAACAACCACCCTCAGTGACTGAATTAGGTAGGATATCTCAAAGCCTGTCACATGAACAGGGAGATGTCAGAATGTAGAGCAGTAGATTTAGATGATAATTCATAGCATAAAAGCAGCATTTGTGTGATCCCAAATAATTAGAGTATTGATAGACTATAAGAAATCATTTGGATACTGCCATATGTTTCACAATGTTTCATTTACCCTCACTATGACATGATCTAGGGGACTATAACTAATGTTAAAAAATAAAGAATTTCCTAGCTAATTCCAGCAGCATCCCTGAAGCAAATTGATAATTAATCATTTAAGTAATTTAAAACTGGATAGGTAGTCTAAGCCATTTAAACATACCTTCATTTTACTAAAAGCAAAACCAGCATTATTACTTCATGTGTGCATACCTACATTTCATAAGAACCAACATCTTACTAACTGCGTTCTATACCAAGGTTGAAAATTCCAGTTCAAAGCCCAGAGTCAGCTTCCCTTTAGAATTCTCAGGCTATTCTTACATGAATAATACACACAATGTCTGGACCCATTAGCTGACCGAAGGACAACTGGCACAAAACAGCTCATATCCATACCATTAAACTCCCTTTGCTTCAAAACAGAATGGTTCATCCAAGTAGATCTTGGCATATGCTGACTTACAAATGATTTCTAGGTCTCATCTGGAAGAACAGTCATTGGCCCACTTCAAGTTCAAGTCAAGGACAATGCTAAAAATTCAGCATTACGGACAATAATATTCCAGTATTCGTTCCTGTGCCCTGTCACTCTTTAATTTATTAGCTTAGATGTACTCTAGATGTACATCTACTCTAGATGTACATTCTGATGTGCATCTGAACACTCAGATGTACCTCTGAACACTAGGCTATAGCTGTTTCAAAATACTGGCTTCTGAACCTTGTATTCTTTTCTTCTCTGAGAGCTATCCTCCCTTTCACTTCACCCTGTTCCTCCCATCACCCTTGACAGCGGGCAATGCTCTTGGAGCAAGCTTGCACTTGGCTCCTCATCCTATCAGAATGGGTCACCCTAAGGCTCATTTACTTTAAGTACAGCATCTCATGACCAGCTGTTTTAGTTGCAAATTTGCTTGATTCCATTGCCAACTGCAGTTACCCTTGGACAATAGCTAATCTTCAGTACTGTCATTATTTACCTGCCACTTTGTGAGGTGTCAAATGACAATTCAAGCACTAAAAAAAGAAAGTCTCTGCAGAGTTTTAATTTGTTAAAACTAACAGTAAATAATACCCGTAGCTAGGCAAAAGACGTGGAAATGTAACGCTTTTCTGACTGCCAAGAAAGGCTCCCAAATAAGTTTTCCAGTTCCCCTTCATAGATTTTCTAAATTTATTGAGCTGTCTGTTAGCGCTTCTAACAGAGTAAAGTTGCAGATGACAGAGTAATACTGGAAGGGCACCAGCCACATTTTGCATGGTCTCTTGGACTCTACTAAATATGAAGATATGGTTTTTCTTGTCACAAACTACTAAAATCTTTTATATCATCTCCCAATTTCACTACATCTCCCATCTTTCACTACAGCTCACAGCCAGATGTAAAAACAACACCAAAAAAAAAAAAAACCACACAAGAAAAACAACTAATGCTACTAAAAAAAAAAAAAAAAAAAAAAAAAATCAGAAAAACAAAAGAGAAAAATAAAAAAACAAAATCAAGTCTACTCCTTCTTAACCCTCCAGACAATGGTTATGAGAGAAACAGTGCTCCTACATGCAATTTTATAGGTCATGCTGTTCAAAAATGCACTGTTTATATTTTATTTTCTCTTTTTAAAACACAAAGCACACCACTGAAGTTATAAAATTTTTTTTTGTATTTCTGATTTTCATAGGGTTTACTTAATAATCAACTTAACAGAACAATTTCAAAGCAAGTGACAAAAAAAAAAAAAAAAGCCAGCAAAAATATGTTGTTCTGTTGTTTTCCTTTCCTTTTTTTTTTTTTTTTTTTCCATTTAAATCAAGTGATAACTAAGGTCTGATAAACAACATCACTTAGCAGCATGCACAATGAGAAACTAAAAGCTTTTAATTATACTTTTACTCAGTAGGGGTGAAATTACAGTTTGGAAGACTCAGGGCAAAAGCTGAATTGTTAGTTTTGTATTTTAACACAACAAAGCCACAATTAGACTAAATTAGTTAACAGCTTATTCATTAGCCTTTGATAGAAATGTGGGCGCAAACTGACTAAGAATCACAGAATTGGGTTGGCCAGGGTTGGAAGGAACCTCAAGGATCATGAATCTCCAACCTCCCTTGCCACATGCAGAGCCACCAACCTCTCCATTTAATACTAGACCAGGCTGCCCACATTATTGTTTGCAGCAAAGTATATAACTAGCCATGTAGGAGTATACAGACCTTGCTATGCTAGTGTGAGAATCCTTCTCTGTTTTTTGGCTCAAAGCTTGCTTCCTGAGGTATTTCTTGTGATAAGACTCTGAGTGATTTGTTGAGGAGGCAACTAATGGGTGCTAACCGTGTGACAATCGATATCGCTTTGGGAACGTTTGAAAGCCCCTTCCCCCAGAACTGCTTGCTCTATAGAAGAGCGGATGAGAGTATTCAGGAGTGTTTACTGGCGGAAGATCTGGCCTGTGACAAAACAACTCCAGCTAGGTGTGGGAAAATTGGGGAACGATACCATCGTGTCCTGTGAGAAACAGGATGCAGATGGGTACCCCTGCTCCCTCTTATCTGCTGGCAAGGCCCGGAATATGGGAACAAAGGAGTTTCTGCTGAGATCCCAGAGCCAGAAGCTGCCACTCAAAGGAGAGCTGACTCGACCACTTTGGATTTGAGCTGTCACTCCAAAAAATAGCTGACTTCACCACTTTGAAACCATTGAAAAGGGGCCATCATCGCCATGGTCGTCGTCGTCCTTCTCACCGTCGTCGTTGTCAACAGGACAACTCTGCCTGACGACCCACCGCTACTGAAGATCAAAGACTGAACTACGAACCTCGCTGGATCCATGGTGGTGACTATGTCCCTCTTGCTGCCTATAATGACTGCTTGCTTCTTCTTTTCTATCTTTTCTATCGCCCTCCTTCCCTTCCCCCATTACCCTAATTCATAATAGTGTCCGTCCTCCCCTTCCCCATTTCCCTAATTAAGATTTGTAATAAACTGGTCGGACCAACATTTGAACCGTTGCTTCTTAATCTCACGCCGGGTATATAGATAACAAAAGAACCTCCTCTCCCTCCTATAAACTGGAGCGAGACATTTATTTAATGGCGTAGTCGTTGCAGGATACCCACCGTGAGAGTGTTGTCCTTCCAGATATAGTCTGAAACTTTCTTTGTGTGCACCTCCTGGAGTTGCATGGAGCGATAGTTTTGAAAACTTAGACGTGAGTCCTTCTCCAGGAAGACCGCTCCACATTCTGAAACTTTACAGTTTATGTGTATACCTCTCGGGGACGTATGAATTAATTTTGATTAAGTGTTGTGCCTCCTCGAGAAGACCTCTCTGAATTTTGCGATTTTAAGTATCTTGTAACTTAAGTGTGAAATTTGCATCTTTTTGTGTGCTCCCCTCAGAGAAAGGGAAAGTGCTTTGAGCATTAGCATTTGAAAAGTGTCTGTTTCCCTGGGGAGATAAGGAGTCACTTGAGCTTTTGAATACCTGCACCTCCTCCTCCCTTAGTGTAGGTCTCTCATTGTATTGAAAAAATGAGCGACAGCATTGCCACCATGAAAAGTGAAGATGTATTATTTGATCTTTTAGAAAAACATGGTGCTCGACCCTCTTTATCAGGTATGGATTGGGCACGACAGAACTGGTATAACTTGCAGAGTGTTTCGGACCGTATTAGTGTTCTGCAAAACAATGCTCGTACCCGAGCTGGAAAAGGAAAGTCGTTTATTTGTGCCGTACTCGGGGCTACTTTAAAAGCAGCCGTGGAGTTCCGAGATGAAAAGCATTCGGCAGAACTCCAAACCATACAAGCACTGCAGGAATCGGTTAGAGTTACACAAGAATTGGTAAAAACTCTGCAGAATCAAATAGGGAACCTTGAGGAACAATTAGAAAGAGAGAAATGTAATTCGGCTTTGTTGCAAATGGCTTTTAAGGAACTGCTAACGTGTAAGCATGCCAGCCATACCGTCACCCATAGTTTGCCTCGAGAAAAAACTTTTCCTCAAGTGGAACTACCAGGAATGAAGGAAAGGCTAGATAAATTAGAAACTCCAATAGCCCCATTGCGTCCTTTGATAAAAACTGAATACACATTCGATAACAGTGAGGATCTAGATCCTCAAATGAATGTTAAAGAAATTCCCTTCTCAGCCACTGAACTAGCAAAAATAAAAAAGGATTTTAGCCGCTCTCCAAAGGAATCAGAGACAGAATATGTATGGAGGGTTAGCCTCACTGGTGGAGACCAGATTCTGTTAACAGAAAAGGAAGCAGAAGGTTATTGGGGACCAGGAGTATTTTTAACTACTGGCAACAGTCGTGCTCCCTGGTCATTAACACAAAGGGCTGCCTATTGGGCAGGTGGTCTCAACCCTTTAGAACGGGGAGACCCTCTTGCCATTACTGGAACAACTGATCAGTTAGTAGAGAGTGTTCAAAAGGCTGCTTGTCTCCAAATGATGTATGATAGAAAGCTGCAGCCACACCATGAATCACCTATGATGATGCCTGTTGATCCTGAGAGAATGACTGCTTTAATTAAGGGGCTTCCAGAGTCGTTAAAACCTATAGGTATACAACTGCAAGGAAAAATACAGGCAATGCCTCAGGGAGAGAGAACCCAGCCAGTGTTAAAAGGAACTATAACCCCCAACCATCTGCAGTCAGGAAACAAAGTGTGGACGTGGGGAGAAGTTGCCCAAGAGTTAATTAACTATGGAAGGAAATATGGGCCAGTGGTTTCTTCCTCCACTAAATTTGAGCCAAGTGAAGTAAGACTTGCAGCAGTCAGCCTTGCCCCCAGGCCTCCTAGCCCAAAGCTCAGTGGGACTGGAAGGGTCTCACTGTCAGTAAAAATAGGTAGGCGAAATATTGATCATAAACGTAATTGTCTCTGGACACTGGGCTGGCAAAAGGGTGTTCCACGAGATTTGATGAATGGATTACCCACTGTCAGGTTGGAGAAATTAGTTAACTGGTGGCCAGAACAAAAGCTCCAGAATCTCGAGGAAAGCAAAACCCCAGGTCCTAGGGTCTCTCCCAGGGAACCTGAACGGCTATCCAAGCCATTAGAAAACTGACGTCTTCGCCCCTCCCAAGTGAGCGGGGTGGGGGCGGTGAAGGGTGGATGCATGAGAAAGCTCACAACAAAGGGAAACAAGATCGTCGATTTAAACCTTTTGCTAAAAGTCTCACCACTCTTGCCAGTTATCCCTGTGAGTCACGATCCAGTGGCTGATAAGCCAGGGAAACACTGTTACCTCCCTGGCCAGACTGTGTCGATTGACTCAGCTAACCTGAGGCCAGTTCCCCTAACCTTAACAAGATCCCTTAACAAATATCTTTGGAAGGCTAAAGACACCCCGAAAAAGGAATATGAAATCAACACTTGCTGGATTGTTCCCTCATTTTTTAACCATATTAACAAGGCCCAAAAAGGGCAAGTCGGTGTCTTGTTTTATTTCACAGAAGATCCCCGTGGGACCTTGACAGAACACAAAAAGGCTAATAGCTGATTTTAACTATTTGTGTTTTGTGACAGAAATACTGAAGATTTGATCATGCTAGAACACTGAATGTACCTCTTGATTACATTTTTTGGTTGCAATAGTGTTATGTTTTGTGTTATGGGTGTGGGTGGTGATTGGTATCAGTCCTTGGATCTGTTAAACTTCACAACTGAGTTCAGGGTTTTTTACAGGTCATCCTGGCTTGCTGGTACTCCCTGCACAGTGATGCCATTTCTTTTGACCCCTTCTTTCACCCCTTTTTACCAAACTGATTATGATTTGCATGTAACTCCTCCACAGTGTTTCCAAATTCCTAACAAACTGGGAAATGAATCAAGGGACCCATCTAATATCTGTTAGATGTGGTCACAAAAGAAATCTATCATAAAGCCTTTTGCACTGATGCTTTTCAGTGTCACACCAGTCCAGGAGTTCCATCCAAAACATTGTTGGATGTTGTTGGAACATGGTTTCCAACATGGTTGTTGGAAAGTGCCTAAGTTTTAAAAGAGAAGTGTATGTTTCTGGGATTACCCCTCTTTGATGGTTTGTACTGTGGAGGTATCCTGCACACACTATCCTGTGAAAAGTTCTGTGGACTGTAACAATACTTGAACTTGCCAAACTAATATTTATATCTCTCAGCATTTGAATTGCTTTGGAAATGCTCAAGTGTAAAGTTCTTGAGACACTAAATTATCTTAGAAAACATTCCATGGCAAGTCCACATGTTGTCAAATTAGACTAGATATGCTTTTAGTAAATTAACTGAAGTGTAATATTGTGGAGCTATTCATAAACACCACAACCTCTACTGAAGAATTCCCATCTGGATCCTGGCTTACACTGGGAGTTCCTGGGTGGGGAAAGCAGCTGACACAAATACCTAAGTTTGTTTTACCTATTTATTTATTATTATTGGTTATTGTTAAATGTATGGTTGTCTCTTTTCACTTTCTACATTTTATTCAACATGTAACATTTGTGCCACCACTCCTGAGGTGTCACCGAGTGGTGTCTGTGGAAAACTGAATGATTCTAATTGTTGTCTAAAAACTGATGATAATGGTGAAGTTGTTAAACAAATTGCCCAGGGTATACGGAAGATAGCCCATGTTCCTGTCCAAACCTGGAAGGGCCTAGACGTTGATTTCTTTTCCTGGCTTCCAGGTGGCCCATGGGTCAAACGTATCCTATTTTCTCTACTGTGTGTTGTTGCAACTCTTATGTTTGCACCATGTTTGACTCCATGTTTTATTCAACTTATACAACATGTTGTATCCTCCATGTACTTTGTAACCACTTCAACTAATGATGGACAAGTCCAACAGATCAGGGCAACATTTGTAACCAAGCCCAAGAAATCTTTTATAGTAATTGTGTAACAATTATCTCCCCCTTCTCCCCCTCCTCTTTCCCTCTTGCTTCTTTGCTGTCTTCTTATCTTCTGCCTTTTTCTCACCACCGTGGAGGGTCACTTATGCTTCATTTCAAGCAATCTTTGAGCCACGGGGTGGTGTGAGAATCCTCCTCTGTTTTTTGGCTCAAAGCTTGCTTCCTGAGGTATTTCTTGTGATAAGACTCTGAGTGATTTGTTGAGGAGGCAACTAATGGGTGCTAACCGTGTGACAATCGATATCGCTTTGGGAACGTTTGAAAGCCCCTTCCCCCAGAACTGCTTGCTCTATAGAAGAGCGGATGAGAGTATTCAGGAGTGTTTACTGGCGGAAGATCTGGCCTGTGACAAAACAACTCCAGCTAGGTGTGGGAAAATTGGGGAACGATACCATCGTGTCCTGTGAGAAACAGGATGCAGATGGGTACCCCTGCTCCCTCTTATCTGCTGGCAAGGCCCGGAATATGGGAACAAAGGAGTTTCTGCTGAGATCCCAGAGCCAGAAGCTGCCACTCAAAGGAGAGCTGACTCGACCACTTTGGATTTGAGCTGTCACTCCAAAAAATAGCTGACTTCACCACTTTGAAACCATTGAAAAGGGGCCATCATCGCCATGGTCGTCGTCGTCCTTCTCACCGTCGTCGTTGTCAACAGGACAACTCTGCCTGACGACCCACCGCTACTGAAGATCAAAGACTGAACTACGAACCTCGCTGGATCCATGGTGGTGACTATGTCCCTCTTGCTGCCTATAATGACTGCTTGCTTCTTCTTTTCTATCTTTTCTATCGCCCTCCTTCCCTTCCCCCATTACCCTAATTCATAATAGTGTCCGTCCTCCCCTTCCCCATTTCCCTAATTAAGATTTGTAATAAACTGGTCGGACCAACATTTGAACCGTTGCTTCTTAATCTCACGCCGGGTATATAGATAACAAAAGAACCTCCTCTCCCTCCTATAAACTGGAGCGAGACATTTATTTAATGGCGTAGTCGTTGCAGGATACCCACCGTGAGAGTGTTGTCCTTCCAGATATAGTCTGAAACTTTCTTTGTGTGCACCTCCTGGAGTTGCATGGAGCGATAGTTTTGAAAACTTAGACGTGAGTCCTTCTCCAGGAAGACCGCTCCACATTCTGAAACTTTACAGTTTATGTGTATACCTCTCGGGGACGTATGAATTAATTTTGATTAAGTGTTGTGCCTCCTCGAGAAGACCTCTCTGAATTTTGCGATTTTAAGTATCTTGTAACTTAAGTGTGAAATTTGCATCTTTTTGTGTGCTCCCCTCAGAGAAAGGGAAAGTGCTTTGAGCATTAGCATTTGAAAAGTGTCTGTTTCCCTGGGGAGATAAGGAGTCACTTGAGCTTTTGAATACCTGCACCTCCTCCTCCCTTAGTGTAGGTCTCTCATTGTATTGAAAAAATGAGCGACAGCATTGCCACCATGAAAAGTGAAGATGTATTATTTGATCTTTTAGAAAAACATGGTGCTCGACCCTCTTTATCAGGTATGGATTGGGCACGACAGAACTGGTATAACTTGCAGAGTGTTTCGGACCGTATTAGTGTTCTGCAAAACAATGCTCGTACCCGAGCTGGAAAAGGAAAGTCGTTTATTTGTGCCGTACTCGGGGCTACTTTAAAAGCAGCCGTGGAGTTCCGAGATGAAAAGCATTCGGCAGAACTCCAAACCATACAAGCACTGCAGGAATCGGTTAGAGTTACACAAGAATTGGTAAAAACTCTGCAGAATCAAATAGGGAACCTTGAGGAACAATTAGAAAGAGAGAAATGTAATTCGGCTTTGTTGCAAATGGCTTTTAAGGAACTGCTAACGTGTAAGCATGCCAGCCATACCGTCACCCATAGTTTGCCTCGAGAAAAAACTTTTCCTCAAGTGGAACTACCAGGAATGAAGGAAAGGCTAGATAAATTAGAAACTCCAATAGCCCCATTGCGTCCTTTGATAAAAACTGAATACACATTCGATAACAGTGAGGATCTAGATCCTCAAATGAATGTTAAAGAAATTCCCTTCTCAGCCACTGAACTAGCAAAAATAAAAAAGGATTTTAGCCGCTCTCCAAAGGAATCAGAGACAGAATATGTATGGAGGGTTAGCCTCACTGGTGGAGACCAGATTCTGTTAACAGAAAAGGAAGCAGAAGGTTATTGGGGACCAGGAGTATTTTTAACTACTGGCAACAGTCGTGCTCCCTGGTCATTAACACAAAGGGCTGCCTATTGGGCAGGTGGTCTCAACCCTTTAGAACGGGGAGACCCTCTTGCCATTACTGGAACAACTGATCAGTTAGTAGAGAGTGTTCAAAAGGCTGCTTGTCTCCAAATGATGTATGATAGAAAGCTGCAGCCACACCATGAATCACCTATGATGATGCCTGTTGATCCTGAGAGAATGACTGCTTTAATTAAGGGGCTTCCAGAGTCGTTAAAACCTATAGGTATACAACTGCAAGGAAAAATACAGGCAATGCCTCAGGGAGAGAGAACCCAGCCAGTGTTAAAAGGAACTATAACCCCCAACCATCTGCAGTCAGGAAACAAAGTGTGGACGTGGGGAGAAGTTGCCCAAGAGTTAATTAACTATGGAAGGAAATATGGGCCAGTGGTTTCTTCCTCCACTAAATTTGAGCCAAGTGAAGTAAGACTTGCAGCAGTCAGCCTTGCCCCCAGGCCTCCTAGCCCAAAGCTCAGTGGGACTGGAAGGGTCTCACTGTCAGTAAAAATAGGTAGGCGAAATATTGATCATAAACGTAATTGTCTCTGGACACTGGGCTGGCAAAAGGGTGTTCCACGAGATTTGATGAATGGATTACCCACTGTCAGGTTGGAGAAATTAGTTAACTGGTGGCCAGAACAAAAGCTCCAGAATCTCGAGGAAAGCAAAACCCCAGGTCCTAGGGTCTCTCCCAGGGAACCTGAACGGCTATCCAAGCCATTAGAAAACTGACGTCTTCGCCCCTCCCAAGTGAGCGGGGTGGGGGCGGTGAAGGGTGGATGCATGAGAAAGCTCACAACAAAGGGAAACAAGATCGTCGATTTAAACCTTTTGCTAAAAGTCTCACCACTCTTGCCAGTTATCCCTGTGAGTCACGATCCAGTGGCTGATAAGCCAGGGAAACACTGTTACCTCCCTGGCCAGACTGTGTCGATTGACTCAGCTAACCTGAGGCCAGTTCCCCTAACCTTAACAAGATCCCTTAACAAATATCTTTGGAAGGCTAAAGACACCCCGAAAAAGGAATATGAAATCAACACTTGCTGGATTGTTCCCTCATTTTTTAACCATATTAACAAGGCCCAAAAAGGGCAAGTCGGTGTCTTGTTTTATTTCACAGAAGATCCCCGTGGGACCTTGACAGAACACAAAAAGGCTAATAGCTGATTTTAACTATTTGTGTTTTGTGACAGAAATACTGAAGATTTGATCATGCTAGAACACTGAATGTACCTCTTGATTACATTTTTTGGTTGCAATAGTGTTATGTTTTGTGTTATGGGTGTGGGTGGTGATTGGTATCAGTCCTTGGATCTGTTAAACTTCACAACTGAGTTCAGGGTTTTTTACAGGTCATCCTGGCTTGCTGGTACTCCCTGCACAGTGATGCCATTTCTTTTGACCCCTTCTTTCACCCCTTTTTACCAAACTGATTATGATTTGCATGTAACTCCTCCACAGTGTTTCCAAATTCCTAACAAACTGGGAAATGAATCAAGGGACCCATCTAATATCTGTTAGATGTGGTCACAAAAGAAATCTATCATAAAGCCTTTTGCACTGATGCTTTTCAGTGTCACACCAGTCCAGGAGTTCCATCCAAAACATTGTTGGATGTTGTTGGAACATGGTTTCCAACATGGTTGTTGGAAAGTGCCTAAGTTTTAAAAGAGAAGTGTATGTTTCTGGGATTACCCCTCTTTGATGGTTTGTACTGTGGAGGTATCCTGCACACACTATCCTGTGAAAAGTTCTGTGGACTGTAACAATACTTGAACTTGCCAAACTAATATTTATATCTCTCAGCATTTGAATTGCTTTGGAAATGCTCAAGTGTAAAGTTCTTGAGACACTAAATTATCTTAGAAAACATTCCATGGCAAGTCCACATGTTGTCAAATTAGACTAGATATGCTTTTAGTAAATTAACTGAAGTGTAATATTGTGGAGCTATTCATAAACACCACAACCTCTACTGAAGAATTCCCATCTGGATCCTGGCTTACACTGGGAGTTCCTGGGTGGGGAAAGCAGCTGACACAAATACCTAAGTTTGTTTTACCTATTTATTTATTATTATTGGTTATTGTTAAATGTATGGTTGTCTCTTTTCACTTTCTACATTTTATTCAACATGTAACATTTGTGCCACCACTCCTGAGGTGTCACCGAGTGGTGTCTGTGGAAAACTGAATGATTCTAATTGTTGTCTAAAAACTGATGATAATGGTGAAGTTGTTAAACAAATTGCCCAGGGTATACGGAAGATAGCCCATGTTCCTGTCCAAACCTGGAAGGGCCTAGACGTTGATTTCTTTTCCTGGCTTCCAGGTGGCCCATGGGTCAAACGTATCCTATTTTCTCTACTGTGTGTTGTTGCAACTCTTATGTTTGCACCATGTTTGACTCCATGTTTTATTCAACTTATACAACATGTTGTATCCTCCATGTACTTTGTAACCACTTCAACTAATGATGGACAAGTCCAACAGATCAGGGCAACATTTGTAACCAAGCCCAAGAAATCTTTTATAGTAATTGTGTAACAATTATCTCCCCCTTCTCCCCCTCCTCTTTCCCTCTTGCTTCTTTGCTGTCTTCTTATCTTCTGCCTTTTTCTCACCACCGTGGAGGGTCACTTATGCTTCATTTCAAGCAATCTTTGAGCCACGGGGTGGTGTGAGAATCCTCCTCTGTTTTTTGGCTCAAAGCTTGCTTCCTGAGGTATTTCTTGTGATAAGACTCTGAGTGATTTGTTGAGGAGGCAACTAATGGGTGCTAACCGTGTGACAATCGATATCGCTTTGGGAACGTTTGAAAGCCCCTTCCCCCAGAACTGCTTGCTCTATAGAAGAGCGGATGAGAGTATTCAGGAGTGTTTACTGGCGGAAGATCTGGCCTGTGACAAAACAACTCCAGCTAGGTGTGGGAAAATTGGGGAACGATACCATCGTGTCCTGTGAGAAACAGGATGCAGATGGGTACCCCTGCTCCCTCTTATCTGCTGGCAAGGCCCGGAATATGGGAACAAAGGAGTTTCTGCTGAGATCCCAGAGCCAGAAGCTGCCACTCAAAGGAGAGCTGACTCGACCACTTTGGATTTGAGCTGTCACTCCAAAAAATAGCTGACTTCACCACTTTGAAACCATTGAAAAGGGGCCATCATCGCCATGGTCGTCGTCGTCCTTCTCACCGTCGTCGTTGTCAACAGGACAACTCTGCCTGACGACCCACCGCTACTGAAGATCAAAGACTGAACTACGAACCTCGCTGGATCCATGGTGGTGACTATGTCCCTCTTGCTGCCTATAATGACTGCTTGCTTCTTCTTTTCTATCTTTTCTATCGCCCTCCTTCCCTTCCCCCATTACCCTAATTCATAATAGTGTCCGTCCTCCCCTTCCCCATTTCCCTAATTAAGATTTGTAATAAACTGGTCGGACCAACATTTGAACCGTTGCTTCTTAATCTCACGCCGGGTATATAGATAACAAAAGAACCTCCTCTCCCTCCTATAAACTGGAGCGAGACAGCTAGGAAAGTCAAAGATTTATGTGGTCAAGCCATGACCCATTTGCTAGGATCGCCAAAATGAACTTCTGCATTCTTAAAGACATCACATTTACAATGCCACATTTCTTAAACTAGTATTAGAGAACTACTTTCTTTCCCTCAAAGTATTACCAGACATAATAAATCTAAACATGCAATATTTCCTGACTTCCAGTGTTTCATTTTGTACTTTCCACCTAAAATGAGAACCTTCTGAATAAGAAAAGTATAAATAGGAACAAAAAGTATGCCTGTAGGAATGAATACCAAATATGATCTCCCACTGCAGCAATATGTAGCTAAATTCCCCCCACACACACACACACACACAAGAAAAAAAAAAAAAAAATAACACAATACCATGACTATTCCAGAATTATTCTTGAGGCATTCTAGAGAAGAAAATCTTGACCTCACTAAATCACAGAACCACAGACTCCCAGGGGTTGGGATTTCTGCAGATCCTCTAGTTCAACCCCCTGCAAAAACAGGTTCCCTACAGTAGGTTACACAAGAAAGCATCCAGGGTTTGAACATCTCCAGAGAAGAAGAGCATATTCTTTCTCTTGGCAGCCTGTTCCAGTGCTCAGTCATCCCCAAAGTAAAGAAGTTGGTCCTCATGCAAATTCAGATGCAAAGCTCCCTATTGTTTTACTATGGCCATGATAATAACTTCAATAGATGAGGAATAAGTTAGTTCCTGTGATGTATCTCTCACATGATCCACTTGTTCTCCAGACTTCTTCAGGCATGGAAGAGAGAGTCTGATATTGCTCTGTTGCACATCAGAATTCAAAACTGCAAAAAATAATTTATCAAGCATCATTGTGTCCTTCCAACACTGCTAATAAAGAATAGTTCTTATTTCTACTGCACTTTATATAGCTTTAGACTACCAAAAGTGGGATTTGTAGCAAGATCTAAAAAAAAAAAAAAAAAAAAAAAAAAAAAAAGAGGAAGAGGGAGACAGAATTTTGGAAAAAAAATGAAGAAAGATGAAAAATCAAGACATTAAGTTCAACTATTTATACTGGCAATGACTCAGAAAAATTAAGAAGTTCTCTTAAACCTTACTTCAGGAAAGAAACACTGAGAAGTGTAGGAAAGACAACAAGATATGGTCTGATAATGTTATGCTTTTAAACTTTCTCTCTCTTTATGTGCTCTCTCTCACTGTAATTTGAATTATATAAGCACCTATTTTTTTTTAAATATACCTAAAAAAACCCTATAAAGATTTCAGAAATTACACTATATTACAGAAATACACAAATAGATTTAAGTAATGATTCCTGAGGCTAGTGAGTCATGCCACACTACCCTCTTATTTACACTGACGTGCTAACTCAGAGAAAAGAACATATAATTTGTTTAAAAATATGACATATTGAATTCTCTTTCATTCATTCTAGAAGTGTCTCAAATTGCTGCAGAGGGGCAATCTCTGTCAGAAAAGCACACAGTGTAACATAGAATATATCAAACAAGAAATTAACAACTCTTATTGGTTCCCTTGCCAGCAGAGCAAATTAAGATAATTGAGCTCCAAGTATCCATACTGTCCAAAAACTATAGTTGTCCTGTGGCCAGGCAACAAACTTCAATGCAACTCCATGCCAGCGTAGATGGAAGTTTTGAGTCTGATCCAATAAGCACAATGAGAGTCAGTGGAAAAAACAGACAAAGCACAATCCTTCAACACACTCGCTAATACACAGCAAATGGCAATAGCTACCAAATGATAATGAATTTGAACAAATATTCATGTGGTATTCTATCCCAGTAAAATCCAAAGCTACCCTTAACATTTCTTCAGATATACTCACTAATCTCTATCTCCCATATCTTATCCAAGCTGCAGAAAGCATGGTATGTTTATTTCCACAAACATTGATTCAGATTAAAAAATGAAGTCCTTTCTGCTACACTTGCATCATGTTTATGATCATTCTCTGCACACATTCAAACAATTGAATTTCACTTGCATAAGTGCCAGCAGGAACTAATCAATTCCCATTAAAGTCAGTGATAGTCATTCAGATGCCAGTCCTACATCAATATAAATTGATATATATACACTCAAGCATTTGCACTAAAAGTGATAAAGTTATGCGAGAAAGGAGTACTGTTGAATTCACCAAGGAGACAAGATTCTTCTAAAACTTTTAAGAATTATGGAGAGGAAATTAAAATTCCACCTAGGCCTATATATATATATATATATATATATATTTCAGCTATATCTATTTTTGTGGCATTTAGTTTGTTGAAGATCTAAAGCTACTCATATCAAACATAACAGTTTACACATCAGATAACAATCTGATGTACAATCTCAGATGGTTTCTTGTGGTTTGGGGGAAATGTTTCCAAAACCATATGGGAAGCTAGAATTAATCTGGGCATTTCACAACAAAGACAGAATTTCAGTTGATTTAAGCTAAACAGAAGCTATGTGAAAACGGAAACATTACTTCTTTATGTAATTACTAGAATTATTAGACTAACTACAGCTTATGTCTAGACCTTAACTTCTCAGAGCCAAACAGTTCAGCATCCCTCTTGTTAGGAAAAAAAGGTGAAATATAGTCTGAAAAAAGAGGGTTGCCCATAGTCATTACTGAAAAATAAACACTAAGAGAGAACGGGAGATGAGAAAATAAAGAAGAGCTATGAGAGATGGCAATAGTCATTACACCATTTGATACAAACTAACATATCGCATGAAAGCTAAGAAGAAGAGGAATAAGGAAGCCTGGGAGTTGAGACAAGAAATTGCTTATCACTGGTTGATTCTTTGTCAAGTACGCTTATGTTAAAGAAATAGGTCTGTAAGAGCATATTTGACTGGCTTATGTTATGGAAAAAAAATCAAGATTTATTGATGTTGAAAATACCTATGATTTTCCTGATCCGATTTCACAGACTCGGATCATGTCATTGGGAAAATTCCACCCATTTAAAGATCATCTTTATAGTTGCTGCATTATACTGTATTATATTGTATCATTACAATGAAGGAGCAAAGTTATGTGCCATAAGCTTCATTAAAAAAGCTCTCAGAAATACTTTTGATGCCACAACCAAAATATGTAAAGTTTCAAAGCACCAATTGTGTTAATGAAAAGATGGGATACAAAGTCCTGAATTGGTTTGAAACATTATTGATAACTGAAACATAACTCATCATTACTGATGATATCTCAGAGTTGCCACAAAAAGAGAAGTCACAACTACTTCTCCATCTTCATGAACGTGCAGAACTTTACAAAGGTATGCAGACAGCTGACCAGTAAAAAAAAAAGAATTTCCTAAATTATGCACCAAAAAACAAAGTTATTCTTCTTCAGACAAGATATCTACAGAGAAACTGTAATATCTGAAAAGACATTTGATTTTTTTCAGAGCATATGTTCTGCTTTTCCCAGGTTCACCGCTTGCCAGATGGTTCAACACCCATGAACTGACTTCATTTATCCCCTGGCTTCACTGTATTACTGTGACTCTGGAAGACATCATCTGATTTTTGTACACTGGAGTCAGCGTTCTGAGGCTCCCACGTTGACAGTGCACTAAGAAGGCAGAGCAGAGTGGCCAGGCCACCCCTAGAGTGTAGAGACTGAGACAGTCAGACATCTGTCAGGCAGCACAGGAGAAGGCAAATGTCTGCCCTGCCTCCAGGACACCAGTTTGTCTGTCATCTCACGTAGTAGATGGGGTTCTGACTCTAGAGGTCTGTCTAATTCATTAATGTTTCCTTAACATTTCTCTTTTAAAACTGTCTTTGATAAGCCAGAAAAGACACTGTGCGTGTGTGTATGAGGTCCTTAGCACACAAGGTGAGATATCAGCTCTAATGTGAGGTCAGTTTTATCAGTAAGATCAAAGTCAGTCTGGAAAGCATCTGAAGAAAAATACTTAAAACAGGTTTTTTTGAAACATACGTTTGATTGCTTAAAAGATATTTTTTTTACTACTTCTTTAATTCCAATCAATACTGTGTTAATACTTCTGAACACAATAAGCCAAAAATATTTCAGCTTTAATTATTTTTTTTTTGTCTTCACTTATATAGAAATGTTTTATATTTAACGTCACAGATTTATTCCTATCTTAGAGCTTGCACATGTAAAGATTCCCCGATTTTGGCATTTTTAATGCACATCTTGTTACTGTACTTAGACTGCCATTTGATTTTGAAGGTGTTAGACTCTTGACTGCTTACAAAGCAGTCAAGATTGTGCAGAGAGGACTACAGGGAGAGTTTTCTGCAGCCAGACTGCCTTAAGCTTTAGAGAACTTCCCCTGTGGCTGGTTCAGATGAATGAGCATAATTAACGTGAATCTCCAGTGGCAATGCAGATGACAAATGGATGATCATGCAGTGAAAAACTCTGCTTTTATGTCACCAAGATCTGCTGCTGTGATTGTTAGTTTTTTCCCCCCCCTCTCTCACTCACTTGCTTTGGAGTATTTTAAAAATAAAGTTTCTTGTTCACAAAATACTGCTCCAAAAGCAATGCCTCCTACTTCATTACGTTGGCCCACAGTGTCAGAGAAGGATATTGGTCTTATAAGAACAGAGGTTGAACCTCCAACTAATATTCCATTACATAATTTTGCCATCTGACAAAACGGCATCAGACACAGAAGCATATGTGTAGCAAAGGTGTGTCATTTAATTTCTCCATGTGGAAAAAAAATGGCATCCATCCACATTCACCAATGCTCACTGAATGTTTATGGAGACCACGCAATGGTGGCGAGAACAGTAAAGCAGTGGACAGTGAATTTCAGCAGTGGTGACAGCAACACTAAGTCACTTCCACTGATGCATGTTTTTATCAGCACAGCAAGCAGGCTCTTGCTTGCCACTGGTGAAAATGCATAGCTAATGCTGGCAAATATGTTCCAAAATAATGTTTTGTAGCTGAGAATTTACTCTACCAAAGTGTTATTGTGCCCTTTGTATCTGTTGTAGTTTCCACAGAAATAAATAGGAGACATTACTTTCGGAGTGAGTGATATAATATAACAAGCCAGTGAGTACTATATTAGGCTTATAATCAGAGCTTCTGTGAATAATGAGCTCTGGCTAATGAAATAGAAAGTGAAAGATCAATACCACTCAAGTAAATAGAATATAGGCTTCAATCTACTACCACTGAGGTTTTGATGGCAAAAATTCAATTCTTCCTGATGTCCACAGAATTAGGATGATAGCAAGCAGACTATACATGCATTCTGTAAAATAAGGACATTGTAACTTACATGAGTGCATAAGTGAAACTAAGATTTTTCTTGCAAAATATATAATTAAAGCTGTAACTAATTTCAAATCAACTAATCAAGATATATATAAGCTACACTTTTATCACGATAATTAGTTTCTATAATGAAGACAACTCTGGATCACGTTCTGTAAATTAATGTTTCCACAAAAGGCCCTATGAAGGCAGAAGAGTTACCTAATTAGCAGTTACTATTGTACTCAAGAAGCTAGAAAACAGAGATTAAAAAGTATCAGAAGCCACATCATTTCAGGAATCCAATAACAGCTGACCAAGACTCATGCTAGTAAAACAGTGCAGAAACCCCTTACAGAAAATACAATACATTCTTACAGGCAGTGTTCTGATCAACATCAACTTTTACATCAACTTGAATACATGAAGAAAATATTTTCCTATGAGAAAGAAAACAATTAAAAATACTGACCTCTGTTCAGAATCTTTGCTTAGGAACTATAAAAGGACAGTTGAAATACAGCACATAATAGCACAAAGTAGGGCATAATTTTGGCTCATCACCATAAGTAGTATTTAAGACCTCACTTTTGCTGACTGTACTCTGGGCTAGACTGTTATGCGAGGTGTAAAAGAAAGTTGGTTTTTACATGTGTTCACATCTATGGAGACAATCTTCCAAATCCCACATAATATTCTGCATGTAGTATTAGGGGTTTGCTTTTGAAAAAAAGCCTAAATTTCTCTCAGGCAACTGTTTCTCTTTCAGAAAGATGCAGCTTTTGATTTACAGATCTCATGGTCTGTCTAAATAATTACATTCCAGAGGTTAATTCTTCCTACTGAGAAACACATTTCATTTCCTTTCTGAATGATCTTATTTTCATTTACAGTCACTGGATCTTATTTGTGCTCTCTTTGCTATAGTGATAGGTCCTCTGGTATTCACTTGTTCCCCCAAGACAGAAAAAGATAAAATCAGACTGTGGCTTTATTCTGTTCAGTGTAGTAACACGTCCTTCTCTATGCTGAATCTGTACATTACACATTCAGGTACACTTTCTTTACTTAAATGTTTGTGATTTTGACTGTATTCACTGGAGATATGAGTTTAAATACTGAGTATGCGTTTTCCCACAGAAAAGCAAGTCTGAACATGGGCTTTCTACCTACCTTGGAAAATCTTCTGTCACAAGGCATTTTAAAAAATAAATTCACAGCCTCGTGTTCTCTCTGCGCTTTTTAGGAAAGTAGCAACTGTAACTCCACTGGAGATTGACTTTCTTCAAATTTAATTCTGCCATTTTGTCTCAGAATGCCATCTAGGTTGATGTTTTCCAAGAGACCAAACAGAATTATTGAAATTCAGCATCCTGACTGGACCTAGTCAGGGGATAGCAACCACGTCACTTGAAACTGGGACAATTTGAAATATTCAGTCACATGAGGAGCACAGATATAAGACTCCCTTTAAAGGATGGGCTCTCTTTCTATGCTAGCTAAGCAAGATTTTTAAGAATGATTGCTTTACTTTAACGGGTGTTACCACTTCAGGATATTTAATTCTTTTAGAACTGTCCTTTACAATATAACAGAATATCGTGGCTCTCATGGAAGTAAATTAAAAAACAACAAAGCATATATGTGATGACAAGTCAACGAAAAAAAGTTTTGTCCACTAAATGAGCAGTAATATCTGTATTTATCCAGAACACCAAACATTTTAAATACTGCAACATCTGTAAACTAATATTGTCACAATAAATTAAAGTGAATAATGCCTCCTTTGAATGGAGAGGGCTGAACCACATGGCTACAGCCACATCACATACACAGGAGGACAAAATAGAGCAGACAGAGGTATCAGAGGGTCCTCCATCTTTGTAGCTTTATGTTCTCCCCACCCCTCCAAAGCAAATTTGTGCTCAGAGTTGAGGGGCATTGGCAAAAAAAATCTTTGAGAAGACTTGTATCAAATTAATTCCCTATGACCACTGCAGCTCCAATTAGAATGTTCCACTGTGAATTTTTGACACAGCAAGTCCTAGCCACAGCCTAAGGCCTAACCATGTACAGATTTGAAAAGGACTTTAATCTGTACACATGAATGCATTTATGCATTAAGGTAACCTAGAGCTAAGTCTTTACAGTCATATAATTAGCACAGACACAATCTTCTTCCAGCTGCAGTTACACTAGTTCAAAAATTACTGGCTCCAGCCCCAGAGGCAACTGTTCTGTCTCCAACCTGCACTGTTGGAGGCCTTTTTAATCACAACAAACTGAGATTGCTTTAAAAAAATTAAATAATATATCTATGCTAATCTGGTTTATACGCATTAAAGTGATCCCACTATCACTTGAACTGGGAAACCAGAAGAGGCAGTAGCTTCTGACAGTAATCCTTTGAAAGTGTGCAACTTCTTATTTTGCAGGGTAGCAGAAGGACAAAAATAGGTGATGATGCTTCATTCCTCTTTCTCTCCGTAGGTGTTAGGAAGAAATTGTTTAGTCCAAGATGTCCATTTAGCCTTGTTTACTAAATGATAAGTCCAGCAAGCCTTTTGATTTCATTTAGCTGGGCAAAATGAAATTTCACATGAGATAAATGGCCTGTGACACCCTCCACACATTAACAGAGATTAGTTTTGAGAGACAACAATCTGAATAATCTGATGTGTAGAAATGCCACAAGTTGATTATACAAAAACAATCATTCTTTGTTGTTACACTGTTGAAAATGATTTCTAAAATTATATTCTTCCCTCATCAACATGATTAACTGAGGAATTATTTAAGAAACTCCAAAAACATAGAACCAGGCCAGGTATGGTATTAGTACTGTGACAGATTGTAAGGTTTAACACAAATTTTTAAGTATACATGTAATACTCTATCCATTGCCTCATCAAAGATTCAGTCTACTTAACGGAAAGACCTTTTGGCAGCAAGTCTAAATAACTTTTGATTGGAAATAATCTGGTTGTACCTCTTCTCTAAACCCAGACAGAAGCATACAAAGAAGTTGCATTGTACTACTGCTTTTTAGTTAGAAAACAAGATATGTGGAACAGAGTAAGTTTGAATGGTAGAGTAAAAATTATTGTTCTAAGGATTAAGTAGAAATAGCCAGTTTTGTTTAGTTGGCACATATATATATACACAAAGAAGAAAACTATTAGCTTAACTGGCAGCAGAGAATTATTGTGCAAAGAAAGGCTCAAGAATTTGAGACAGGAAGGAAGAAACCATGAACACATAGAAATTTATGGAATAAAATACTGAAAAATTATCAGCTTTTGAAATATATTTAACATTTTCATAATTTGTTTTTGCCACTGAGTAAAGATACAATCCTGAACATTCTGAATGCAAATACATTTTTATGTTAAAATATTTATATATTTTAATCAAAACAATTAACAAAAAGGTTAACCAAAGAACTTTTAATTATCCAAATACACTACGGAACACATTTTTCATTTTTAAAGTCCTCCACTGACATCAGCTAATTGAAGAAGCTTTTGATAAGGTTTTTGATAAAGTCCATTACATAAAGTGATTAAGTAAGCTTCACGAGCATCTGATGAAAAGCAGAATATACTTATTGAATATATATTGAATACAAGCAAGAAATTTTAAAAATGACAAACTGTCAATTCACATACTGTGCAAACAGTTATAATATGAAAGGAAAAGTAACTAAACTAGCTCTATTTGAGAAAAGCTTAAGCATACCAATAACTTGATTGGAGGCAACCTCATTAGTATTGTCGCGTGCTGAGAAAAAAACACAAGAAATACAGATCTCTATCATTCACAGGACACACTTGTGCTTCAGAGTAACAAGTAAATAAGAATCCAACAAGTGTGGGTTTTGTTTCTTTTTTTTGTTTTTGTTTTTGTTTTTTTTTTTTAAAGAGAGATCCATACATTTTGGCCACCTTGTTTGCATAAAAGCAAGGGAAACGTGTGATGCATCATGGGTTTCATTTATTTGATATTCTGAAGCAAAGGGTCTTTATTTTGCTGTAGATGCAGCATTAAATCCTCTAATGTATTGCAGTATTGTATAGCATTTTTACTTCATAAGTATTATTTTTTTCCTCTTTCTTTGCTAAATACGAACAGTTCATCAACCGGCATGCAAGATGTGGAACTCCATCCAACAAATTCCAGGATAGGCACATCAACTTCCCCACCTCTATTTCAACCAACAACTCATCAGCCTCAACCACCTAAACAGAAAGCACCCCTGTTCTCTTACTTAATCCCCATTATCTGGTGCTCTTTGCTCTAAAAAATTATCCCCACCTTACTGCTACTTGAATGCAATTCTGTAAGATAATCTGTAATAACTAGTAAGTTCCCTGTTCATTTACCATGAACAAAATAGTTATCAAGAGTCTTTGGGAAGCTGCAAATAATGTAGAACCTATTTATCAAGGAAATAAGAGTTCTTTGTAATGAGGCCTCCAAAGATCAGAACGATAACAATCTCAAAATAAGGCTTCAAAACACGATTACTACTAATTTGGCTTCAAACATATCCATCATTAAACTATGTATTACGATATCTGTGCTAAAAACCTCATAATATCAATCAAAAAGACTTATCATTCATTGTGATCAAAAAAACTACTCAAGAATAGCTGGAGAAGAGCTAGCATTGCCATAAGGGTGATGAATTCATCAGGGAATGAAAATTTGCAGTTACACAGATGAAGTTTCACACGTATCTGAACAGAAGTAAAGACAGGAGTTGTGCGTAGAGTTACTTTTTCTCAGACTGGACTAGAAGAATAATACAGATAGGCTTGCCTGCTCTTGAAGATTTGATTGAGATACAGAGCGAATATGGAAGCGGCGGATGTTTTTCTCTTAATTTAAACTTGAAGTGTTTGTGCCAGCACGTCCTACACTAAGAACTCACCAGGCTGTGGACTTAGAACAGAAATTTTTTTGACCAATGAATTTGCAAAAATCTTAGATATATAATACAATGAACAGTAAAGGTTCCCTTTGACTGATTTCAAGACAGGCCAATGAAATTCAAACCAGAGGAAATCTGTAGAAAGACGCAAGCAAATTGTAAGTTTGCACTGAGATAAATATTTTCATATTTATAAGTCTGCAGAATAGCAAAGCATAAACTAGGCTTGTGGTAAAATTAAATGTCAGAACTAAAGTACAATCGGGAAGATACCAATATATTGTTAATTTGGTGCACATAGATTCAGCTTTTTGGTTTATTTGGGGATAAACTAGTTTTATTTTTCAACACAGTTTCAACCAAGAATGTCAGATTTCTAGCTATAGTCTCTACAGCTACATCGCTCTAATGTTTTTCCCATCACATCATATCCGGGAGTGTTTGGAAATACTATACAATAGCATAAAATAATAGAACCACAGGAAACATAAAACTGAAAATTATTTCAGAAATTTATTGAATTGTATTCATACACAAAACATCCTAAATATCTTTTTGGTGTTATGACGCTGTAGTCCTCTCTAGACTGCCTAAATACACTGACAAACTCATCCTTACTTCTACTTAACTGAAATGAGAGATGATAGCTGATCATAGTTGACCTATGCCTTTTAGATATTACGTATGAGGGAATTTTCTATAGTCTTTAACTTCTTTTTATTCCTTAAAATCTTGGAGTTTCCAGCTTCTTATCTAGCGATAACTTACAGAGACAGCAACATCAAATCTTCTCCACTTTTAGAGCTGCCTCTGTCATCCCTTGCATTATACCAAAGACAAAGACAGTCAGGCGACAGGTCATTGAGATCACCTTGAGTCTTGGAAAAAAGGGCACTCACAGGCCAGCAGCTACATTGATTAGTGTCACGGAGTTAACTAGACCAATCTATGCCTATGACGGGGTCAGTAGGCCTCCGCCCCCTCCCTCCTCCTAGACCCACAAAATGGGAAGGAAAAGAGATAGGGAGATGGAAGCTAGGCTCAAGGAAGGAAAAAAAATAAAACAACAGTGGCAATGATCTATGGAGGAAAACTTATTTTACTAACTATGATATTTGAATGCAAGATAAAATATAATACAATCTAGTTGAAATTGAGACTACTAAATCAAATAAAATAGGAGAGAGAGTTCCTGACACCAAGTCAAACTGGAAAAGCTTGGTACAGCTAGGAAAGCTCTCTTCAGCACTCACTGCAAAGCAGTAAGAAATCTGCCAACTAGGAAGGGCCAGATTCCACAATGTACAGGGATAGGTACCTGGAATTGGAGCATTAACAGTTTAACACCTAGAACGCTACATGATGTTATGATGTGGGATACCAAAAACCAAAAATCACAAAACCATGACAAACAGAAATGCAGTACCTGAAATCCCATAAAGCTGCGCTTTGTTTGCAGTAATGGATTCAATAAAAAGTCAACAGACCACATGAGCATCTGAAACAACCTTAAGCAAAAAAAAAAAAAAAAAAAAAAAAAAAAAAAAAATCACAGTGACTGAGGAAACCCTAGAATTAAGTCATTACTTCTTTCACCTGATGTGAAGACAAAGGTTTCACACAGATACGCTTGAAGTAGTGAAGTCCACAATTTCTTCCAAGACACTGGAAACATTATTGGCTGAGATAAACCAATTTCCAGTTATTTTAGACCAATTCTTCCATTTCTGCATTGCAACTGGTTAGGTCACTGCTTGAAAATAAGTCACTGGGCTTTTTGCAGCGTTGCTATTGATTCTATTCTGGCCAGTTAAATAGTAGCCTGAAGGATTTATCTACTGTGTTCAACTTCAACCTTTGTTCATCTATGTTTAATGCACAGCTACATTAAAAGATATATTTGATTAATAAATAAATATCAGAGCAGCTGATTTTACCGAGGGGCTATCTTTCTAACTCCTTCTGTTTAAATTGTTTTCTCAGACATTTAAGAAATAGGGAATTTATTGTACTTTCCTCTGTGACATGCATTGTAACACATTGGTGCAAATACACTTCAGCTGGCCACTATGATCATCAGCTTACTGATCAGTGTCATCTATACTCCTGTGTCACATGGCACTATTATAGTCTAGAAGCTGTAAAGTTAATTAGAGAGCCCGCACTTCTTATTGGCACTTCTGTCTTGAAAAACTCATCTTTTGGGCTTTGTTTGCTTGTTTTTGTGATATATTCTCAAGCAAAGGTTTTTATTGGGGTGGGGCTTTCTAATTATTTTTAAACGAAGCCTGTAGCAAGATCTTCTAAGACCTTTTTCTTTTAGCCACGGAATAATTGCTATGGAAACCAGTTTAAAGCCTTCTTTGGAGGCTAAAACTTAAAACATAAGAGAAGCAGAAATGGCAGTTCAACAAAGTAGATAACAGCTGAGGAGGATAGACATAGGGCTCTAGAAATCACAGGCATAGGAGACAGCGAGGAAAGCAACTGACTAGATCAAGAGTCTACATCAAAATAGCATATAGACAGGTTTGCTAATTGATGTTAAGAAAAGACATAGGCCACATCCCACAGTCCCGAGGCAGGTCCTCTTTTCTTCTTGTAACAATATCATTGTGGCATCTGCCCATTATACTGGATTATACTGACGTTTACAGATTTGTGATGGATTCAACAGCATTCTGAGAGTTATTTGTACTCCTTGGAAATAAAGCAACTGCAAACCTGAAGAGGACTGAGAAAGGACTGACTCATATGTGCCCTTTTCTATCCCTAGAGAAGCATAACACAGGGAAGATAGCCCAGTGATTCCATTCCTTTGGTTTTCAACTGCTGTGCCACCTAGAACACTTCAAGCTTCCACCCTGCCTCCCTGTTCCAGTCTGGTGGAAACTGAGAGTAACACCTGAAAAGAAAAGAGTTTGATCAATGTGAAAACATGGCAACTTATTCTCCTAACATAAGTGACTACTGTCCCTTTGTTCTCTTTTCTACTATTAACTCATTAAGTTATTTCAAAGATTAACATTTGCCAAATTAGAAAACATTTTTTTTCTTTTATAAATGTTTAGCAATGCTATTTGTTTACTCTATTGTAATCCAAAAAAAAAACACCCTCTTATCCGCTACTGCATTCACAGTTCTAGTGAGAAAAGAATCAACTTTCTGGTCTTTGAGAAAATCAGACCAGACACCATAAAAACTTCTCTAAATAGCTATCCAGGAGGTATACTTACGCTGCATGCACATACACAACATGTAAACTACTCACTGCCATGGCAAGTGGATGTACAGCAAAAGTACGGTCTGACCAGTTGAGAGTGGAGTCTTAGTTTTCATCAGGCAGATTCAGTATACAGATGTTCACTGTGCAAGGGTCTAGTACATAAAAGATATGGTTAGCTGTCCTTGGTCAGTGGGGAATTAAATGAGTATTTTATCTGATTTTCTAAGATACTCCAAAAGCAGCTGGTCATTAAATACATTGGTTGGGTTTAATGTAGAAGGTCAGAGGCACAACAGGAACTTAGTAATTGTTTTAGTGTGCATTTTCATAATTTTTCAGCAAGACTAATGCTATATCACTCCATTTCTCTGAAATCTAAAATATCTAAAAAAAAATTAAATGGGACTAGAGTACAAAGAGTATGCATACCAGCCTATTAAATTCTAAAATAATTACTCCAGATGTAATAGCAAAATCAGTGCACTTATCCTGTTACCAAGGCCAAAGAGTAAGAACATAACATGATGGAAATTCTTCTCTAAGGGAAATATATGGGCTTTTAGTGCAGAATGTTGCAATGAAAATCAAGTTAGACATCCCTGAGAATATCTTGCAAGATTTAGATAGTAAGATTACAGGTATTTACTGTGTCTCAGATTATTTTAACCATCAGAAGTGCCAGAGGTGTGCAATTAATGGGAGAACTGATATTTCTTTCGTAAGTACAGAATAAGATGCTGTCAGATGCAGAAGTAGGTGCCTATGGGATGGTTCTTTCAGGCAGAGTAGAAAGCACTAAAGCAATGTATTCCACATAAGAACTGTCACCAATTGAAAAGTGATCCATTAGTTGTAGTTTCTGAATAGGCATAAGTGAGAGATCCATATACTACATTCACATGAAACATCTGCGCAAACAGCTAGCTGAGCAACTGAAAATTTAAAAAACTTGTTTATGTGACAGGCAAATGCAGCTGAGCAGCCACTAATACAGATGTGGGTTAAGAACACTATCATCTCAAATTCTATAAAATAAAACCCACTGTCTTCTAAAAGTAGTTCCTCTGCCATCACAGGGCTCATTCAGGGATCACCACCTAATAACTAAAATGCCATGTCACATAACTGACAAGCAGCCTGAGTGCCATGCACATATGCAGGTCTGGTCCACAAACTGGGAAAGTATCTGACATTTATTAAAAGAATTCAGAGATAGGAGTTTAATATAAAGGTCCTGGTGACAGAGAATTGTAACATCACAGCATAGCACTGAAGTCTGAGCATGCAGTTTTTAAGTCAGGACACAGGCTAGCTTTGGTTCACTGCATGGGCAATAACGATTCCTGTTCTCCACTGTCAGATTCTGTCTTTTGGCTACTGAAGGAAATCTTTTGCTGAAGCTAATAAACATAAGTAAATACTATCTTTATACAAGTACCTTAAGCAAGCCTGTATAAACATTAGAATGAATCAAAAGTCATTTCAGGATGTAAGCTGTACAACTGTTTCAATCCATATAGGAAAGCAAAGCCTTTGAGCACATGGATAGCATTAAGCATATACTTCAGCACTTGCATACATCACAGCCTCAAGGAATATTTGTGAGGTTTCTCTGAGACCTGATTACTGGATTTTATTTTATTTTTTTTTTAAATCACTCTTGCTTAATGTTTTATCATAACTGGTACTACACATTATCATATTAATTTGTCCTTTAAATGAAAGAAATAATCCAAAGTGCTCACTACTGTTGCCAAAATAAAATTGTTGATTTGCAGTTTCTACAGTATTTTTTTAATCATCAAAACTCATTTGACTGAAATTAGGTTTCTTATATTTACTGTGCTTTGCTGACTAGTTGTAGTTTTAGAAAGTAATCTACTTTGTAACATAACGATGCTATATTGTAAAGTAATAAAGTATTAATGTAATTAAGCTGATAACCTTGTTAATTTTATGAAGCACAAAATAATTATCATTACGTTTCTCAGTAATTACAACTGATAACTATATTTGAAGTTACTATAAATTTTATAACTTGTAATTCAACAACAAGTTATTCTGCATTTCAACAACGAGGAAATAATAGAATAACAGACTAGTTTCCTCATAGTATCAGCAATAACAAAAGCTTCAGGAAGTTCAATCCAGGCAGTACAGTATGTTCTCAAATGGCACGGCAAGAAATTACAGTGTATTCTTTTTTTTAAACTGTACAGGACATTCATTTTTCATTTCAAATAAGTCAATTTTCTTTTGTAGTTTTGTGTTACATGAACAATAAAACTGAACCTTACTAAATTAGTTCTAACACAGTTAATGTAGATGAATGCAGAAAAAGCTATTTATTAATCTTGAGTATCACAAGATCAGATAAAGTTTGTATTTTGAATTGTATAATAAAGCACTAATTTTCTGTTCTCTCTCTTATCTGATGGGATACTTGCCTGTGAATGGTACCACATATATGAAAAGCTATCCATCTGCACTACACATATTGCAAAAGCTTTCATGGTAAGAATAACACATCCATATTTGTTGTTATAATTTCAGCCAAAGCAGAAAATTTAAATATTCTTGAAAAAAATATACACATGCACAATACTAGAGAAGATTTAATACTAAACAGATGGCTAGTTGTGCAGAAATACTTTAACAGATGGTTGGCATCCAGGTCTGGAAAAAAAAAGTTTACTAGCATTTGGAAACTACAACCTTACCAAGTAAGACATCCCTATTCCCATGAAGCTAATCTATGGCACTGCACTGTTGTAAACAAATAATGAGCAATCAAATAACTTCAGTACTTTTTAATATCCAGTCCAAGAAACTAAACTTGTAGTTGACATACTACCTTTGTTGGTTATGCTTTTTTTTCCTGTCTGTGTGATTTACATCAGCAAAAGCAAGTATGCCATTCATAAGCTTGTCAATAAACCTCTTCCACTGAACACCTGACAACTCTCACGGCTGTGAAGCATGCATGACACTTATAGTGGCATTAACTCAGAATAAACACCACATCCTTCTGAAGTGTTTTCTTGGATAATTCAATTGTCAAAATTGTTCCAAAGTAGGGAAGTACAGACTTATCCTTGAAATTTCTGCAGAGTTTATGATTTCAGGGCATTAGATCTTTTGCCAATTCTACTACAGTCATGCAAACAAAACTAGTTTCAAGAAGAGGGGGAAAACAAATTTAATGCAAAATTTAAAACAGAACCACAAAATTGAAATACAACACCTGCACAAACACAGTAAATAATTTTCCTGTGATCAATATGAAAGAAAAATAAAAGAGGAAACAATCTACCCAGCAATACTTAATGAGACTAAATTCCCACAGGAATTTGCCATATACTTGCAATATTCACTGGTATGTTAAGAGACATTTGAGTTAGTTTCAGCACAGCTATGTGGGACACTTCTTACTAGGAAGAGGAATCTATAATGCAAATGATAGATTCTTTAAGACAAGTAAGTAGTGCCTTTCATGAAGAACGATCTCCAAAATATTAATGCCAAAGTCAGTATGACTAAACTTTACATATATGTTCATTTGAAATTACAGAGCCAGAGAATCATCTAAATTGGAAAAAAGAATCACCAAATCCAATCATCAACCTGACCTACCCAGTCCCACCATTAAGCCATGTTGCTTAGCATCATACCTGCACCTTGGCTTTCCTAATTTCATCTCTGCATGTCTGGACAGCATACCTGTATTCTTCCCAGGTTACCAATTCCAGATCCCGCTGCCTGAACACTTCCCTCTTTCCCTCAGTTTGACCAACAATGCCTTAAAGACAGCCAGAAGTTCACACTCTGGAAATTCAAGGGCCTGAGTCCACCCTTTATCAAGCCCTATTCTTCAAGATCACAGACTCAAATAGGATGTAGATGCTACAGCCTAGACTGCCTTCAGTCTTAACCTCTGTAATGATCCCATCCTCACTGGTGAGCACCAGCTCCAGTGAGGCTTCACCTCTGGTTGGTCTGTCTTATATCTGGACCGGGAATTTATCCTCAGCCAACTCTAGGAGCTTCCTAGATTGTTTGCATTTACAATGCTGTTTTCCCAGAAGATATGTGAATGGCTGATATGCTAAGTCTTAGCTTAGACTATATAGAGAAGGGAGTAAAAGGGATTAGGGAGATAATAAAAGCGAACAACAGGATGAACACACAATGGTAGGAAACAGTTTTCACTAAGTCCAGAAGAAATGCAGGAGCTAAGAACACTGCACTTCCATACTGTGAGAATCCTTCTTTGTTTTTTGGCTCAAAGCTTACTTCCTGAGATACTTCTTGAGACAAGACTCTGATTTATTGAGGAGGCAAGTAATGGGTGCTACTATGTGACAATCAGCATCACTTTGTGGACATCTGAAAGCACCTTCCTCCAGAGCTGCTTGCCTCTGGAAGAGAGTGCTCAGGAGTGTTTACTGGTGGAAGATCTGGTCTGTGACTAAATAGCTCCAGCTTGGTAGGAAAAAATTGGGGAATTATACCATCATGTGCTGTGACAAACACAGTGCAGGTGGGCATCCCTGCTCCCTCTTATCTGCTAGCAAGGCCCAGAAGATGGGAACAAAGGAGTTTCTGCTGAGATCCCAGAGCCAGAGGCTGCCACTCCAAGGAGAGTGGACTCAACCACTTTGGATTTGAGTTGTCACTCCAAAGAGAGCTGACTCGACCACTTTGGACTTATAAGTTGGTACTACCATTGAAAAAGGGCCATCATTGCTGTGGTCACTGTCTTCGTCAACAGAAAAACAATGCCCAGTGACCTACCACTACTGAAGATCAATGACTGAACTATGAATCATCTTGGATCCATGGTGACTATGTCCCTCTTGCTTCCTATAAAGATTCCTTGCTTCTCCTTTCCTATCTTCTCTATCACCCTCCTTTCCTTCCCCATTACCCTAATTTGTAATAGTGTCAGTCCTCCCCTTCCCCATCTCCCTGATTAAGATTTGTAATAAACTGGTCAGACCAACATTTGAACCATTGTTTCTTAATCTCATGCTGGGTATACAGATTGTAAAGAACCAACCTCCTCTTCCTCCTATAAACTGGAGCGAGACGTATACACATGGATCTCTTAGCTCTGGAAACATCCAAATTCACAGAAATACAAAGAACAACTCTGCCTGATTAACTTGTGATCTTTAAGTATCTCTATGTCATTTACCACCCAGTCCAAAAATGTCAACATGCAGAGGAACATTAGATTTTTACATGAAAGCTCCCAGGTTCTCCCTTCAGTAACTTCACAGGAATTAAGTTCAAGGCTGCACACAGAAAAACTAAATGTAATATATTCAGTGTCAATTACAAACAGCATGATCTAAGTTTATATCAAATTGTGAATATCTAAAAGCTTCAGTAAACCAAGTCAGACCAGAGCTATACTCTTGCATTATTTCCAGCAAGTGCAGCGGGACTGGATGATCATGGAGGCCTTTTCCAGCCTCAGTGATTCTATGTTATTCTGTGATAATATTATTTCCAAAGAAAACTGCATTTAATTGTGCTTACATTTAAGAATATCAATCCTTCTAATTACTTAATAAGTAAGCTCTGTGTTAGAGTGTTACATAGTAGTAAAAGAGTCTTTGTTTCTAGTGCAAAGAGACACTCCCTGATCCTCTAATGTACTGATTCATATAATCAAAAGACATTTTTAAATGACAACAAAAAATAATATGTAAATATGCTGGAGACTGTATCAACAGATTCCCATTCCACTTATCACTCATACATGTTGAATGATAGGTGTTTCAGTCAACTTTCACCCCGTTCTTTTTCAATTCATGATAGTTACAGAGGTATTTTACTATCAGTGGTAATTAATTACAAAGCTACTCTTATTAATGCACTGAACATCCTAAATAAAATTATTTAAAAAAAAAAAATCAAATATCATGTTTCTGAAAGTGGAAAAAAAAAATAAGCAAAGCAGAATAATTAAAAGTTACGTTTTTCAAACATAAATTACATACGCTTTGTTAAAAAGTAGAAGCATAGTACTCACAATACTCAGAGAAATCACAAACACCATGTATTTTCCCTAAAGGAAAAAAACCATGTATTCACCACCATTAACAATACCTCAGCATTTTTACCTTACACTAACCATAGGCCGCTATCCCTTCATTCCTTTATGCAACTGAATTTTAAATCTTCACCTTCCAAGCTCCAAGTGTAAAATGGTAGTATTAGTCCCTTGCTGCCTTAGCAGGTGTCCTCTTTCTTGCCAATTCTGGTAATTATCAGCATACAACCTGCCACAGGGAGCCCGCCTGGGTTGCATTCAGTAACTTGAATTGCTCATTTTGTGAAGAACCTCACCCCCATATTTTTACAAAGGTCACGTGCTAGCAGTAGTAGTTTACACTACTTCTTAACTAATCTTAATTTAGGTAAAGAATGACCAAATTCTTTTACAAAGTACTGCTACACATTTAGTGGCCCTTTTATCCTTTCATACAGGGAAATGCTATAGCAAAAATAGCCTCAAAAAACTTGTACAAATCAAGTCAAAAGTGGTTGATGCAGAACATGCACATTTTTTATCTATTGTACTGGTCAAATGGTCACTGGTAGTCATTTGTCTAAAGATCAGGAATTTTCACTATTAGGAAAAAAAAAAAAGAATCATTACTGTTATAATCACCTTCACCAAACAACAGTAAAGACGATCTGCACAAGAAGGGATAATAGTTTAGACAGTATAGCAAACCTGTCCTACATGCAGTCAAAAAGAGGATCATAGAAATTTAAGTACCTTAATCAACTATGGGTAAATTCACTTTTCTTGTATACAGGAATACAGTTTTACTCTTTATCTTGCTTATAAATCTGGTTCATTTTCAACTGAAGGTTTTTGCCTTCTCATTCTTCAGTGCTTTCTTGTTCATTTTCACACAATTTAAATGAGAGACTTGAGGACTGATCTTTTGATTAGCTTATGCAAAAGCTGAATTCATCTTTCTAAATCTATCATCTCCAGTCTAGGAAGGGAGCAAAATGAGATAATTACCTCCCATTAAACTTGAAAATAAGTTATATCTGTATGTTGTTGAGTAAGGTATTCTCATTTACACAGTTGTAGGGGTTCTCTCCATCTGCTGATGCTATGTCGATATCTGCCATGAATTGCCACCCATTTCTGTGCACTAGAATGGTAAACTTCAGTGAACCAGTTTTATACCACCTAACAAAAGAGCTTAGGTTAAAAAGCATTTAGAGAGATTATACTCACGTACCTACACACATGGTAATCAGGGTCATGTGAAATTAAAGCCCCTCACAAAGAACCATTCTTTCCCCCCAGCAACCTCTCAAGAGTCATAGGTACTTTAGATTTCAATTTCACTCGAATAGTTCTCAGTACATCTTGCCCACAACAACAAATTGAAACTACCACCAATATGAACTAACTAAACCAGTAAAAAAACTAAATCAGTAAAAATGGTATTTGTTGTTGTAAACACATTTCCATTTGCCAACTTATGATAGCTCTTCTAAATCAATTCAGGAATGTACACTTCACATCACTGCCTGATTACAATTAAGCTAGCAGGTAGTAAGCCTGGTTCAATTTAAGTGAAAATAGTTATATCCAGAAGTAATACTCTACAATTGGTGAGTTATTCCATAAGATTTCTATGCCTACTTTTACAAAACTACCTTTAATATTTTATTATGAAGTACTTCCATTCTTTAAAGGAAATGAGATAGAAACTCCTACCCATCTGTATAATCAATGAACATACAGGTGTTATAATTAAGAAATACACAAGAGAGTTTAGCTAAGCAGGTTATTACACCAAAAAGAAGAGCTAGAGGGCTTACCCTTGTCCAGGGCTTCCAGGAAAACTCCAAAAGGAGGGATCTCCAGAAAGAGATCCTTCCCCATTGGTAGTTGGCTCTTAGACGGGGTCTAGGAGAGGTGGAGCCAAGCTCCATCCCTTCCGGCAGCACAGGTGAATTGCCTTCATCTGTGCTCCCGTGGCTGACTTATTGCTCACTTCAGGTGATTAATCAAAGGTTCAGACCATGATTCAGCAGTACCCATACACCATCCTTGCTACCTTTCACGTTTATAATGCAGAAATAATTGAAAACACATATCTACTGCCTGAAGTTATCACTTTGAAACACATGCGCTCATAAGCTGTTCCAAGAATGATTTGGTTTTTTTTTTTTACTAAGAGATTACACAAATAGCAAACCTATACATTTGTGACAATTTTCTGAAAAACATTGTCACATCAAGCAAGTACAATCTAAAATACACAACATACACCATCCTCTTATTTCAGAAGCGTCAACAGCTACAAAAATGGACACTAATTTATGCTATTTAAAAATAGAGTCTGTAATGCAACAGAAAGCGCAGCAGTAAAAGCAGAGTAGCAAGGTCCCAGGCTGCAACAAAAAGGATCTACTCAAATGCAACAACCACAGACACAGAAACAAAAGAAAGAAGCTATTTACCTTCGGGAGGCCTCAGCTATACAGGCATCTCCAGCAAGATACCCTTACCTCCACTGCCAACCCTTAAGTGATGTCTGTGAAGGGGTAGATCCTGGCTCCACCCCTTCTGATCACCTGAGCTCCCCTGGGTTGGCCCTGCCTTTCCATCAGGTGCTCAACCACTGGTTCAAGCTGTGATTTAGCATTTCTGTACAGAGTCCTTGTGTAGGAAAAACACTGAGGAGCTTTATTCGTTTGACCAAAAGGAACAAAAATACACATTACTGGAGTGAGCCTCTTTAAAAAGTAAAAATAATCATAGAATCATGGTGTGACTTGAAAAGAACAATAGTGATCATCCAGTTTCAACACCCCTGCCTTGTGCAGGGTCACCAACCATAGACCAGGCTGCCCAGAGCCACATCCAGCCTGGCCTTGAATGCCTCCAGGGATGGGGCATCCACAACCTCCTTGGGCAACCTGTTCCAGTGTCACCACTCTCAGAGTGAAAAACTTCCTCCTAGTATCTAACCTAAAGCTCCCCTGTCTCAGTTTAAAACCATTCCCTCCTGTCCTATCATTATCCACCCTTGTAAACTGCCATTTCCTCTCCTGTTTATGTGCTCCCTTCAAGTATTGGAAGGCCACAGTGAGGTCTCCCTGGAGTCTTCTCTTTTCCAAGCTAAACAATCCCAGTTCCCTCAATCTTCCTTCACAGGACAGGTGCTCCAGCCCTCTGATCATCTTAGTGGTCTTCCTCTGGACCCACTTCAAGAATTTCACATCTTTCTTGTGCTGGGGGCCCCAGGCCTGGATGCAGTACTCCAGATGGGCCTCACAAGAGTAGAGGAGAACAATCATGTCCTTCACCCCGCTGGCCACTCCTCTGTTAATTTAGCCCAGAACAAAGTTGGCCTTCTGGGCTGCAACTGCTGGCTCATGTCTAGCTTATCCACCAAGACCAAGTCCTTCTCCATAATCTGGAAATTTGTACATCTACCAATCTGAAAAGCCCTGATTTAGAGACACCATGTTATCTATAGTTCAGCTTGTAGCTGATAACAAAATGAAAATGATTAGGAGAGACAAGTGGTAGTTCTGAAGCAAGAAGCAAGGAATTAATGTAATAAAAACATCTCTGCCAAGCTGGAGTTGCCTGGATTAATAAGAAAGTATGCTCTATGTCAAGCTCTCCTCCTGTCCTATTTCCCTTTCTTTCTCACCAAATCATCTCCACCACTGCTAGTTTCAATTACCTCCTACTTAATGCTACTGTCATAGTTTTGGATGGAATAGAGTTAGTTTTCTTCCTAGAGGCTTGTACGATTTGGATTTTTGACAAAAAACAAGTGATAACACACCAATGTTTTAGTTATTGCAGAGCAGTGCTTACACAGAACCAAGGAATTTTCTGCTTCTCACACTGCCCTGCCAGCAAGAAGTTGGGAGAAGACACAGCCAAGACAGCTGAGCAAAACTGGCCAAAGGGATATTCTGTAACATAAGGCTCAATTATTAAAAGATGGGGAAAAGGAGGATGAGGGAGGGAATATTCAGAGTGGTGGTGTTTGTCTTCCTAAGAAACAACCACCTATGTCAAACCCTGATTTTCTAGAAGCGCCTGAACATCTCTCTGCTCTTGGGAAGTAACGAATGAATTCCTTGTTTTGCTTTGCTTGTGCGACAGTTTTTGCTTACCCTAGTAAACTGCCTTTACCTCAACCCATGAGTTCTCACATTTTACCCTTCTGATTTGTCCCTCATTCTGTTTGGAGAGAGCAAGCAAGCAGCTGAGTGCAACCTGCCACCTAGGACAGCTAAGCCAAAACAGCTACTAACTGCCTGACTCCAAAATAACAACCACTGAGCTGTACAATGCTTTGACTACAAACAGAGCTAGTAAATATAAATAGGCGCAGCTAGAATTGTGGAGCAGCTGCAGCTGGCAAGCTTTTGCTGCAGAAAAAAAAGCCTCTTCAAACGTATTCTAACCTACTCTTCCCTTATAGGCTACATTTAATTTCCAAATGAATCTCAAAAAAAACTTTAGAATCAATTATACAAAATCCACTTGGGTTACTGGAGATAGAAGAATAAAACATGCTAAAGAAAGCAGTGCAGTGAATAATGGCTCTGAGAGATTATATTTTCTTTATTACTTAAGTGGACCAAGTGAGTTCACTTTCAGAGCAAGTTTTTCTTAAATTTCACAGGTCAAAATCTCTCTTCCTGGAAACTGCAAACAAATAAAGTCATTTAAAAAAATTAATTTAATACAACAACAAGAGAAAAACCCCACAAACCCACTAGTTGACATCAACTAAAGGTGTTCAGTTGAATGCCACTTTGTTGTTCAGCTAAACAACAGCTGTTCTTCAGCCAAGAAAATAAAGATCTTATTTCTACAGCAACTCTAAAGTATGCTTAAGTTTGTAAAAACTTTTTTTTTTCCCCACTACTTACAGCTAAATAATTGTTAATAGCAAATTCCAAAGGAGAAATGGTGGCATTTAGAATATAATATAGAATATGTATTCTGAGTTGCAATATTCTTCCTATAGTAATGTACTCCTTCTTCTTTGTTTATATTAAGGAATGATGTCAGTTCACACAATGAAAGAAAAAGGAAAAAAAAAACACAAAGAAAGAAAAGAAAAAGGAATATCCATGAGCTATCAAACATCCTCTGTAAACAAACTTGAAATATCCATCAAAAATCCAAACTGAGGTATCAGAAAAGACTGAGTTAAATGCTGATGCAAACAGAAAGTCCTTAAAGTATGCGATGAAATTTAACAAATTTAATGAACCATAAGGGGAATAACTTAATGGAGGTAAGAACACTCTATACTTTGTACTTCTCTATAGAATTGGAACATTAGTTCTGATATGAGAGCTGATCTCAAGAAAATTCTGGAATCAAATGATGCTGATTACACATACTGCTCCAGCTCCATCACTATATCCCTCTGGAAAAGCCAGCCTCTGCAAAGGTTGCTGAAATTGCTGACACCTTCTCACTTCTTATAACTTCCATAACAGGCTACATGTCATACAGGAAAATCAGGAAAACACACACCATTTCTTTATCACTCACTGCCAGAGTTTTAATCCACATCAACAAAAGATTGTGGCATATCAGTGCCATGAGCATTTGACAGAATTAAAAAATGGCACCCTATAGAACCTAGGGCCAAATTCATTCTTTATCTATGTCCTTTGAACTGAGCTCACCTTTAGAGATGAGCTGTTTTAAGCTTTATCTTTTTGTAGGTGAAAAATTGATTCAGTAAAACCAGTCATGTGTCTTTGTTTTATCTTTCTCTCTTCTTACCCCATAGCGCTAAACTTCCATCACTTTTACAGTGTGTACACCTAAGATCAACTGAATATTTTTTATTTACTTTTTCACTGTCACGGGAATACAGACATATTATATCACAGAATCATATTATATCATAGAATCATTAAGGTCAGAACAGACCACTAAGATCATCTAGTTTAACCATCAGCATATCACACCAAGCCCTTAATTATGTCCCTCAGTTCCACAACTACACATTTTCTGAACACCTCCAGCAACAATGACTGCACTACCTCCCTGGGCAGTCTGTTCCAAAACCTCACCACTCTTTCTAAGAAGAATTTTTTCCTAATATCCAATCTGAACTTCCCTTGATGTAATTCAAGGCCACTATCTCTTGTCCTATTGCTGTTACATGGGAGAAGAGGTCAATCCATATTCTCACTACAATCTCCTTTCAAGTAGTTGTAGAGAGAGAGATAAGGTCTCCCCTGATTCTCCTCTTCTCCAGACAGAACAATTCCATATCTTTGCATTTAAACATCTCCAAGAGAATTTCTACACAAACGCTTCAAGTAGAAACAACAGAAGATAAACTACTAAAACAGTGCCTGAGATTATCTTTGCTTCCAGGATCACATCAATACTAATTCTTCCTACCTCTTATGAAACTAAAACCTAATAAGGTTTGACAAATAAGAGCATTTTAGTATTGGTATGTGAGATACCCATCCAAGGCATATGCCACAGGGCATCTAGCTGAACTGCCTGATTTAAGACTTTGTCTTATATCATTTTGATATTGTGGTACCTGGCAGGTACCAGCATCCAAATGATCAACTCAGATTTACAGAATCTTGAGGGAATAAATGATAACAATATTCAAATGAATGTAAAAGGGGGAAGCATCCTAACACAATACTTTTGAGATTCATACTTAGCTTTATATGAAAACCACTACAAACAAGTGAATACCCCTACCCAGAAATCACACTCCTACCCAGAAAGAGAAGTGTAAAATTTTCCAGTTATTTCTAATTTGAACACATCTGTTTTTGTGGCCTCTTGCAAGAAATAAAAACAAGATATACTCTTCCATATCTCATATCTTTTTGTCATTTTGGTTTAAACCAAAAAAGTAACAATGGTAAAGTCTGGTATGTGTCCCATTGGCGTATTTAACTTATGTACATTCTAGTCTCTAAGTAAGAAGTTTGCATTTGACCAGTTATGGATGAACTGTGGCTATTGCTGAGATAGCACATACAAAAAATTGCAGCTATAATAAAATAATAAACATGACACAATGATTTACATTATAATAAAATAAAATTTTATCCAGTATAAAACCTATTGCATATAAAACTAAAATTTCTAAATCAAATATTTATTTTGTTTTTTGACCATACAGTTTCCATCTTCTTCCCAAAATTCTGAGTTTTAGATAAAGTATCATTCAAGAGCTTAAAACATAAGATTTTTCTATGAGAGAAAGTAGTATATATTCATATAAGAGATTCTGAGGAATTAAGATCAGGCTTCCAATAATAAAACATTTTTTGTCTAGATGAATCACATTAAAAACTTCTTCTGGACATTAAAGCTGTTTACCAGATTAAAAAAAAATCCGAGTAACAACTAAGAGATGAGAGATTTTGGCTGACTGAACCAGGGTCATGTAATTCAATGGTCAGGTAAACATCTGACTCAATATGTGTTATGTAAGGTCAAGAACAATTCAATGACGTAATCAGGAACAGAACAGACAGCTGGTACATCTGAGACACTGTTTTGGCAATTAACTGCATAGTAGTTGTTAAACAAACCCCTTACTGCAGCCAAGTCTACATCACTACAGCAATTTAGACAAGAGTCTAGAATACTATTCAAGGTTATTCCTCTCCAGGTACAGGATCTCTACACATTATAAGGATGTGGAAGGGCATGTCACAGTCACCATCAACCCCTTGAAGGAACAAGAGAAAAAGTAAATGATATTTTATCGCAGCTATGTAAAATTTACAAACCTTATTTATTACTTATCAACTTTATAAATTATATCATATTGTTCAGAAGATTCTGTTTCAGATATGCATGCAATTAAGTACAACTGCATAAATCAGTAATGACCAGCGAGGATTTCCATCATAAATAAATAAATAACTGAACATTTGTGGTTTTTTTGCCCATGCTAAAATCAGTGCTTCACCAATAAGCTGTGTAACAGCCACTGTTAATAATAGATGGTTTCACTGCATTACATAAAATGTGAAAGGGCCACCATGGAGGGAGAAATTTGAAGTGTTACAAATAAAAGAAAACAAGAACCTAACACAATTAATGCAATTAATATTTTTAAGAGAAGCAGAACTCTATTGTGTCGTAAATATAGTAAAACGCTTCTAGCTCATGTGAATCACTTGTTAATGGGACTATTGTGCTTTTGTATATTACTGTAAAGTAACATCACATGCACAAATAAAGGCATTTTCTAATCACTCACCAACAATAACAGAGGAGAGAATCTCCTCTGTTTACAAGATGCAGTAATAGATATAAATAAGAAGTAGGAATTTCAGTTGTTCATCAATTCAGTTCCAATGTTTATTGTGTATCCCCTTGTCTCTACACCATTGTTAGAACTGCAATTATGCCCTAAAAGATGAACCAGAAATAAAACAGTACTGTGGTTTAAACCACTGAGGTCTAACAACTTGAATTACTGCACATGCACACACACGAAGTACGATGTATTTAGTTATCCAGTTGAAAGAGTCATGAGCTTCTTACATTAAATTCCACTCAAATGTTACTAAAGAGGTAGACATAGGTGTGACTGAATGAAGGACACGGGGATTAGCATAGAAGGCAATCTTATGCATATTTTTCATTCTGAATTAGAGAAAAAAAAAAAAAAAAAGTAGAAACAATGTTAAATGACAGATAAGCAAGCATTAGAAATGCCCAAAGACTATTTAGACAAAATTTTGTAGTTTAAAGTATGAGTAATCATCTAACCAGGTATGTTTCATTTTAACAGCTATTTTAGGCTTTTAAAACATTGTCAATAGTGGTTGTTTTTAATATTTAATGGAATGTAACACATTTCAGTCAGACTTTTCTTTGAAGTTGCAAGGAAAACTGCAAATACATTTTGAAAGTGCCATCTTCTCAAAGATACCTTCGTGAAATCACAGTGTGTTTTGGCTACATTTATAATCTATGACAATTTAGGCTGTACCTACATTTAGTCAATTTAAAAGTGCCATGAGACATTCTCAGGCAATGAATAAAATCATCTAACTTGTAAAACTGTTTGAATGGTCCTCAACATTGTTCTTACCTGGGCCAGGTACCAACTTCTAAGACAATTTCTGGACATGGTTTTGAATTTAGCAAAGAGCAAGCTTAGTAACAAGAAGTTACTAATAGGTACTTCAGATACATACTCCAATCAATGCAGTTAGGAGAGTAGGTGAGCATACAAATGCATGCAAGCTTTCTTGTGCCAGTCAGGTTCAACACCAATGAATGATCCTGTGCATTTGCCACTATAATCTTCTAATATAACTATACCCATCATGGAATAGAATTTTAAATTATTTGAAAATATTCAATATTTCAATGAAAATTAAGCATTCAAAGCATTTTTCTGAAAGCTCAAGAGGTTTCAGTCTTTTCAGAAGCATTTCAAAAATTGTATTCATAATAGTTTCTGTGGATCACTCAGTTTAAAATGCCAATGTGTTGTGCCAGGACAGTTAAAAAAAAAAAAAAAAAAAAGTGTTTTGTTCATAAATAAATTGGCACACTAACAAGGAGTTTCTTGTTCCCTTACAGTTACCTTAGCTTGCTGTGTGAACTTGCTGTCCACTGGAAGCTTTCTTACACATGCCTTTGCAGCATCTTACATTCTACATTTACAGACTGCTAGAAGATACGGATTGTCATTTCAACCCTAAACAATACTTACATTCCCTCCATTTAGCATAACAGTCATATTAGTCCCAAAACAGGATCTCAATCTTCTCCATTTTCATATTTCATTTCTTTATGCTGAAGACTTCTGAAAGCTGGAAAAATATTTAAAGAAATGAACAAATAGAAAGTTAATCTATTTCTTAAAGCTAAATACTTAACAGATTTTAACAGCTCCATAAAAACTATTGCAGATCATCAAAGCAATTTATGAACTAGAAGTTTTCAAAAGTAAAAAAGTAGGCTGTTACACAAGAGATTTAAAATAGCTGTTATGATTTATCAGGTCCTAATTGCTTTGAGGCAGTCAGAATTCAAAACAGAAATCAGAGCTCTCTTGTAAAATCTGTCATATGTTTATCTGGTAAAGATGACAATCTTTATTATTTTCTCAATAAACCATTGAGATTGTTATATTCGTATTTGATAATTTGGAGCATTAGTCTGTAAAGCACATATGCTACTGGAGAGTTTTTTAACGAGAAGGAATATGTATTTTTTAATGTTACTTTAGGCAAAGAAACACATTTGTAATGCAAACTGGTAGAGAATAAGCAATTTAGAGCTATGGCGGAATATCAAGAATGACACTCTTCTTAATGTATCTCATTATATCCAGATGCTGGAGAACACAATACTTAATACCATGCACTCATCTGAGGCAATGAAGATTGAAAGCCTGAACCTGTAATTCTTGAGGCAAAACTTTTATTTTCTGCAAGATTACAGAATCAAACCATATGTTTCACAGGCATTTTTTTCTCTAACTCTATTGTATTCTGTTTTGTAGATTATGTTAAATCAGAACTTTATTTCCTGAACTTAGTTTTCCTTCTATCCTGCAACAATTCTCCTTCTGTGCCTCGAAGGCACCATACACAGCTGGGATGAGAGAGAGGTATTCTTTAAGACAAACACTTCCAATTGTTCTTTGGTTCCTTGAAGCAAAGGCAGGAAAATCTAAAAACCAGGTCCTTATGCTGGATTGTATGGCAGATAAAGCAAGCCTTTTAGCTATCAAAAACCAAAGTAGAAAGGCCTGATGTTTAAAAGAACTGAGCTGAAATTTGCTGCCCGCAGAATGCAGGCAAATACCGCATTGTAGGGACAGCTTCCACTTTCATTTACTACTTGCAGAAGATTGATGAAAAGTGTTTTATGAAAAAAAAATGTACTGATTACAGATACGTACACAGTATATACACACATCCTCTCATAAATGTTTTACTGAGGCTGCATATTCACAGACATTTCTCTCTTCATCAGTACAGGTTTCAGGAGAACTTGTCTGAAGCCTCATGCTTTCTTCCACATTTGTGCTACTCTCTTGCTTTTCCAAATATAACTATTTGCAAGTCCACAAAGCCAACAGTGAACAGATCCAAGTCAAATTAACCATACTAAAAATTAAATCCAGTTTAGGATTGGAGGGAGAGTTTTCATCCCTGATCAAGTTGAAAGAGAAAAAATGCAGAGAACAGTACTACTGGCAAGATGATGAGAAGGGAAATATGGTGAAAAATGTGACAAATAAAATATGTGTCTGATGAGAAGGTATGTTCTGCTTATTGATCAAAACCAAAACTTTTTTTGAGACAATGATGGAAGGATAAATCTTTTTAAGATATACCAGATAGGTATTCACTGCTTTATGAATTTTACAGAATAAGCTTTCTCAGCCTGACATAGACCTGGCCTCTATTTATATGTTAGAGCTTAAGAAATGGAGATATTTTATTTATGAAAGTGAATGTACCTAAGAATCTTCCTCTTTGGAGGTCATCCTATTCTCACCCTGCCTTTCAGATAAAATGCTTTCAAAATGATGAATAAATGTTTACCAGATTAAGGCTCTGGAAGGAGGTGGAGAAATCAAATACTGTGTCCATGTGCTATGAGGCATGCGGAGCCATGCCTTTAAGCAGAGATATTGTCTGCCATGTACTCCCACTCTGCCCAGTACAGTTAATGATGGTTGACATTAAAGAGAGAATTTTTCCAAAATAACCCTCAACCTTTCAATATATTTTTCCTGTAAGCATAATTTTTTGTATAAATATGTTTATTTTCAGAAAATATCCTATATATGTGATGTTTGTCAAAACTTTTAAATTAACTCAACCTTCACTTACAAGAAGATAAAAATAACCATTAACTGGGTACTTATTATGAAGGATTATCTGTTGAATGTACAGACATACATCAGATAGAGGACGTTTGAAATCTGCCAGCCTACATTCAGAACAAAAATCTGCATAGCAGCTTCAACATCTGATTGTCCAGACACCTCCCCAAGGGTTACACTGCTATACTTTAGTTATAATCACCAAAGACAATGACAGAGAATGTACAACGCAAGTCAACAGACACATATTTTTATTGACTATGGAATACTCCCACAAAGCACCAATATTACATTGCAAGTTGATTCACTATTTGCTCAGACCCATTTTTCAATCACATCACCTGTCTACAATGTGCAAGAAATGTATGAACTTCCCTTAGATACACATTGAGAAACCCTGTGGGCTCCTTTTGGACAACTCTATCCAGCTTTGTCAAGTTGCACTGATACTCCAAGACAGTCAGCAGAGCCCAGAGCAAAGGCACAGGATACTAGACTGATGCATCCAGCCTGGGGCATGAGAAGATCAAAAAAATAACATGCTCAGACTCTTCTAGAAACAAAACAAAACAAAACAAACAAACAAAAAAAAACAAAAAAAAAAAAAAAAGGATTATTTCCTCATAATAAAACTACAGACAGAAATTACAGAGAAAATCACAATAAAAAATTAATAGATTTTATAGATGTATTTTTCAAACCCTAAGTATTATTTCCTTATTGTTATAGTTAAAACCTTCTATTGCAAATCCATTCAAGTGAATTGAATCCTTACAACTTCATCAAAATGTCGAATACATTTTTTTCATAAAAAGTTATCTACTTTGTTACAGGTAGTACAGCCACAATTGCTGGGCAATTTTCTATTAAATCACTTCAGGTCCATCAAAGGGCTTCAAGTATAAATCATTTCCTACAACCGGTTTCCAAAGCCAGAGCAATTATTATATTCCTGCAAATTTTTGAGCTTTAAGTGTGATGAGATTCAGAAAAAAAATATTCCCACTACCAAATCATCAGCTAAACACTGCTGAAAGCAAATAGCAATCTAGGCATCACTGCACACTACTTATTGATTTCCAGGCTTCTTCTGATAGTGAAGGCACTTAGTGTTATCTCAATCAAGAGTAACAATAAATCATGTCAGATGCAAAAAGAACCATTGAATGGCTGTAGCCAGATTCTGCCTAAAAACACAGCAACTCAGAAGATGGAGGCAGCAGGAGGACAAGAAAATCTTCCATTTCAAACAGGCAGCTTACATCTCTTTTATGCACAGGAGATTCAGTCCCTCTGGCTTGACTAAAAAGTAAATGCTTCAGAGCTATAGGCTTGATAAAAGTTGTATTAGTTATTGGAGAAACAAGCTGATAACATATCTCCTTCAGATGTAACTGCTAAAGCAGTTCGTCTACTGCAGTCTTTAACAAATAGAAAACTTTAAGAGAAAGAGTGCAGAACAAAAAAAGGACAAAGGATAGAAAGAAAACTAAGGAGTATTTGCTACTTCCACTGGCACCAAGAACTATCTATTCCAGTCTTCATGGAACAAATCATAACTAACAAGCTTGTAGAAAGGCAGTTTTGTTACAAATGAAGAGATGAGGTCCTGTAAGGAAAAAAAATGCCAATGGTTATATGACATTGACAACCTCACACCAACACAGTCAGTAATGGAAGAATAGCGCATCAGTAAGATAAGAAAATCATATATGTCACTCGTGTCCCCTTGTACACCTTACACAGAGGCTGTTCTAGCGAGGGAATGATTCTCCTAAGCCATTCTGACATCTAAACAGGTACTGCTGAAGAGCCTGTATGGTATTTCTGATCTCTTGCATAGAAGCTCTCCTGGTTTTGGATGAGATAAAGTCTATTTTCTTCTTCGTAATTGATATATTGTTGTGTTTTGGATTTAAGCTGAGAATAATTTTTATAACACAGCAATGTTTTAGTAGCTGCTGAGCTGTGTCAAGTATCAGAGTTAAAAATGTTCTAGCTTCTCACGCTGCCCTGCCAACAAAGAGCTGGGGGTGAACAAGAAGCTGGAATGGGAAAGAATCAAGACAACTGATACAGACTGACCAAGAAGACATCCCATACCAAATGTCATCTTGAAATAAAACTGGGGGAGCTGGACAGGGGGGTGCCACTTCTTGAGAACTATCTGGGCATCAGCCGAGTGATGCGAAATTGCATTGTGTCACTCACTCTGTACATTATTATTATTATTATTTATTTTTATGTTACCTTCCTTTTCTATCCTGTTAATCTATCTTTATCTCATCTCACAAGTTTTATCTTTTTTCTCTACCCCACTCCACCGTGGGGAAAGTGAGCGAACAGCTGTGTGGTGCTTAGCTACCTGCCAGGTTAAACTACAACAGAAGCATAGGTTTGATAGGTAAATTGCTAACTCCTCAAGAAGGTACAGAATAAAAATGTCAGGCCAAATAAAGAAAACAACCAGAGTCAAAAGATATTTTTACAGACTGATGCCACAGAAAGACTCAGGAGAATTCAAGTTTAGCAGTACCGTAATTCCTCTAAGTTTGAGGAAAGCAAAAAGTGAAGGAGAACAGAAAGGAAAAGAGGAAGAAGCTCAAAACTGAGGTCAAGAGCAGAAATTTCTAGGACAATATAATAAATTCATTTCTCAATTTGTTAACAGAACAATTTATCTGCTTAACAGAGAGCAGAGCAACTTTCAAAGTCTGTCTTTAAGCAACAACAATAGCTCACAGTAACAGATCTGGTTAAACTGAATACAAATCAGATTACATTCATCTGTCTATAATAATGTTAAAGCATGAGCAAAACGTATTGGCATAGCATATATGCCAGTAAGAAAGAAAATAGACAAGGAAAATTCCAAAACTGCAGATTTAAATTCAAAGTAATCAGAACAGCAAACTGTACATTACAAATTGTAGAAGAAAATCACTTAAACTACTTCACACAGGCTTTTGTAACAGGAGAACACCTGGAGAAGCATAGTTTGATTAAGGATAACTAGCAAGGATTCCGGCAGGGAACTGTCATGCTTATCTAGCTTGTTGGAGTTCTTTGAAGATATAGCTGCTGTAAGAGATAAGGGGAATTCAGTGGATGTAATATACTCAGATTTTTAAAAGTATTTGACAAGGTTCCAAACTAGAGATTAGTAGCTGAGGTAAAGAATAAAGGTTAAAATGAGCTACTGGATAAAAATACTGGATGAGAAGCAAATCATAAAGTACTGCTGTAGAAAGAAACCTTTTTTTAAATTTGAAAAGATTTTGAGGTCTTCCAGGTTAATAGGCATGTGCAGAAGTCTAGAAATACATTATTTTTCTGACAATGCCTTATAAAATGAATTGCCAAATACCCACATCATATATGATTGCATGCAAAGTGAATGAAATAGTACAAAAGTGAATCAAAGTAAATTTGAAGAATTTTACTGGCAAATGAAAAAAGTTATGTAATTTAAAAGAGAATGTTGACAACTAGGCTGAAAGCTAACCAAAAAAATGATAAATGAGGGAAAAATATTGTCAAGAATAAGCAGCATGAAAAAAAAACAACAATGGAGTTGCTATTAAAAAAGCTTTTTTGCACAAAAGAAACAGCAAACAATTCTGTAGACTTTATTACATTACTATGTAAGGTACTTCTCATGGATCATGCAGTTATGCATAATGCTGCCATAGTACAAGGGAATACAAATGTACTACAGTAACAACAGTCAAGAAAGAAGAAGGAGCTGTTCTTATTGCTGGCAAAGACACACAGGACATTAATACGGGGTTCATTCTTTTATGGAGGTGCATCACAATAATGCTAAGAGTGAAAAGTAAGAAAGTAATCTGATTTCAGAATGAGGATTCTGGAAGGAGAAAAAAAGATGGAAAATGTTTCTTTAAAGGACTGTAAATCTAAAAATGAGTTGTTTGGAAAATTTATTCTAACACAGTTTAAGAAACATCTAGTTTTTGGTTTTGTTCAACTGGAATAAAGACAAAAGGTTTTTTGTTTTTCTTTTTATATATAGACAGTTTATTAGTAATTAGCATAGCTACATGAATGCAAACCTACACTCAGCAGACTTTGTACCAATGGAAATCGTCAGCCAAGTTCAACTGTTTTCATATGACTGACAAAGTTGTGAGCAATCCATCCCTGACAGAGCTGTCAGATGGCTAATAACCCTTCTCTGTTCCACATCACTAAGAAAAAGAGCAGGGTGCCTCAGCTGATTTGAAACCATTTCCATGATTTTTTCTGTTCTCCAGTCTGTTTACCTTCCATCCTTCTTCCAGTGTTTTCCAGGAATTTATCTGCTAAACTTTTAAGGAAGCTTTGCCTGATCTATCTACTTTTCCCTAGAGTCTCCAGTTCCAGGTATGTTTGCACAAATAAGTATCCTTTCTCTAAATACAGAGTGTTGAACTCCATAGCGTTCAGTGTTACAGACAAACCCCAAAAATTCTGCACTAATAGAGTTTAGAGAAGTGAAACATTAATTTCACTTTCTCCTTTGTAGAGTCAATCTGTCCTGTAACTAAAAGACTAATTCATTTCAGGTGCCACTGAAAGGTGAGAAGGGCCCCATAAGTGAAAGTTAAAAGGCAAGAAGGCTTCACAGTGAGTAAGGGGAGCAAAGGGGAATAGTTAGGGATAGTTTATAGGAAATAGTTTATATATATGTATATAGGAAATAGTTTATATAGAAATAGGAATGTAGAGCTTGTTAGAAAAATAAGGGATGGCAGACACTGGGTCTGGGAAAGTAGGGGGATGAAGGCCATAAAGATAAGGGTTTGAGAACAGCCCGACGACATTTGTCAGAAATGATTAGATGTCCACAGGCTAGAAGAAACCAGTCTGGGGGGATGCCTTCCTTTAGGTCAGAAGATTACAACTAGAAAGGTCAGATACCTTCGCGAGGAAGACAACAAATCTTCATCCCATGACCAACACCGCATGTGCAAGAGGGGAGGGTCTGCATGCTATTGAACTCTCGGAGGTGTAATGAATATGTATCCAAATTCTGGGAAAACTATTAATTATGTATTACTTTGGCCTATATCTGTAGCACAATTTTTCCAGACAGTGTGGAAGCTTGAAGGAATCACCCCCCTTGCACCAGGGCTTTTGCAGCACAATTGCCAATAATACATACCTTCTCTATATCCTTACAGGCTATAGGGTTTGATTCCCGCATGTCACCATCAACTGTCTTTCACAAATACAGCAAAACTAGTGATCGTGGAAAATTACACATAAGATCTAATAAGTGCTCCACAAGGCAAAGAATCTTAAATGTGTAAATACAGAAAAATAAATAAACTTCAGTAGCTTTTTTTTTCTTTTAATTTTCGATGCATCTACTGATATATTTTTCAATAATTATTCCCGTACATTTGTTAATAATCTTTTTTGTAGCTAAGGTGATACAAAGTTGTTAGCTCTAACTTTCTTCTCCTATCTATCACACTGAGAAGCATACCAGTATTTTAAGCATAAAGATTATTCTTAGGTATCTGCTATCTTTGTATAGCTGTGAGCAATACCGGAGCTCATTGAAAGGTATTTAGATACATAGGAATTCTTTGGGCAGTCAATTTATTAGCAGAGAGCTATGCTTTAGAAATGTTCATACTGATTTTTTTTTAAATGCCTTTCAAACGTAGCAAAAATCTTCTGCTCTATTGAAGCATGTTATGTTATCATAAACCTTCCTGTAACAATTTATTCTCGTCAATATCTGAACGATATATGGGCTTCAATACCTGAGAAATATCTGATGGATCATATGAAGGCAAAAGTGAAGAATTCAGAATGATTTTCCATGAAATATTTAGGTTACTCACTTTCTTTGAAGCTGCTCCAGTGATCTGTAACATAAAGACGTCAGTCTCAGACACTACATCATATGGGTTGCATCTTCATTACTTAGACTGACAAATGGATAGGAACCTCAAAACTGAGGATGGAAACAGCATTAGATTTCACTCAGAACCACCACAGAATGGGAATGATAGTCTAGTGAGAGAGAGCAAGGCATTTTTGATAAACTACTCAAATGTAACAAAAGCAAAAAAAAAAAAAAAAAATCACGGCCAACTTTAATCCTGGTATTCGTTAAACAGCAAGCGATTTATTTCAAAAACATGAAAATAAAAAATGAGGAAATGTTACATAGTTATTACTGTTACTGAATTCAATTTGAAGACTTGTTTCTGACTAACTAAGAAAGAAATGTTTGGCAGAGGCAGTGTAGAAAGGTATTTAAAAGCAGACAATGGATTTAGAACAGTAAAATAAGATTAAAACTACAGCAAAAAGAATAGAAATAATTTTATAGCACTAACTTGTAGTTAGCATACAAATCCTTAAATGGAGTATATGCCCATAGCAAAATCAAGCAAAATAGGAAGTTAAGAGCACTGATGAAGAAAGAGAAGCTTTTACAGTTGAAGTACTGACAAAAGATGCTCTCGTCTTTAGCTGACAGTGGGATCACTGACTTGAAATAACACCTTATAAAAGCAGACCATCTGGCTACAAGTATAAGATCATTTATGATGAAAAGCCAAAGGTTCAAACTGCGATAGTGCACCTAAAAAGAAGATACTGCATGTCTGTCACTCTTAAAAGTGAAATGAATTGTCCCATCTTATTGTCCCATCTTTATTTCTTTCTAAAATTCTGAACCAAGAAACTATGCTCTTTTACCTAAAACTTGTATTACTTCCAAAACCAATATTTTAAACCAATAAAAGAAACTATAAATCTCTTCCTATCTTATAGTTTATCTAATACATAATTGATAATTCCACTGAACATTCTGCATTCTATCTACATTAAAATACACTTTTTTCCCCACTTAAAATATATACTCAGCAGTTAAGACTCCATAACATAAACCCTGTAGGTCCCAGGGTAGTGGTCATGGCACAGAATTGGAAATCTGGGTGGTCCTGTATGAGTCTTGTGACTTTCAACTCAAGATATTCTGCTTCAGCCAGTGATGACCCTTAACTGAGGTTATGGGTAGGGGTGGGCCCTGACTCCACCCCTTCCAATCACTCAGGTGTATTGCTCCCCTAGGTTGGCCCTGCCTTCCTACCAGGTGCCAGGCTACCATTGGCTCAAGCCATGACTTAGCATTTGTGATGCACCACCTAAACAAACTGTCCAGAGCTGTTGTAGGCTTGGGAAACCTCTTCTGGCTTCTCATGACTTCTGTGGTATCATCTAGCAAACACAACACCAGGGAGCAGTGGCAAATCCTCACTTGCTGCAGCCTGGGATCTTGTTGCTCTGCTGTCATTGTTGCCTTTTCCATTGCATTACAGATAGCATATATGTCATGATGTCACTGCATGAGACTACAATAAATCAGGGCAGTACTGTTCATTTGGGGTCACATCATTGTTGATATGATTAGGTATGACACAATGATTGACCTTTTAGACATACTGGAATTAGCAAGCTCAGTTCTGCCTCAAGTCAGTGCAGCCCTGGATGCATCCATATGGGATAATTGCAATTTCTCTCATTGTCCTAGTGCTTCTGTCAATTTGTTTTATATTATACGCAAAAAAAAAAATAAAAAACACCATGTCATACTGTCTGATAGCCTGATGAACAGCTCCTGCAGTTAGTTTTGCCATCAGTGTTGTCACATAAAACTGCAACATACTAATATTTCTTTTTATTACATTATTAGTTATTCATAATAAAAGGTGAGCAGAAATATACCTGAATAATAATTCACTTAAACTATATACTTATTTATAATATCCAAAAAGATTAGTTTTTGTTTGCTTTCTTTTGATTATTTTTTTTAATAGCAACCGTATAGAAGCAAGTAATGTTCTACTGTAAAAGTATTTTTAAAAGGAAAACAGTGGTGTGCAAAGGTTCACACCAGAATTTCACAGATATTTCCCTGTGCAAATAGCTAAAAATACCACTATCCTCTGCATCTCTGTTTCCATCAGTAATAGTAAATACAGTGCTTAGTAACCACTCTTCTTCTGAAATAAAGCCTGCTGGTCCAATTTCTGGCATGCTGAATAGAAGTAGGGTTGAATATAGTAGGGTACTACAGTACTACTGTTAAAAGGGACCTTCAAAGACCATGTGGTCCAACTGCCTGAGCACTTCAAGGTTTGCCAGAAGATAAAGCCCTCTTTTGAGGGTAGTATTAAAACACCTAATAACTACTGACAGGTACAAGGTATTGACCTCTCCAGAAAGCGTGTTTCAGTGTTGGATCACTCCCATAGTTAAAAAATATATATTCCTCACACCCATTCTGAACCTAACCTAATACAGCTTTATGCAGTTTCCATGCATCCTGTCATTAGTGACTAGGTAGAAAAGCTCAGAACCTACTTATGCACTCCCCTCCTCCAAGAAGTTGTAGAGAGCAAAGAGATCCCCTCTCAGCCTCAATTTCTACAACCCATGTGTACTCAGCCTTTCCTCATAAGACATTCCTCCTAGCCCAGTCCAGATGCTAACCTATTAACAAAGACAAAGATCAAATGAGATGAGCACTTGCTTAGAATTAAATCAAGCTACGTTAGAAAACAAATCCAAAAACAAAAGCCTATAAATCTATTGAGTTAGGGGATATGGAAACAAATAAGAAGCAATATATATACACACAAAATTAGTAGAAGCATCCTCATGAAATAAATTGCATATCTTGAAAATAAGTTATTACTTATTTTAAAAGGACAGAGGAAGAAAAACAATAATCAAAGCACCAATCCTTATCAAAGAAGTGTTAGCTGATTCTGAGATACCTTTAACTGACAAGCAAATAATACTTGAAAAGACTGTGGATCACTATTTGAATGCATAATTAGATTTCAGATAATACTGATAGCAATTTATCCAGTTGCCAACACAAAAATAAAAAAGTGATACAAGAACCATTAATCTCAGAGAAATGTACCTTAAGATTTACCCTCCTGATAAGAGTGATTCCATCAGAATTTATGACATGTCAAGTTGCCGGTTTGGGAACGTTTTTGCCCACTTAGGAGAAATTCAGAATTACACAGAATCTCAGGGATTGGAAGGGACCTCTGGAGGTCATATAGTCCAACCACTTCCTGCTAAACCAGGTCCCCTACAGTAGGTCATACAGGAAAGCCATCCAGGAGAGTTTTGAATATCTGCAGAGAAGGAGACTCCACAACCTCTGGGCAGCTCGTCCCAGTGTTCCATCACCCTTAAAGAAGTTGTTCCTCATGTCCAAATGGAACTTCCTGCATTCCAGTTTGTGCCTGTTGCCCCTTGTCCTGTCACTGGGACTCATTCACTCGTCACCTACCCTTTATATATTCATAAGCATCAATAAGATCCCCTCTCAGTCTTCTCTTCTCCGGGCTGAACAGTCCCAGGTCTCTCAGCCTTTCTTTGTCAGTGAGATACTCCAGAACTCTCATCATCTTTGTGACAATCTACAGGACTCTCTCTAGAATTTCCCTGTGTTTCTTGAACTAGGATCCCCGATCTGGACACACTACTACAAATATGGCCGCACAACAGCAAAGTAGTGAGGGAAAATAAACTCCCTTGACCTGCTAGCCTCACTCTTTTAAAAAAAAAAAAACCCTGGGATAACATTGATCTTCTCATCCATAGGGACACACTGATGGTTCATGGTCAACCTGTTGTCCACGAAGACACACAGTTCCTTCCCTGCAGAGTTCTTCTCCAGCAGTTCAGCTTCTAACCTCTACTGATGCATTTGGTTGTTCCTCCCTAGGTATTGAACTCTACATTTGCCCTTGTTGAACCCCATCAGATTCCACTCCACCCAACTCTCCAGCTTGTCCAGGTCTTGCTGAATGCCAGCACAATCTGCACCTGTGTCAGCCACTCCCTCTAGCTTTGTATGAACAGCAGACTTGCTGAGGGCGCATTCCATCCATTCATCCAGGTCACTGAACAAAATGTTGAACACAAGACTGGACACAGTACAGCTCCTGGAAGAACACCACCAAATACAGACCTCCAGCTAGACTCCGTGCAACTGATGACAACCCTCTGAGTTCTGTCAGTTTGACCAGTTCTCAATCCACCTCACTGTCCAGCCATCTATCCCACTCTTTCTAAGCTTATTTATAAGGATGTTATGGCAGACAGTGTCAAAAGCCTTGCAAAAATCAAGGCAGACAACACCCAGTGCTCACCAACGCTTTGTCTACCCAGCCAGTTATATCATAGAAGGCTACTAGATTGGTCAAGCATGATTTCACCTTGGTGAATCTATGTTGACTGCTACTGATAACTTCTTTTTTCCACTTGCGTGGAGATGACATCCAGAATAAGTTGTTCCATCACCTTCCCAGGGACGGAAGAAGACTGACTAGCTTGTCATTTCCCAGATTCTCCTTCTAACATTATTCAGTTACAAGTGCTCTTGACTTGAAAGTATTTGCAGTGTGCAAGTAGAATAAGACATAAAAAAGCTTTATGTGTGCTTAGTGGCTTAAAAAATAGCATTTTCAAAAGTCTAAAATTAAATTATTAGATGATACACCAAATTATACGAACAATAAAATGTGAATTCCAACTCCAATTATTACATAACATATTTCAAAAATCTGTAATTAAGAAACATTAATGTTTGTATTGGCTAATAAAAGTTTCCAGAGGATTATATAGAACAGAAATTAAAAATAAAAATTAGCATACAGCAAATGAAGGACTGGAATTTTATATCAGAAGTGCAAATTAAAAACGAGGGGAACACAAGTACAAAAGATAAAATATCTGGCTGCTAATTTTGAAAGAAATCATGTTGTAATGTAACAAATATATTCTAATAATGGCAAATGGTAAAGCTGTCAGCAACAACAAGAAATGCATGGAAGTATGTAATAAATATTGCTTGTTGTTATTTATAAAATAATGTGGTGGTAAATACACTGCAAAGAATAAGAATTAAGAATTTATACTTCACCAGTGTATTTCCTTAATCCTGTAGTTTAAAAATTATGGCTTAGAAAATTTTTATCTAAGAATTTTAAGACTGTTTATCAAGGAGTTTTCTGGATCATTAATACATATTTTCAACAAGCCCTAAGCCTTTGAGATTAAACACTGGTCGAACTCAGCTATGTTCATTCAGAGCATTATGAATTTTCAAGTATTACTTTCAATCAGATTAAACTACTGGCATAGTCAAACTTGGCATAAAGGCATTAGAAAATCTTAGAAGCACTCTCCAGTGCTCCATCGTTCTAATTCACTACCTTTTCAAACATTTTAAAACAGATCTGTCTACTAAAATCTTACTTTTATGATAAAATTGAATATTCCAAAGTTACCTGTTCTGTTACATTTCATGGTCTGTTACCAAAATTTTTCCATGAAAGGAAATTCTACATGGTTACTAGTCTCTAAGAAGGTTTTTCAATAGAAGAGAAGCTTTCTAAAATCTGCTTTCAGTTGGCACATATCCACTCTTCTTAAGATAAGATAATAATTAACATATGCAGACTTAAACTAATACTTTAATTTTGGCTGTTAGATACAGTAGAAGACTGGAGTAATCACACAGCAGCATTTGTGATTTATGGCTGGCTTAACAGCAGCATTTTACAGTTGCTGTTAGTGATTGAGGCAGCTGTTTGTCATCCTTGCCAGCAGCCTAAGCTGGCACATACTCGCCTTAACATGAAGCTGTGTTTGTGATATTTTCTCCCCACTTTCCTATCAGACCTTTTAAACTGACTGACTTTCACTCCACTGCACCATTATCCTCCACGCTCACTTCTGCTCTACATATAAGTCCATGGAGCCCTCTCAAGTTTCAATATCTTCTACTAACTTCTCAGTCTCCAGGCTTTTCTTGGGTAGCAAGAAGCACACACATGCAATCATGCTACATAGCTAACTTGCATTCAGAGAGCTTACTGCTTGTCTTTTGTAGCTGTCAGAATAAGTATTACATTCTGATCTCAAAGGTACAGATGTACTGGTAGGTGGATTAGAGAAGGAACAGCTTTGGAACATAATATAAAGAGATCTTTTTAAAACTGAACCTCACTTATTCCAGGATCATTAATAACTGAATCATTAGCATAGTTCCCAGAGATGAAAGAAGCAATACACTGTCCAGTTTTGCAAGAAACATGGAAGGATTTCAACACGCTTCTGAAAAAACGACCATATTAATTACAAGATTAGTGACTATTTCATGTCTGAGCCTCAAGTATTTGTTCCTGGACCTCTTCTGGCTTTTATTTATTGAGAAAACTCCATCTCGCATACTTCATGGCCATTAGTTCTAGCAACACGCAAACTCCACTGTGCCACTATCGCAATATTTGTGATATCAGTATACTAAGTCAAGAACCACACCACGGTACTGCACCAGTTTTTCCTGTAGAACTATGTTCTGTGTTTAAACCTTTTGGATAATAGCAACCTGAAACAACATAGGCATACAGTGAAGAGCTGAAGTATTTCACCAGTGTCCTTTTGGCTATTCCTAGTAAGAATCTCAGCACCTTCCCCTCCTTGGTTGTCCTGAAGTAAGATGTATTTCCCATACTGCCACATTTGCTGCAGTTGTTTCATTTGATTAGGAGCCTTTTCCGAGATGCAAATCAGAAAAGCAGTATATCAAGAGGATTAAAATGCATAATAACAGTGTAAACAAGAATTAAAGTCTCCCTTTTTATTACATCGCTAGCTAGCTCTGCAACCTTTTCTTACACTAGCCTACTACATTCCTGAGTGCTTATACTGTGAATATTTGGATGTAGTTCATTATTATACCTATGCACAATCTTCATTCTGAATAATCTAATTACTGTTCCACAGGGCAATCTACCTGCATATTTTGAAATGGAGTATGGTTCAAGTACATTAACAAAAACGCATCATAAAATCATACAGTTCACTAACTTGGTAGATATGGTTACAAAACCTTAGATTTCATCTTCCTTCATTAAAGTAATTTCAACTAATCTCAGTGTATTACACTTAACATTAGTTCAGTCCCCATACTACTGTAACTGAAATTTCTACAGAAAATTAAGCAACATGACCAACATCAACGAATCTGCACTGTGCAAAATCATCTTCCAAGTTCAGCTTCAGTATCAAACATGTAGAAGAGAATTGTATAAACAAAACTGGAGAAGAGCACCATTGAAGGTACATTGTATCATGTCTGTAGACACCACATTCTATAACAACCAGAATTATAAAAAACAGAATAGAACTGCAAGAAGTAGATAAACACTAGCTATAGCCCAGCACACCCTGCCATTTATTGAAAGATCTTGCCAAGGTAATTCACATCTACATCTCTAGTTCCTTCCTACTACATATATATCCTATCTCCTTCATTTCTTTTATCTTCTTCACATGAAAGACCACACACTACAGATTTTAGGTGGTAGGCTGCCCAGGGAAGTGGAGGAGTCACCGACCCTTGAGGTGTTCAAGGAATGGATGTAGTAATGAGGGACGTGGTTTAGAGAGCTGTTGGTGATGGGTGGATGGTTGGACTGTTTCATCTTGTGGGTCTTTTCCAACCTTGGTGATTCTATGATTTTCTAACAAACAGAGCAGTGAGGACAGTTTGTCCTTTTTCTAAGAAAAAAAAAAAAAAAAGAAAGAAAAAAAGAAAGAAAGAAAAAAAAAAGATAAAAAGAAGAAAACACCACGCACTTGAATTCTCTCCAAACTGTCTGCTACCATAGAAATAGAAAATTATCTTGGTAAGAAAATGCTACATTGTGTCTACTAATATTAAAGCCAGAGTACAGTCCGTAGCAGAGGAGATTTTGGAAGAACTTCATCTCTTGATCTGAGAGATGTTCAGTACATCCTGTGAGACAATTAATGCTCTCAATTCCTGTTCACTAAAAATCCAGAAGGTGAAACAGTTTGTCATTTACAGGAAGTACTTGGTGTCTTTGGATTTTTAGGCCCTACAAAAACAATCTAAGAAACAGCTCTTATTCACTTCTTATAAAAGTACAGTGCATTCTAAGGACATGCAGTTGTTAACATTGATGAGAATGAAACAAAAGCTCGATCCAATTTAAAAATAGCTCATACTCAGCTGCAGTCAAGAATGGAATACCTTTAAAACGTCTGGAACAAGTTGTTAAACTGATTTAATGAGTCATAAATTAGTGGTTAAAAATCAAGTCTGTCCTGATCATTCATGGGGAAGAATGTGTCTTATGTTGTTGTTATTGTTTTTTGCTTTTGTTTTGTTGGTTTGGTGATTTTTTTTTTTAATTTTTGGAATTGTGTTTCAGGCTACACAAACTCAGTTTGTCTACAGCATCTAGGATAACCTTTTTTCCTTCTCTTTTCCACTTAAGAGAAAATATTGATTTGTCAACAGCAAAAGTAGAACAGACATCTGCTACATATTATTCAAAGAATATAGGACACAGAATTATTATGTCTGCATACAAAATACACAAATCAGGTACAAAAAGATAGAGGCTCAGAAACATACAAAAATGGAGTAATGGTAACATTATGGAGTGATCGTGAAGTAAAAAATAATTTTTTCACACATTGTTTTACTGTTTTAAAAGATGGTTTTATCAAAATATGAAATGGATCATTTAATCTTTTCTTGCTCCTAGTTTCGCTGCATAAATGGAGATAAACCTGTACTGTAGGTCTTCAGAGGAAGTATTTGTTCTGCTTTCTTGCACAGTTTTGGATCAAAGGGAAATCTAAATTCTGGCCTTCCCTATACTATTCTTCCTATTCTAATGAGGATAAACAGAAAACATTTGTAATCTTGCTTTTGAAAGCTGAAGGGTTTGTCAGGCTTCCAGTATTTTACAACATCCCTCTTGCCTGCCAAGACAGGCAGATGTAAAAATTTCCTTAAGTGTGCCTTGTGTGTTAGTTCATTTATACCTTGAAACAGGCAGATGTCAGGGGAAAGCATGATTGTAAAACTCATAATATTTCTGACAGCAGTGTTAATATTGTTCCAAAAATTCAATATGAGCCTAATTCTGCTCATTAAAGTCAGTCAGAATTTGGCTCTTGATTTGATGGTATGGAGAAATAGAGGCCACATAAACAGCCAATAGAGAAGTGTGACATTTGAGATTTTGAATATCTGGATGACTATTCATTGTGAAACAAGGTCATTTTCTCTTGGTTCAGATATCAGTCTATTACATACTGTCTCTCACAGATGAACATGTTTACTTCTTTGCTGAAACAAAGCTAATTTCATATGCAGTGTGTTTATCATACACCAACATTTCACAGTAGAGCAAAAACCAGTTTGTTTTGCCTTCCTTATAACCCATTTTACCATGACAGCAATTCTCAAGTCCCCACACTTCCCTCCTTCAGAAACAGTGGTACAACACAAATAGGCTTCCTCAACACTGTCAAATTATATTTGCATTCAAATTTTATGATATTTTTTCACTCCAGGACTTCTAAGAATCATAAGACTGAGATCAGATCCACAACAACTAACCGAGAAGTCACAGGAAGAAATCATTTTTGAAAACTGGATGTCCATACTTAGACTTTGTGAGTTTCCAGAAAATGGAAATGCTAGGATTCCCATTTCACTGAAACTCTTCTGTGTTCTGTCACTAAAAATGAAGAAGACAAATGTCTTCTCTGTATCATTTATTTTCCCCTACAACAAGCACTCTTTCCTTCTGTCTCCTTTGACTATTCTGCCCCCATTTACTCATATACTAGAAGAGACTACCCTCAGGACTCAAAAGTCACCTTCCCGAGCAAGTCATTCTTTTTTAAGTCTATTTATCTACAAACCTGTTATAAGGTAGGAAAATATGAATTAGTACTGTATTCAACAGAAAACTGTGCAATATGAATTTGTCAGTTTTGACATAAGATAGTTATTAAGCAAGGGACCAAATTAATTTAGCCTGGCAGTTCAGTTAGCTGATATTTACTGCCCTTATCTGAAGTTCTAGTGTTGACAGTTTAGGTTTTTTCAATTTAAAAAAAATAAAAATCCACTATTTGCAAACACTTAAGTGCTCGTTAGTTATAGAATAGTAACAGACAGAGGACAACAATTTTCTGAAAATCAGGCATGAAAACCCATGATGCAGAGACAAAACTTCAATCATTTATTTTCTGACCTTGACAACTACTGTATAAGATAAAATTGTTGGAAAAACAAAAAAAAGAAAAAAAAAAAAAGGAAATGTTTTTAATACTTAAATTTCTGTCTTCTATACGATTAGAATGTTTTATAAATAAGTATTTCCAGAAAATTCCGGCTACCACTTAACTTGACCACAGAGAAACACTCAGAAGGAAAATATCAAAAAGATGTCTAATACAGATAGGGGAGCTCTCTACTTGTTGCTTTGTAAAATTTATCAGCAACTTGTATTGGAATAATTAAGCAAAGGTGTCACCTCAAAGCATGACAAAATCATAATATAGAAATGTACACCCATCAGAGTCAATTTGAGTCCCTGGGAAGACTGAAAAGGATAGGACACATTTGTTACAATGAGACATAATGTTAAATACTGACATGGCACATCACTTTTATTCTGCTAACTTTGCTCAATTTGCTACTTGCTAATATTCCTCTTACAAATTTCCCTTGTATTGAGCTTTCAAGATTCCAATGAAAGCCCTGTACTGTGAACTGCATATGAATCACAAAATTGATTTATTTACACTATTTCATAGATTTTACAGTGAAAACCATGAAAAGAGTGCTCCAGACAGAATATTAGAGAGGACACAGGAAACAAGGTGGAATAGGGAGATGGAGGGAGAACTGAAGATGTCACAGCTACTGAGCATAAAAATCATTTGTGCTTTTATCCTTGCATATTCAGATAGCTATGTATAAAATTACAATCTGATTTTGGTGGGTTGACTTTGGCTGGGGAACAGCACCCACCAAACTATTGTCTCCTCTCAGCAGGACAACGGTAGAAAGTACAATACGAAAAAGTCACAAGTTGGGAAATGATAGTGGGATTGCTCACCAATTACCCTCACAGGCAAAACAAACTCAGCCTGGGGAAGATTAATTTAATTTACTGCCAATTAGTAAGAGCAGAACAGTGAGAGCTATAACCAAACTGCAAATACCTTCCCCTTGTTTACTTTGTTCCCAAGTTCAACTTCAAACCTTCATTTCTTCTATCTCCTCTTCCTCATCACAGGCTACTCACGGGAATAGGGAGTAGGAGCTGTAGGCAACACTTAATATTTTCTCACTGCCGCTCCTGCTGCACGTGGGTCCTTCCCACAGACTGCAGCTCTGCCAGCACCTCCCCAACGCGGCTCCGTACCGCATGGCGCACCCTTCAGGCACTGCTTCCCTACAGATGCAGCTGCCCCGGCCCTCTCGCCCTACCGCGGGCCGCTCCTGCAGGGGCATCCATGGGCAGCAGGGGAATGGCTCGGTCCTCCGTGGGCCTCTCCCGGGCCGCAGGGAGCCGCTGCCGCGTGCCCGGAGCTCCTCCCGCGCCGGCGTCGGCGCCCGCGGGGCCGTTCTCTCCCATGTCGGCTCCCCTCTCCCGGCTGCTGTCGCACGGCGGTTCGTCCCTTCCTTCCGTCCGCTCTCGCAGAGCGCACCCGGCGTCGCGCACGGCTCAGCTCTGGCAGCGGCGGTCCCTCTGGAGCAGCTGGAGCTGGCTCTGCTCTCACATGGCCAGCGCTGGGCTCTGCTCACTGAACCCAACCCTGCAGCCGCTCCTCCAAACCTCGACGCATAAGCCCAATACACTGGTACCAAGCTACAAGAGGAAATTAATCTACCGTGTGATCCATAAAACTGTCATAGTAGTAATATTAGCTTATTACAAGACGAAGCTTCATACAGTACAATAAATGTATAACATCCCCCTGAGTCAAATGAAGACATTCTCTTAGACAAATAGAATACATTTCATATTCTTGGGCCCAAATCCCAGAATGTGGGGGCTGGAATAAATTCTGCGTGCAAAAAAAAGGTCTGTAGTCTAACTTGCAGGCTTGGAGAAGGAAGGGAAAAGCATACCACAGTCACAAGGATGCTGAGAATGAATGCATTCTTGCAAGGAAACGGTCTGAGTATAACAGGTCAAACAGAAAGATGCATTTGAGAAAAAAGCAAATGGAGTTTTGGATTGTGGCCTGATGAAGCAAAATAACTAAGAGTTACTGACCAGATGACAAACCTGGAAGCTTGGTTCTAAGTTTAACAGATGATTGATAAAAATCCATGTTTACATCATGCAATAAGATATTTTGTGATAAAGTACAAATTTGTCTCTTGAAAGTATATTACACCACCAATAGAAGTAAATGTGTGTAAATCATCTGTTATGCAGACTGCTCTTATAAGGAAGAAGACAGAAATTCATGTTGACAACACTTCACTCATATGAATTGACTATGGATCCAAAAAAGGGGCTCCTTCTAAGCCCTAGGGAGAGTTAAGAAAAGGATTGTGATAATATTTAGAAGATTGACTGTTAGTGTGAAGTGCAACCACAATTCCACTAACAAAATATCTTGTCACTATGATTTGGAGATCAGTATAGTTTTGTCTTTGTGGTTTGTCATGAAAGAAGATATTTTAGAGGTGCTTACCTAGTTCCAGCATTAATGAATTTGAAAAAAAAAAGAAACAAACCCACAGACAAATTCATCATCTACATTTTGAGTAGGTTGATTAGTTACTTCTGGAGGACTTGCTTGAAAAACATACAGTAGCCTTTCATTTTCACTTTCATCATTTATCACTATCACCGTCAACTCATTGACTGGTCACCTTACCCCTTTTTTACACTTCGATCACTAAAGCTCTTCCAGTAGCCTCAGGGACATGTTCAGTCAGAGAGACAGAATTAACTTTAAAGTTAGTAACTTTCAGTGTTGAAAGAAACTCCAGCATGTTTTACTGACTAAGAGGGAGTGATTTTACTTTACCTACCTCTAGATTTTTGTGATAAGATGCACCAACATAGCAGTAGATTCTCTTGCACAGAAGTTTCAGAGATCCCTAGCAGGCTCAAAAATATTATCACTAAAATTTCATGCTTGTCTATATCCCTGAGGATACTATCCATGAAAATATGTGCCATACCAGTATTTAATACATTAAAATTAGAAGAGATCCAAGGCTTTGCATGAGCAGTTGGCCCAAATGAAATGGAAGATAGGAGTTGTGAAGATTATAGGACTGAAATCAGGTTGAAAAACTTCTATTTGTGTTAGCTTTTTTTTTCCCCACTTGATCAGAAACAGATACGATCAACTAAATGAAAAGAAATAGCAAGTAAGGGCTTCAAACTCATGACTAAATATTATCTAAATTTAATTAATATATAAATTCTTTATTTGTATTATTTTATACTGCAGTATCCAACTATTGTTTTCTGTGAGATTCTTCTAAAGAAATTAAACAAGAGAAGATCTATACCATCATAAATACAAATCAAGCTGCTATTACAAAGCTGCTTTATAAAAGGGATAGCAAAGAATTTTGTTCAAAATTCTTTGGATCACTTCTGCTATCCATATATATCCATTTGATTTTCCACTACACTTTCCCTTCTATCAAGTATTTTGAAATATATCAGCTGCTCCAATCACACTGCAATCACTTCATTTCACAATGCAAAACACCATGATGTAACGGAGCTTAAACAATTCTACACTGTGCAGCTATACAAAGAAGTTCTATAGTATTTTTCAAAAGTGGAGCTGTAAGACTCCCAAAGTATCCATCTAGCCCTTTTGTTTGTTTTTCAAAAGTCGTCCATCAGAGAGTGATTCTCATCATCATCAGGAGGAGAGGACAAGACACTCTTCTCCTACTCAAAGCAGCTGTAATTTCAAAGTGTAATAGTCCTGGTTCCATTGGACTGAATTATTTAGTCATCTGTATCTAAAACAAAGAGGTTATATAGAGATGGAAAAACATGTGAGTTGAATGACAAACAAAGTATTATTTACTGAATGTATTAAAAATTGTTTTTTCCAGACGCATTTCATCAAAGCAAAGGCCCATTCCTGGGAAAACAGCTATATTCACAATCAAGACAGATGTACAAGTCATGTGAAGTAAGACTGCCACTGGACTGAATTACTTAGTTGTTTGCTAGAGACTTGATCAGATTCAGCCTCTGTGTAAACAGACAAATTTAAATGGGACACATTTTAAGGCATTCTGTATTCTGATTGAATTCGATTCTGTGTGTGCATGGGATCTCTGGAAGTGCTAGTTAAGAATGCTGTCATTGTAGTGAACATAAACTTGTGAGTATGTTTGGATTAAATAGCCCATAAAACTTAATAGCATCATTCTGAAAACAAAACGAAAAGCAGTAATCAATCATGTCTGCATGAAGGAGCTTGAATTTTCAACGTGGTCAATCCTTGAAAAGTCTGGCAAAGCCAGACAACTGTACAGAACTGCATTTTCAATAACATTTTTCTTTTCTTGGAAATTCAAGAAATCCTACATAACATTAGTTGCCTGTTTAAAGACATCTTTTATTCTGTGACTAAAGCAAGAATCAGAAATGGTTTTTTAAATTCTAGGGGAACATTTTGAGGGCTAAAACCACTCAGCTATCTGTTGTCAAAGCATATGTTAACCAACTGCAGTCAGATGACATATCTCTATTTAAAAATAAAGGCAAAGCTTGCGAAGAGTACTCAAAGGCAAAGGCACTATATACTTGAGCACTACCTTTGCAGTGATTGTGTTTAGCAGAGGTTCTGGGACAAGGTGCCAACAGTTGCTCTAGTAAATCACTTGATGTAGATTGGCATTGGAAAATGAGGAAGTCGGCCCACTGCCCCCATCACATCAGTTATGGAACAATGAGGTCTCAAGAGAAACTGGAACATTTTGTGTACAGCCTAATGCTAACAGTCTGCCAGAAGAAAAAGAACTATTAGTTGCATGTGCCCTTTTTACAAGAAAATGGATTGACATTGGATTTGGCAAACCAATGTCTGTTGAATTGGTGGTTAGCATGAGAATAAGTGGAAATTACCCCAGCAATGCTGCATAAAGTTCAAGGAGCCTGAAGTTATCAAGTCACCCGCAGGCAATGAATGGATTGAAATGTTTCCCTAATCACAGTACTACAAAATATAAGAATATGGGTGTATCTGGATCAAGTGCTGAGAATGTGTCCTGGCAGTCCACCAAAGAAATCTAATCACTACTTCTAGGCCGTGCAGGAAAGTCCAAAATGTCATCATATGAATCAGTCAAGGAGTAAATGTAGAAAAGACACAACTTCAGTAGCAGTTTGGTCTGTCCTGAAAGATACAATATACTATAGTCACATCCAAAATGTGTGACTAACGCAAGCAAATGTGGTAGAATCTAGGATGTTTATAGCAATTTAAACCAAATTATTGAGGCTTTTCAACACAGAAGCATTTTTTTTTTCCTTTTTCTATAATAATTAGACTGTAAGATTTCAACTGTACTAATAATAAATTCTTGCTTTGACATAAAACCTTGTGTTTCCTTTTTCTCTATATCAATACTTTGAGTATAACATAGCAATGAAGCCGGGTAACCATACAGTCATACAGTATATGTAGCCAATTCAGAAAGAGGTAGCAGAAGGATTAAATGCTACTAAATATCACAGATCAAGCAAGTGTTCAGTGCACATTCATCAAGCACTGATTACACACAGCATTAATAGAGATCTTAGCTGATCTTGGCCAATAGCAGAAGTTTATAGCATTGAGTTTTCACCAAGAAAAGGAATTTTCAGTAGAAGGTATGCATATAAACAAACAGAAAAAAAAACAAAAACAAAAAACAAACAAACAAACAAAAAAAAACACAACCAACTACATTTTATATTCCTGGCGCAGTCCTGTAGGTAGATCACCCCATCAGAATTGCCATTAACAACAATCAAAGAATAAAGAATTGTGTGACTGGTCTTCCAAAAGTACCACTTAAAATTTTATAGGTCTTATTGTTAAAAATGTTTTGAAAGAAAAAAAAATGAATACAAAATGAAGCAAATGCTCATGGAGCACCCACTTAAAACAAAACACAGTATTATAATATCGCTAAATTAACTTGTCATATATATATGTAAGTATAAATATATGTAAGTAAGCCACTAATGTAGCAGAGTAATAAACACGGAGTGCAGGCTGTAACACCAATTCCTAACAGTGACTAACTGAATCTGTCTGTAGTGAAAAAAACTTAATCTGTATTGGCTGGAACTTTGAAAATCTCTGTATTGCTAACAGTATGTACAAATGGGCCAGATAAAGGTGCTTCAAAACTGAGAAGTTTTTCCAAAATGTCCATGTGTTATACAGGTTAATACTTCTTAATACTTAATAATTTCTTAATACTAATAACTTAATACTTAAGTTATTTTGATACTGTCAGTTATCTAATAAAAAAGATAAAGTATGCTATGAAGCTAGTTACAGAAAATACCAACCATACCCTCGGGGTCAAAATACCACTGAATTTGCTAATTAATAATATACGCTTACTCAGATAAGCACTATGCTTTCACTATGCTTTTTACAGATGACATTGTTATCTCTATTTTTTTGTCACAAAGAAAATACCCTGCTGCCTTGTGAGCAGCACAAGTGCTGGGAGAGAGAGGAATGAACCTAAAGAATGCCCCACCAGCAATTTAATATTTGTCATTCTGCATTACTCCTAGCTGTGTATAAAGATGACTTCCCTGTGGAAACAATTTTAAAATTGTATTTAAAAAAACAAGACTCTATTGTACATATGCATTGTGGTGTCATTAATGGATATTTTAAAATTCCAGACATACCCTTTGCTCTTCCTTTATCCAGCTTTAAACGTACAGTACACACATGTATCCTCCTTTGAAATCTGCTTTATACCCACAAAGCAGTATTTAACCTTCATTGCCCCAATTTACAGCAATAAGTATACTTTTTTAAAATCTTCTTAAATTATAGTCACTTTTAGAGAGCAAAAAAGGTAAGTAGTTTCAAGCTACTTAATTATCAGAAATAATTTTGTTTCTTTCTTGACATTTCTTACTATCTCCATTACAGTCAGGAAGGGTGTAGTTATTTCATTAAGTATATGGTTTAAATCACAGCATCTATAATCAAACAATATTTAAATCATATAACCAGTGGCATTAAATGTCACAGGCTACTTGCCGTACTTCTTTATGCCTACTTGTACATTTTTGTATCATCTTAAAAAAAACGAGTTTTCTTTTTCATTGCCTCTATCTTTAGGAAACACACATATGTATGGTGAGATTTACAGAACATCATCTAATACTGAACACCCCTTCAACCACCCCAAAGAGAGGTCCATTATAGGGAGCACTGAGTTTTACTGCCTAACTTATCTAGTATCGTGCCTTCAAACACAAACAAAATGTGTAACCAAAACCAACTGTAGCTGATGTCTCACAAGAACTGTATTGACAACAGTAGCTTAAGAGCTTACTTATTTTTTGGCAAGGATTCCAATTACTTTTGAACTTAAATTCCTTCATACTACCAAAGGGCATTTTATGCTATCTTAGAGGATTAGGTCAGTATACACAGACTTAAAACTGTGTTTCAAAAGTGTCATAACACTGCTATATATGCACCTCTTAATTTGTATCCCTGAAAGAAACAGTATCAAATAGTTACTTTATCTTAATAGTATTTTCTTTCATTTAAGGATTTTAATTAAATTTGCCAGGTGGTAGAAGCAATGAACTTTGTTTTCCATTTGTGAAGACTGAGCAAATTAAATTAGATGTCATTCCTATATTATCTCAAACTTTCCGTAAATGAGAAGGAGGACAAGAAAACATTAACATAAAATTAGATTGTCAGGCCTTAATTTTCCATAGTATCTTTAATAGTGGAATAGTTACATTCTCACAAAAATACATATAAATATCTATCAGTTCACCCATTAGATCCTTATCTTTCTAATTTAGAGAGAAGGATATGATAGGGGATCAAGTCAGAGGCCTTACTGAAGCCCAGATATTTTGCATCTGTGGCTCTCCCCTTGTCTACTGACACAGTTAATGCTGACACAGAAGGCCACTAGATTCGCAGAATCACCAAGGTTGGAAAAGACCTTTGTATGGGAACTGCTGAATCACGGCCTGAACCTCTGATTGATCACCTGAGGCGAGCAATGAGTCAGCCACAGGAGCAAAGGTGAAGGCAATATCATTGAGAGTGGCTTGGCAACTGCATCAATCTTCTCAGGACTCCTGGGTGCATCTCATTGGGACCCATAGGCTTATGGATTGTCATGAATGTGG